>NW_024884833.1:14393570-14497560 GCF_019232065.1 Centrocercus urophasianus | reverse complement strand
AAAAAATCTGTGTGAACCTAATGCTGTGAAAATCCAAAACAGCAGTATCGTGTTTCTGCTGTGAAAAAAGATGAGGGACAAATAACTTGTAATATAACCATTTCAAATTTATTCTTAACAGAAAATGAATAGTCAATATATACGTCACGAAGTGCGAGGATGTGAAACTAGCAACCTGAGAAACTTCTGGGAAAAGACAATTGAACAACAAACTCGGTATCTGCAAGTTGAAAGAGAACGTCAGCAAAGAAGTGCTCTGACAAAGTTAGTAGTTTGTATTTTGAGAGGTTATTTGAGTTTGCACTGTTATTCTTTTTAAAAGAAAAGTTATGCCTATATTACGTCACACAGTGAAAGTTGAAAGTAATGTTTACTTTCTTATATCTTTAGAAAATAAAGAAGTTTCACAAATTGGCCTACTAATACTAATTAGTATTAGTTATCGCTTCACAGGATGAGAGAATAATTTACTTATTCAAAAATTGGGTCCAAAGTGCGGACATTCCTGAAGTTATTAGGACAAACTCTAGCAGTACAGACTTGCCTTGAATATCAAGGTTCACATCAGAACTAACACTTATCTGTACTTGATTCACCCTCTTTCTCTATGGCTTTGTTTTCACAAGAGTACGTGTTCAATTAATTTGTGTGAGTTAATCTGAACAAAGTCCATAATAAAGCAGATGATCTAAATAGTCTAACTGATTAAAGCAACCATCTGTAGCTATTTTTACCTCAGTAAGTCACATTTACCTTACTCAGCTAAATAATGTAAAAGTAGTCTGCTGCACCATCAATACTGTTTTACTTCACATGAAGTGCCCGGGAGTTGAAGGCACATACACAGATGGGTATTCTGGCTATGAAATGTTCAAAAAGAAAGCATTTGTTCCAAATTTCCCTCCTACATTCCTTTGAGTTAATGTTTAAGCAAGTAAGTATAAGATGACATTGCATGAATAACCTTCCATGAAACAACACTGGAATCAATCTCCAGTACATTTTACCCATTTTTTAAATAACCTAATTTCAATGTTTCAGATCCTCAACTGTGAAACTTCTGTTTTCTTTTTGAGGCAGTCTTTCTGTAGTATCTAGACTCTACCAAAGAGAAAACAAACTTCCATTTGTCATCTGACAGGCAGTTAGTGTTCCTGTTATAGACCTAAGAGGAGTTTCAACACTCATAGCTCCTCCAAGCTAAATGGTGCACAAAAGCCTCTCTACAAAGTACTTTTTCTGAAGTAATTTCTGAGGACTAGGGAAACAATGGGTGTTGCTACCCAGCAGGTGGCAGTAAGCAATCTCCAGTGGAGGTGACAAGTCGCTTTGGCAGAAAGACACTTAAGAAAGGATGAAAAAAAGATGAAAATAAACCACAATGATCAAATGAGGTGGTAGTGGGATCTGAGATCCAATCCTGAACTTCTATCCAGCAACACAATCTAAATGGGCAGATCAGTTTGCATAATAATCAGCAGAAGTGCTGAAGAGGAAAAAAAAAAAAAAAAAGTCAGTTCCTAGTAAAAATCTAGGGATAAGCTAACCAGTGTTTCTGTCCTTAGGCTCAGAAACGAATGGATGGAGAGGCTCGAAAAACGGATAAAGATGTTGAGGACCCAACCTGAAGACGCATCTATTTGAAGATCTCAAACTCACTGCTTGTATAGGAAGAGACTGTTTTGTGGGAGAGTATGACAGCGGGATTCAAAAACTCAAGTGGATTTTACTCTGTGGCTTAAGCGAGCTATAAATAATTACCAGTCATTGTCAGAAGTTTCACATGTGAATTGCTGCTTTTAATGTTATGTATCCATCCCCTCATTTGATAAACAGACTGAAACACTCTGAAGTGTTCAAAACAAATAAGTTCACTGAGCTGCAGATGCACGGGAAAGAAATCAGCATTTTGCTACACTGTGCTCAGCAAAAATACTTCCAGGATAGTATGATTTTCTCTCTGAACTAAACTGATAGCAATTTTTTCCCCCCCAAAAATATTTAATGAATAGTTAAGTGATTATTTTTTTGTTTTGTTTTTAAATACAGCTTTGTTTGGCTTTTTTTTTTTTTTTTTTTTTTTTTTTATAAATACAGCAGAGCCCTACTCAGACTAAGAAAGTGAGGACACGTATGAACATATATTTACTTCCTAGATCACAAGTACTGCCAAACCTGACAGCCATTATAGATCCTATTTGCCATATATTAAATATTTGTAAAGCCACTAATACATAGTCTGAGAAACAGGCTTTGTGACATACTGAAAAGAACTGCTTTACTTGTTAAGCCAAATTTTAGCTAAATTGAGAGGCAAAATGTCTCAGAGATTTGAAGCTGTTTCTGGTACTCAAACCAAGTTGCCTAGAGCTGAACTGATACATGTTACACAGACAACCTGATGCATCTTCACATCTGCCTGACACACTTGAGTGGAGAGCATACTCTTCTCTCTAACCTGATGAAACCTAATATGTACTCCTTTACAACCAGTACCTTCACAAAAGCAGCAAATTTCTTTTCCCATATTTCCCATTCATCAGAGCAGTTTCTAGTTCCCTTTCTAATGCTTAATAAGGATGTGATGTCTCTTTCAACAGTATCAAAGCATATCAACAGGCAGCATAATAAAATCATTTCCTTCTTAGGATGACTTCTTTGTTGCCACCACAGTGTATGGGGTAATACATGGCAAAATGGGCTGTTCTGAGTACTCTAAAAGTTTTTCTCAATCGCTAAACTTTTCAGTTCCTTTCATATGAGCATTTCACTAGTTCTATGGTAATTCTTTTTGTTTCATAGTAAATAGTTGAATTACTGAGAGACAAGAAGGGAACTGAGGAAACGTTTGGTGTTTAAAATTCAGAACATCTGTTTTTGTTTTTGTTTTTTTAAAGAAAAACAAAAAATTCAAGTGCTATTTGTTCTGTCTTCATATACTACCTTTTAATTTCACTTCTTCGTGTCCCTAGGAAAGATCAGACATATTATGAGAATTAAAGCATTAAAATAATTCCCAACAAATTATTTTTTGGAGACCTGTGAAATCCATTAAACATGGAATAAGGATGCCCTTGAAATATATGTTTGGAAATCAAGACATTAGTAGGTTTGTCATTAAACTTGAGAGAAGTTTGCCTGACAGATGAAAAAGCTGCTGAACTCATGTTCTTCACCAGAATCTCCTTCTTAAGCAGTATTTAAAGCAACATCAATTGAGAATATACATTCTCATTCTATCCAGAAGATAGTAGTATAATTGCAGTATAGCTGTGTTTTAACAAACAACCCCTACGCAGACACATAGTTTAATATTAAATTTTAGTAAAAATTTTCTTTAAAAGTGTCAGTTTTAACACTTCGGTTCTCCAGTTATCTGTCTGTGCTTCATGTTTACTGAATTCCATCATGCAGAATTGCTTTTACAAAAATTTGAATGAAATCGGAATTTGAACTGAGGTAAAAGTAAAATTTTCTGCCCCCTTGAGAGTTGTGTAAGTGACAGCACAAAGTGCAAAACAGGAAAAAATCACAGTTTAGATAATTTAAAAATGAAGAAATCTCTCCTGTAATAAGCTTTCCTTTTCATCTCACGTGATTCTTCTCAGCTAGTAAGTCAAAATGAAGAAAATCCATCAGAAGCCAGAAAAACAAATGCCAGGAAAAAATGATTTTAAAGTATGGTATGCCCCACTCTCTGCCCTGTTTTCCTTCATTGTACATTTTGTATGGTTATGTCACACAAGGATGCGTAAGGAATATGTCAAGATAAAATATAACAAAATCATCTCCTAAATGGATAATGGATAACAAGGAACTCATTTTATCCAGAATGCTTCTTTTCCAGCTGAAAGTCAGAAGGAGTTCTAAGAACACATTTCCAAAATTAAATCACTTCTGTTCTGAGTTTTGCAATTTCATCTTTAATGCTTAGATGAATTATTTCATGTTCCACAGTACTAGATTCAGAATACAGGGCCACGTAATTTTTATCTAGGTGCCAGTAATACATTTAAATAAAGCCTTGATCACTTTTGCGGTGATCATCTATTTAAGAGGTCTATAAATTACTATCAACAAAGGAACACATAACCAGAGAAATAAATACAATCTAGAATTAATCAGCAAAATAAAGAAGTGCAATAACATTAAAATTCAAGTCTAAACATGAAGAAACAGTTTGTACCAGGAATTGGAGTAAAGTATATGATTAGAATGGCTCCAGAGATTTGAAAACTCAAAAAAAATAAATTTACAGCTTACTCTGAATGTTGTAAAATAAATTAAAAGGAGTAAAAAACCCATAAACCACAATTTCAGCAAGACTCAGAAAATGAGCCATAATGCTACAAAAATGATATAAAAAGGTATGCAGAAACCTGACCACAGCACTAGAAAAGTCATCAGATAAAAACTGATAAGATCATCTGAGATTAGTAAAACCATTATGGTTACAGAGAATGCTTACTCTTCAGTCAGTTCTTCACTGGTACACAGTTTCAAAGGAGTGCAATATTTAGTTAATCACATTAAACAATATTTCATATTCATAACACAGATACTTGAAGAAACACTTCATTTGTCTTGATTTTATTCTATCCATATTTTCACCTTTTTGAATATAACAGCTAGAGACTGAGTTACGCCCATCTGCTTTTAATAGATTTGTAATTAAAATGTGGTAGATACTTGCTTATCATCTTAGCTTTCATTATTTAACCCTTCCTTTGCTTCATCCTGACACTGACTAGCAAGAACATGCATGCCACTTTCTCATTTTAAATATATGGTACCTTACTGTTGGAAAAAACTTTTAAACTCTTACAGTAATCAAATGTTTTATCATCCTTTGAAATAAACTCTCAATAACTTGAATCCATCTTACATACTATTTATGAGAAGTATTCTGCATGCTAGCACAAAACTGAAAGCCCGTTTTATCTGCATTAATGGCTTTTCTAGTATACAGATAAGGAGTGAGAACTGCGAGGAATGATTGTCAGTAACTTAACAGTCCTCCCAGCAGTTGAGCCCAAACTGATGCAGCTTAAATACAATTCTTTAGTCAATAGTCCTTCCTGAAGCTCCTCTCTGGAGCTTTCTAATTAAGAGGGAAATATTTTTGACCAGGCTCTGAATAAGTGGTGCTGGTCAAGGAAAAGGCAGGATGACTTTATAGTAAGATGGTGACATCAAATTAGAGACATGGTTCCACTGTGCCTGGGGGAAGCTATCCAGCCCTGTTACAGAAGAATTTCTGCAGCCCAGGGCAAAAGCATCCAGCAAACCATGCATAGCATGACAACCAAGGTCACACATTACCCCTTGTGCAATCACATCTTCTTCATGCAACCATGCCTGCTTAGTCTTTTGGTAACATTCACCAAAAAGGAGATTGATCTGCTGGTCAATTGTGAAGCATTTAATGCTTTCAGCACTGAAATAAATCCACCGTACAATAATAACAAGGTTATATATACTGTACTCTGTGTTTACTGTAGCATAAAATCATAGAACCACCAAGGTTGGAAAAGGTCTCCAAGATCATTCAGTCCAACCATCCTCCTGTCACCAATAGTTCTCGCTAAACCACATCCCTCAACACAACATCTAAATGTTCCTTGAACACCTCCAGGGTCAGTGACTCCACCACCTCCCTGGGCAGCCCATTTCAATGCCTGACCATTCTTCCAGAAAGGTAGTATTTCCTAATGCCCAGCCAGAATTTCCCCTGGCATAACTTGAGTTCATTTCCTCCAGTCCTATCACTAGTTAAACAAGAGAAGTTGACACCAGCTCACTACATCCTTCCTTCAGGTAGTTATAGAGAGCAATAAGGTCTCTCCTGAGCTCCCACTTCTTCAAACTGAAGAATCCCAGCTCCCCCAGCCAGTCCTCATAAGGCCTGTGCTCCAGACCTCTCACCAGCTTAGTTGCCCTTCTCTGGACACTCTCCAGGGCCTTGACACCTTTCTTGCAGTAAGGAACCAGAAGAGAAGAAATTAACAAGAATTCCCTCAGTAACAAGTAGTGTTTAGTACAAATAAATTATTTATTGTATTCTTGAAAAGTCTATAAGCGGTCTCCATGATTTACATAACTTGATACACAAGCAACATGAGAAATATGTTGCCTCGTGCACTATGTGAGAGCTCCCTGCGAACTGTGTAACTATGATTACCTATCAAGCAGCTCGTACTCGTATGATGCGGTCTTGAAGAATGCTCTCTTTATTGAGCAACACATCCCTTTATATATCATTGCTTAGCACTATAGGACCACCTATACAAGGTAGATCCTCCTGTCAGTTTACAGCACTTACTACCTCATTGTTTGATTTCGCAATCGCTCTCTACTACAATTTCACAATCAATCTCTACTACAGAAATAATACCTGACACACAGAGATCACCACATAAACAGGACAGAAATTGTGGAGGTGAGTGGAAGGATGAGCCAAGTCAGGGGAAAGCTGTGCTCCCTGTGTTTGTTGCCATTGTTGGCAACGGATCTACACACTGGATAATGAGGTCCGCTTGCTCAGTAACCAGCCCTTCAGATGAAGCTGAAATCAACAGATTGTTTCCTCTAATGTAAAGTTCTTATTAATAGAAACATCCTGAACTCAACCCATGAAGTTGCTATTGCAGTGGCAGAACCTACCTGATGTTAAAGGAACTATGCTACTTGTGTCTATAATTAATGAATGTTAAGATGCTATAATTACAAAATAAAGAAGAGAGTTAGGCAAAGCAGACTATAACAAAAAAAAGAGAATAGATAGAAAGCTTACCCATACCTTGAGCTTACTTACAAAACTCCAGCAGAGCGGACCTCCAAAAGAGATCCTTCCCCCCTGGTAGCCAGCTCTTAAACGGGTCCAGGAAAGGTGGAGCCAGGCTGCACCCCTTCCAGCAGCACAGGTGAATTGCCTTCACCTGTGCTCCTGTGGCTGACTCATTGCTCACCTCAGGTGATCAATCAGAGTTTCAGGCCATGATTCAGCAGTTCCCATACATTGTGAAACTCAATTCCCACAGGATTTTGTGGAAAATGAAGAGTCAGGTGCTGCTGGGATATCAGATTCATTAAGAGAACTTGAAAATTGTTAAATCTGGAAAAGCAGGATATAATGATTTTAACAGAAAGAGCTCAGGTAGAAGGACTGACACAGATTACAAATTGCTCTGTTTTTGACTTATCCTCTTACCTTTCTACATTACATATGAAGCCTTTAACACGTATCTGTGCTTGCATTAGCTCAGTCACGTGCACTTGCTCCACACATGGTCTGCAGTCACTTCTTGGTGAAATTTGCATTTCAGTTAAATTCAAACCATACATCATGCTGTTTTGAGGGCCATTCTGTACTTAGGTAAGATAACTCTAGGCTGAAAGCTGCAGCCATGTTCTTATACCTTTGTAAGTATTTCACAGAATTATAGAATGTGTTGTGTTGGAAAGGACCTTAAAGACCACCCAGTTCCAGCCCTCTGCTGATGGTAGGAATATCTCTCACTAGATCAGGATCCTAGGCTCCCATCCAACCTGGCCTTGAACACCTCCTGGGATCATCCACAACATATCTGGGCAACTTGTTCTTGTGCCTCACCATCCTCTAAGGTAAAAATATAATATCTAATCTAAATCTTCTGGTTATTAATTCAAAGCTGGTACACCTTCCCTAGTATGGAGTCCCTCCCAGCTTTCCCCTAGGCCCATTTTTAGGTAGTGGAAAGCCACTGTAAATTCTCCCTGAAATCGTCTTCTCTCCAGGCTGAACTACCCCAGCTCTTATCCTGTCTTCAGAGGATCCTCCAGCCCATCTTTGAGGTGCTCCTCTGGACTTACTCCAATAGTTCCATGACATTCTTATG
Organism: Centrocercus urophasianus; assembly: GCF_019232065.1. Classification (NCBI taxonomy): domain Eukaryota; kingdom Metazoa; phylum Chordata; class Aves; order Galliformes; family Phasianidae; genus Centrocercus; species Centrocercus urophasianus. The sequence continues at coordinate 14,489,683 of NW_024884833.1, read as the reverse complement.
TTGAGCTGAATGCAGTTCTGCATGTGGGGAACCTCACAAGACAGGAGTAGAGGGGAACAGTCTTCTCCCTTGATCTGCTAATTATGTCTCTTTCGATGCAGCCCAGGATACAGTTTGCTTTTTGGGCTGCAAGTGATGTCAGAAAGCCTCCAGAGAGGACAGCTATGACATACCTAGCTCACTGTGCCTTTGACTGATGCTTTACATTTGCAGGGCTCTTCTCTGTTGGCAACCTGCTGTCTCAGGCTGCTGGTAGCCTTTTGGAGAGCTAGCTCTTAAAGGACAGTTTATAAAGTCCTGTAACAGGATACCCTGCTTACATAACTTAGCTTTCTCTTCTACCAATATATCTACTATCTGCTAGAGAGTAAATACAACATCCTCTATCTAGTCAATATTTCTACAACTCATCCTACTAACACAAACACCCCAAGATCATTCCTCACAAAGAAAAGACTCCCTTATTTCTTCATTCTCTGAAACTGCTTTCTCATTAGTAAGCACAGTGTGCAAGACCTTGGCTACAGCTTCTTTAAAAGCACTGAGCCTTTCCCAGAGCCTTGTTTTATCTTCACGTCATACCTTGCACACATTCCTTTTTATAATCTCACAGCTCTACCATCTCATAGGATTGAATGGAGTAACCTTGGTGCCAGAAGTCATTGATGAAGTTTACTCTGCAATTTGAGTGCTTCATATTTGTGACCCTCTGCCCCTTTCCACATCAGGAAAGAAAAAGAACAAATCCACTAAGCAGTCTAGTAACAATCTGTCAGCATTAACTGTAGAAAATAGAGCTGGTTTTGAATTGTAAAACTGGTACAGGATTTTCAGGTACAATCCCTGAGTGCTTTAAAACACACCTACTACCTACAAACCAGGGAGCAGTAATCAAATGTTTAAATATCTCTTTTTACTTGGGGATGACAGTTCAGTACCAAATTCCATCCCAGAACAAATTTTTATGGACAAGTAATAAAGCCCTTTGAAACTAGGGGGATTATAATGGAAATGCTGACAGAGCCTTATCCATAAGCAGGAGTACTGATATAATTACTCAGTGTAACCTATAATCTTCATGGCACTGTAAGTCAAAAGGAAAAATGAGAGCCTTTGCATAATGCTGAAAATCTATCAGGGCTTTGATGTTGCTTTAATCCTAAACTACCTAATAGCTCATTTGATGTCCAAGGGAACTGAAATGAAACTTAACGTGTCATTTAAGATTACTGTAATTTAACAAGGCTATAGCAGAAACAAAATGAAAAAAAAAAAAAGTGACTTAATTTACTCAAATTAAACACAGTTTTCAGAATATTTAAGTGGGATTTTATCATTCAGGTCATGTTTTTGATAAAAGCATGAGAAATTTTCGAGTTGTCTACTGAAAAAAAAGCAAACAGAAATAAGCATGTACAATCTTTGTTTTGTTCTCAGATTATTAGCAGAAAGTATTATACTGAAGGCCAGGTGATGAGAAAGCATTTATTCCCACACAGAACAGCCTCAATGCTGAGTATCATTTATGTGAAAAGCCATGGCAGTGGGATAGAGTGTATGAAGGGAAGTGGGGATGAAAACAGGGTCACAGGAAAGGAGTACGTAATATGCCAGTGCTTGTGGGAGAGGGATGTGCTAGTAAGATCCTACACTCTTGTGTCTTGGTGTAGGAGAAGGATAACACATCTTGTTGCAGGAAGGCCAAAAGGGTTGGTGTGAGGCTACTACAGAAACAACTAAGTATGGTCAAGAGAGTATAAGGGCTCCTCCCACTTAAAAAGTGGCCCTGCTCGGATGCATTTACACTAATGCATGCAGAATGGGTAACAAAGAAGAGGAGCTGGAGGCCATTGTGTGATCAGAAAACTATAATATAGTTGCCATCATGGAAACATGGCAGTGTGACTCACACAGCTGGAGTGCTGTGACTGCTGGCTACCAACATTTCAAAGAGATAGGCAAGGCAAGAAAGGTGGTAGTGTGAACATCTATGTTAAGAAAGAATGTAAATGTCTGGAAATTAATGATAGTGATGATAAGTTTGAGAGCTTACGGTCAGAATCAAGGGGAAGGACAACAAGACTACAGGCCACTCAACTGGGATGAAGAGGTGGACAACATACTTTATAGATGGTTGGGTGAGGTCTTGTGGTCCCCATCTCTTGCTCTTGAGAGGTACATCAACTTTCCAGACATCTGTTGGGAATATAATACATCAGAAAGAGAACAGTCCCAGAGGTTCCTCGAGTTTATAAGAGATAACTTCCTTACCCAGATGGTAAGGGAGCCAGTAAGGGGAAGTAAAATCCTACTGCTTATTAACAGAGAAGGTCTTGTGAGGGATGTAAAGGTTGGAGGCCGTCTAGAGCAAAGTGATATTGAAAAGATAGATTTTTCAATGCTTGTTGAAGCACAGAGGGGAGTCAGCAGAACTGCCACCTTGGACTTCCAGAGGGCAGACTTTGGTTTCTTTTGGACTCTTTTTGCTTGAGAGAGTCCCTTGAGAGGTAGTTCTGGAGGGCACTGGGGCCCAGGAAGGCTGGGAATACTTTAGGGTGCTAATTTTAAAGGTGCGGGAGCTAACCATCCCCAAGCCACAGAAGACAAGCTAGCAGGGAAGGAGGCCAGTCTGGCTGAACAGAGACCCTTGGCTGGAACTCAGGAACAAAAGGGAGGACTTTGGAAGAGGGGGCAAGAAGATTGCAAATATGCAGTAAAGCTTTGCAGGGAGAACATTAGAAAAGCCAAAGCCCAGTTAGAACTGAAGTTGGCCACTAAGGCGAAAAACAACAATAAATATTTCAGTAAATACATCAACAGTAAGAGGAGGGCTAGGAAGAATCTCCATCCCTTGTTGGACACAGAGAGGAACACAGTGACCAAGGATCGCAATAAGGCTGAGATACTTAATGCCTCCTTTGCCTCAACTTTTAATAGTAAACTAGTTGTTCCCTGGGCACACAGCCCCTTGCATTGGGAGATAGGGATGGGGAACAGAATAGACCCTGAATAATCCATGATAAGATGGTTTTGTACCTGCTTCAGAAGATGGACACTTACAAGTGCACGGGGCCAGATGGACTGCTGGATGGATGCTGGAATGCTGAGGGAGTTGACGGATGTGGCTGCCAAGCCACTCTCCATCATCCTTCAACAGTCCTGGCTAATCAGAGATGTCCTAGTGGACTGGAGACTGGCAGATGTGATGCCCATCTTCAAAAATGGCTGGAAAGATAATCCTGGACAGACCTATCACTCTTACCTAAGTGCTGCCAGGAAAGCTATGGAACAGATAATCTAAGGAGACATCATGGATCAATTAAACGTTGATCAGGCCTGTCAGCATGGTCTCATGAATGGTGACTCCTGCTTGACAAACTTGATATCATTCTACAACAAGGTGACACGCTTAGTGGATGAAGTAAGTCCGTCAATGTGGCCTACCTGGACTTCAGTAAAGCCTTTCGCACTGTCCCCCGCAACATCCTCACCGAGAAGAAACTGACTGCCCATGGCTCAGATGGGCATACTCTCTGCTGGGTGAAACACTGGCTGGATTGCAGGGTCCAAAGAGTTCTGATCAGTGGAGTTAAATCCAACTGGTGGCCAGTCATCACTGGTGTCCCCAGGGCTCAATACTGGGGCCGCTTCTATTTAATATCTAGTTAACGGTTTTGTAGAGGGAATTGAGTGCACCCTCAGCAAGTTTGCAGACAAGAAAGTTGGGAGGGAATGTTGATCTGCCAAAAGGGAGGAAAGCATTACAGAGGGACCTGGATAGACTGGACCAATGGGCCAAGATTAACTGCAAGAATCAACAGAGCCAAGTGTCAGGTGCTGCATTTTGGTCACAACAACCCCAGGCAACCCTACAGGCCAGGGGAGGAGTGGCTGAAAAGCTTCCTGATAGAAAGTGACCAAAAGTGTACTGATGGATAGTTGGCTGAACATGAGCCAGCAGTGTGCCCAGGTGGCCAAGAAGAAATGATGTGGTGAGCAGGACTATGGAAGTAATCCTGCCCCTGTATTTGGCACTGGTGGGGCCCCAACTTGAGTACTGTGCTCAGTTTTGGGCACCTCAATACAGAAAGAACATTGAGGTGCTGGAGCAGGACCAAAGAAGGGCAATAAGGCTGGTGAAGGACTTGGAGAATATGCCCTTTGAGGAGTGACTGAAGGAGCTGGGGCTGTTTTGTCTAGAAAGAAGAGGCTTAGGGGAGACCTTATTGCTCTCTTCAAATACCTGAAAGGTGATTGCAGTGAGAGTGAGGTTGGTCTCTTCTCACTTGTGATAGCTGACAGGAGAAGGGGAAATGAACCCAAGTTGTAGTTGGGGAGGTTTTGTTTAGATATCAGGAAAACCTTTTTCATGGAAAGGGCCATTAAGCACTGGAATAGGCTCCCCAGGGAGGTAGTTGAGTCACCCTACCTGAAAGTGTTTTAAAAGTATCTGGATATGATGCTCAGGGACATGATTTAGTGGTGTGTTGTTAAAGTTAAGGTAGCATGGTTAGGTTGTGGTTGTACTTGATCTTTAAGCTCTTTTCCAATCTGAGCAGTTCTATGATTCTATGATTCTGTTGGTTGATGAGTGGTCCCAGGAACATCAGCTTCTACCCCAAAAGGAGCAGAGGTTAGTAGCCCCAGAGATTACTAATGCTACACATGCATAAATTTGCATACTGAAATGGTACCAAAAGCCCTAGACAATCTTATTTAATGTTATGATACAACACAGCAGGTCAAAAGCAGTAGTATTAGCATGAATCAGCAAGTCATAGAATCATAGAATCATAGAATGGTTTCGGTTGAAAGGGACCTCTACAATCATCAAACTCCAACTGCATGCTGCAGGCATGGCCACCAACGTCCTCCATATCTTACACTAGACCAGGCTGCCCAGGGCCCATTCAGCCTGGCCTTGCAAACCTCCCGGGACAGGGCATCCACAGCCCCTCTGGGCAGCCTGTTCCAGCACCTCACCACTCTCTTGGTAAAGAACTTCCCCCTCATATCCAACCTAAATCTTTCGTCCCTCAACTTAAAACCATTTCTTCTTGTCCTGCCATTATCTACACTTGTGGAGAGTTGATTCCCTTCCTGTTTGTAGGCTCCCTTTTGGTACAGGAAGGCTGCAGTAAAGTCACCCTGCAGCCTTATCTTCTCCATGCTGAACAAGCCCAGCTCCTTCAGCCTGTCCTTGTAGGAGAGGTTCTCCAGCCCTCTGATCATCTTTGTGTCCCTCCCCTGGACCCTCTCTCACAGCTACCTGTCTTTCTTGTATTGGGGGCCTCACACCTGGACACTTTACTCCAGATGGGGCCTCACAAGGGCAGAGTAGAGAGGGAAATAAGTCAGAAATATGACTTATGCTTTTTTCTCCTACTAATCTGTGGGTATACAGACCGTCTAGACACATGCACTGTGAAAAGAGAAGCACACCAGGACACTGGCACTGCTCCCAGTATCTCTCCTCTCCATAAGCCATGCCTTCTCCTCCAGCCTGTCCTGCTTTCCTCCTTGTACCTGCAGAGCTGCTGGAGAGGCTGTGCAGTGAAGTACGTCAGAGAACTCATCCAGCTGAAGTAAATACGTGCATTTTTGCTTGGATGATTTTCAGTTAGATCTGCCCTCTGATCTGATTGTCCCTCCACTCATGTTATTTCAGAGGAGCCAGCATGGCTGATGGAATGCAGAGCTGCATGGCAAACCACACATTCTGCCATTCTAAGCCCAAGCTTCAGGGATACTTCTGTCCATCCACATCCAAGCTATTAAATATGCTACCTCCAGTATTAAAGCAATTTATTAATAATTGCTCTAAATGGTTTAAATAACAACAACAAGAAGAAAGACTGCTATGTCTTAAGGCTAGAGCTTAATATTATGGACTAGATTATATTCCTAGTCCTGGTCTTTTTGCCAAATATAGTCAAAATGTATCCAAACAGGCTCAAATGTTGCGAACTTTTAGTGTGTGTGGTTTTTGCTCCTTTTTAAATTATATGCCTTGGTACTATGATTTACTTGATTCATCTCTTTCTCTGAAGCAAATGCTTTCTGTGGTAATAATACAAATAGCACACCTGTCCTGGACGAGTTCTTTACATTCTCTTCAAAGCCATGTTTCATTTCCACGTGTGTATGTGGGAAGGGAATCATCCTATTTAAAACATTAATTTGCCATCCATTCCCTCCAAAATTTTAGGTTAAAGTAATTTAAAAAGAAAAAATCCAACATATACACGACGTATAATAACAGTCCTTTATGAAAATTGATCCAGGCTGAACTGGTTGCACAGAATCTCTAAGTTTTGACTGTCTTTCATATAAGGGATTGATTCATCAAACACATATTCACATTAAAATAGGTTATTCAAGCAAGTGGCCGTCTCAGGTCAGAAATTATTATTCTATACCAAATAATCCACCTATAAATTATGATTACAATGACCTTGATCTTTTATAATTTCTTCCAGCTGAAGAGCAATATTTTTTCAAGGACATGCAAATAAAATTCCTCAGCTTTATAATACGAATGATGTGAAAGTGACATGTAACAAAGAGGCTTTCAGGAGAAAAAGCTTGCCTCCTAGTGTAATACTGATGTAATGTTTCTCTATTTTTGTACATAGAAATAATCAAACACCATATAGTTGAGCTGGAAGATTGATTTAGCTAAGAAGCTACTACTTTATCTTTTGGAACAGGAAGTTTTGAGCTTATCTTAGACTAATATTTAGTTTCTTATTTAATTTTATCTGTTTTTTCCAAGACTCAGGAGACACAGCATTTTGAACCAAAATGACTGGTCTCTGACAACTAAGATTAAAATGCAGCAGCAGCTGCACAACTCTGGAGGAACTATTTAAGAGCTGGCTACCAGTGGGGAAGGATCTCATCTGGAGATCACTCCTTCTGGCGTTCTGTGGTGAGCCCAAATAAGGGTAAGCCTTCCATTTATTCTCTTTTGTTATCATAATCTACTTCGCCTAACTCTTGTTTATTTTGTGATTGTAACGTCTTAACATCCACTGATTATACAGATGCAAAGCTCAGAGATGAGCTGTACATGTATCTGATTCTGAGAACCTCCCTGAGCAAGCCCTGCAGGTGTGGCTGATGTAAAGCTATTTGTGACTAAGTTCAAATGTAAAGAAGAGAGTTCTTTAATCCCTTCATATCAGTAAAGAGTTTGCAGTTATAGACAGTGTAACAAACTGCTGAACATGAGATTGATGATACTAACATTTTGGGGATGCCATCCTCATGACCCCCCAAACGTGTGAACAAATGCCCATTAAGTTCCTTTTTTTTTTTTTTTTTTTTTTCCCATATTGGTGAGAATGGTGGACTACAGTGCAGGGCTGAAATTCCAGAAGTTAAAACTGTGTTGTCATTTAGAGGCAGTAAATGTTTTCCTGCTTTTTCCCTTCCTTTAAGAAATAAGATTGAAAGCTTCTACTTGCCTCATCAAGTGTGCCTGGTTGTAAGGGAGGTTGCAAAGGGAATGCAGCCAGCCTTTTTCCAGGGGCACCTACTGACAGAACAGGATGCAATGGGCACAAGCTGAAATGCAGGAGATTCCTTCTGAGCAGCAGGAAGTACTTCTGTGCAGTGTTATGTGGCTGACAGAGCTCTGGATAAACTGCCTGAACATAGTCCTGGGCAACTGTCATGGGTGCTTTTGCCTGGGCAGGGGTTGAGGTTGGACCCCTGCCATCCTCAGACTATGGATTCTGTGAATGCTATGACTAATGCTGTATATGATTATGTAATGTAACAGCAGGGGGTATTGCAGTGAGCTGGAAGTATATTTTGGAGGGCAGAATACCACTACCAAAAAAAAAAAAAAAAAAGAGAATCTACTAGTGTTTGGACTACTAGTATTATTTATCACATTATGTGGTAGGGAATATGAACGCAGAATCTTTCAGAAATCCTTTGAGAATCTCTGCTGACCTGTTTCCAAACTAAAGATATTAAATAATAAGAGGAAATATTGTTCTTGTCAAGTTTGGGGGAAAGAATTATTCACCTTCAAAGTCTCCCAATACAGAAAATTCAACTAATCAATCAACTATTCAACTAAAATAATTTAAGTCTTCTACTTACACAGGTGAGTAAGTTTTAATGTTTCTTTATTCTTCAGGATAAACCCAAGAAAAATCTAATTACAGCCATTTGTCCTTTCTGAAACCAAATGCTTTACAATATTGTCCATATGTGTGGAGAAAACAGCTTTGATCCAGAAGTCAGTAATGTAGACAGAGAACAGAAAAGGCAAAATATCAGAAGGCACACAATGATAGCAAAATGTTGCATCAGAATGAGCCTGCTTCTCTCTGTATACTTCTAATTCATCCTTTGTTTTTTTTCTCCTTCTGCGTTAGTTGATGTATTGAGGAGAGGATGAGAAGATTGAAGGAAGTAATGTTAAATATATTAGCATTAAATGAGAAGAAAAAGAATGTCAGCAACCTCAAAAACCACTTATTTGTCATGAAACTTGACTTAGCAAAAGCTGTACCTTTTAAAACTGACCTTCTCTGAAAAGTACTTACTAACATGAAACAAATAAATCAGAAGCAGAACATAAGGCATCTAAACAAGCAGTCCATTTGTAGAGGTGTGACCCCTTTATCTGTTAGGAAAGATAACAGACCCCTACAAATTGCATTCTAGCTTCATCTGTAGGAAGCTTGGACAGAAATAATTTTGTGAATCAGCAAACATGCATACGGATTTGTGTGTCAGCCCTAGTATTTCTTGCAGGTCTTTTTGAAAGCCTGGAGTTTACCCGTTAGGCATCTAACTCTAGCTGCCCTCTGGAATCTTTTCAGAAATGAAAAGGAAAAGAGGGGAAAAAGGAAGGTGAGAAGGAACTAAAAGTGAGATTTTATGTCTTCATTCCAGTTATCTGATCTACTTTATACTTATTTTACACATATATGATATGCATTAGAAGTTACAATAAGGTTTTTTTTAAAATTACCAGATTTTTATGTGGTTGGAGTACTTTGGCAGGTTTGGTTACTGTGTCTTAAGCCTTCTTTGTTGACTCCAATGCTAAGGAAATGTTTTAATTTGTTAGCCTGTTATAAATCACTAGAATAAATATGTCACGTTTTTAGAGGGGAAAAGAAATAGGAATTCTATAGGAACTAACCATGTGGACAAGCCTTTTCTCCTGATCTCTATTCACATGATACTGCTCATACTAAGAGACCTCAGCTATGATGCATCTGAAAGCATGCATCATAAACTGTCACCATACACAGCTAAGAGTTTCAATTATCACTAAATAGTCTATTCTACTCTTAAACTGGCTTGCTTGTGTGCGGTTATTGTATTCTTTTCAATAAGACAGAGCACAATGCAAACTGCAAAGCTGCCTGAAAAAAAAAATACAAAAGCCCACTCTCACTCAGCTGATGTGGCTTCTTGATATCCAAACCGACTCATTTAAAAGTTTGTCACTGAAGGTAAAATGAAGAGCTTGATTCTAGGCACAGTTATCTTTATTGCTATACAAGGGGACCCTTCTGATTCATATACAATCTGCACTGACAGCAAGGGACTTGTTTTGTATAACTTACCTTATTTACTTAGACAAATTATTGCAGCAATTTTTTAGTCTAAGTGTATTGTTAGATATCATACTATTTATATTACAATACTGAAAAAGTTTTCAGCTGCTCATACATGCAGATTAGGCAGTTTTGTCAGATGAATTGCCTTTGTTAAAAGACAATGGCTGCCTGTGGTAGTGTATTTCTATTGAAAGTTTTATGCACACTAGAACAGTACTTCATTTTCTCTGCTTAGAGGCACAGTCATTCCAAAACTGGGAGCACTGTGTCAATCACTGACAATATGCACTTCTTTATGGACTTTTGCAAAGGACTACATCCACTGCAGTTGGTATAAGAAAGTGTCTTACGTGTTCGCACAAAATTATTTTAACTAGTCCTGGTGTGAATTATGCTATTTTATTAATGATTTATATTTTGTATTTCTGCAGCTTAACTTGCCTTGATTTTGGTGTTTGTTAACTAATCTTTGAAATTCAAATTTTTAGCAGGAAATAACGCAACAATTAAAAAATTGAAATTACAATTGATATTACAAAAAATTGATATTACAATTGGATTTTAGCAAGGTGAATCTGGAGTTTTGAAATGGAAAACAAAGAATCAAAGGATTTTTTAGTCCTCTGTTGCTCTAAGTATTTTTTATTCTGAGACAATTCACTCAACCTCTCCACACTTGGCTGCCTAGCTGTAAATGCTTTGCTTTTCTCAGTATCTGCAGCAATATGTTACTAAATAAGTATCAGAGATGCTGTGACAGATGACATTATTGATATTAAGTATTTGAAAAAATATATATAATTAGCAAATTCCTGCAGCTTATGTTGTATTTAGTTTTCAATTACAGGTTTATCACTTTTTGCATTAATATGTTTCAAACTTGGTAACGTAGCAACTGCTTAAACGCAGAGTTATTTCTACAACATACTGAAGTTCATTTAGACTACAGTCTCTGACAACAATTTGAAAATTCCTGTAGGCATTTTTCCCCAGTGGCTAGATCTGTTTCTGAAGAACAATTCAAAGGCACAAGGTCTGTTTGCTTTTTATTGTAATGTGGATAGCACGTTAGCATCAGTCCCAATCCCTGAGAAAACTAATCTAAATGTGCCCTTTAGGACATTCCCAGCAGTGCATAAGACAAATGCAGCACCTTTCTGAAGTACAGTAATTTCTGAGAATTTCTAGAATAACCAGTGAGCAAAATACAACATACAAAATGAAGTATACATCAGGAAATTTTGGCTGACCTCTCCAGATCACAGGCTTTTAATGACCTCTGACTGCAATGGAGAAACTATCAAGAAAGAACTTGGTGGATGATACCAAGGGGAAAATCACAGAATCATAGAATGGCCTGGGTTGGAAAGGACCATAATGATTATCTAGTTCCAACCCCCCTGCTATGTGCAGGGTTGCCAACCACAGGCTGCCTGGTGCCACATCCAGCCTACTTCAGGGATGGGGAATCCACAACATCCTTGGGCAACCTGTTCCAGTGTGACATCACCCTCTCTGTGAAAAACTTCATCTTAAAAGTTGTACCCCACCTGTTTATACACTCCCTTCAAATACTGGAAGGCCACAATGAGGTCTTACGGGAGCCTTCTCTTCTCCAAGCTAAACACACCCAGTTCCCTCAACCTTTCTTCATAAGAGCAGTGTTCCAGCCCCCTGATCATCTCAGTGGCCCTCCTCTGGACCCATTCCAAGAGCTCCACATCTTTCTTGTGCTCTGGGCCCCAGGCCTGGTCAGAGTACTGCAGATGGGGCCTCACAAGAGCTGAGTAGATAGGGGCAATCACCACCTGCAGGCCACTCCTCTTTTAATGCAGCCCAGAACACAGTTGGCCTTCTGGGTTGCAAGTGCACACTGCTGGTTCATATCCAGAAATGAACAAGCTTTGTTACATTTGCTGTTTCTGGATGGCTTGGTTTTGTATTTTTGGTTGCTTTTGTATGTTTTGCTTTTTTTGATTAGGTTTATTTATTCAGGGGTTGGTGCTAAGGCCTGTCCTCTTCAATGTCTTTATTGATGACCTAGATGAGGGCTTTGAGTCCACCACTGAGCCCAGTAAGTTTGCAGATGACACTAAGTTGGCAGGAAGTGTCAATCTCACTGAGGTAGCAAGAGATCTGGACAGGCTGGGTTGCTGGGCTGAAGCCAGTAATATGAGGTTTAACAAGACCAAGTGTAGGGTCTGGTACTTTGGCCACTAAACCTGTGGCAACACTACAGGCTTGGGGCAGAGTGGCTGAAAGACTGTGTAGAGGAAATAGACATGGGGCTATTGGTCTACGCTCAGCTGACATGGTTCATGAGTGTGCCTGGGTGGCCAAGAAGGCCAATGGCTTCCTGGCTTGCATCAGAAACAGTGTTGCCAGCAGGAGAAGGGAAGGAATTGTCCCCCTGTACTCAGCTCTGGTAAGGCCACACCTCAAGTACTGTGTCCAGTTTTGGGCCCCGACTGCAGGAAAGACATTGAGGCCCTGGAGAGTGTCCAGAGAAGGGCAACAAAACTGGTGAGGGGTCTGGAGCATGGGCCTTATGAGGAGTGGCTGAAGGAGCTGGGTTTGTTCAGTCTGGAGAAGAGGAGGCTCAGGAGACCTTATCACTGTCTATAAATACCTGAAGGGAGGTTGTAGTGAGCTGGTGGTCAGCCTCTTCTCTCATGTAACTAGTGATAGGACTGGAGGAAACGGCTTCAAGTTGCACCAGGAGAAGTTCAGGACAGATTAGGTAATACTGCTTTTCCGAAAGAGTGGTCAGGTGCTGGAATGGGCTGCCCGGGGAGGTGGTGGAGTCACTGACTCTGGAGATGTTCTAGGAACATTTGGATTTTGTGTTGAGGGATATGGTTTAGTGAGAACTATTGGTGATAGGCAGGTGGTTGGACTGAATGATCTTGGAGATCTTTTCCAACCTTGGTGTTTCTGTGATTCTGTAACTAAAAGAGAAGAGATTTAGATTTGGTATAATGCTTTTTTATTATAAGAGTGTTGAAGTGTTGGGACAGGTTGCCTGGAGAAGTGATTGTCTCAATCCAATTATTGGAGAAGATAAAGACAGTAAATGAGTCCAGTAATTTATTACAAATTCTAAGCAGCTAGGGATGTGGAGAAGATGGTGAAGTTAGTGATAGTAAAGAGAATTCCTAGTGAGTGGTTTACAAAGCAGGGATCCATTTGCAATTCGGTGGAGGGGGTATCTGATCTTCCTCATAACTCTTCAGGTTTTTATCCAATCCATGGCATCCATCTGGTTGCAAGCGACTGCAACTGGTTGTCAAGGGCACTTCTATCTTATTTGTCAGGGGCAACAGTAGTTGCAACATCATGTCCATAGTGCATGCCCTTCCAATTGAATAATAAGAAGTTGATCACTTGATTGTTGCATGGTGAGCTGTTAGGTATGTGCACTGACTACATGGTGGCCTCTCCTCTGACCCTCGTAAGTCAGCTTCAATGTCTACCGTGTGAGGACAATTCAGTGATGGCAGTACTTCATTAATCTTCCTTTTTCAAATGCAGGATAGTACAGAATAGATATGTTCAGGAGAACCTACCACACCTTGCTATACTACCGTATGTGATTTATTTATTTATTTATTTATTGTTAATCCTTTGCCTTTCCACAGTTCTGGTTAATATAAACAAAGATAGTTTGTTTTACAGGCAGATGTCCTACAATGGAAAACTTATCTCTTGCTCTTCTTGGCCTCATACATTGTAAAATGTCTACCAGCAACTGTAAAATTTATATTAGAAGTAAAACTAACACATTCCTCTAATTGCCTCCTTGGCATTCATTATTTTCCTAATGCCACTTCTGAACAGCTTATCTGGCAGCAAAGCCACTGTCAACGGTTTACGGGCTGGTTCGGCCCGGTTCCGTGACCAGTGGGGTGGAGGGATCCGCAGATCTGCGCCTCCAGAAAATGGAAACTGGGGACCCCAAAAAAATTGATAACAGCGGCAATAATCTGAAGTGGAACAAACTAATTTACTAAATATAGTATTAGCAAAGTGTAATGAGAGAGAGTGTGTCTGAGTTGTAGATAGGCCTCACCACAATGCTGAGGTGAGAAGTGCAGTCCAGTTGAGAGGATGAAGAAAAGCAGACGGCGAAGCACAGATGGCAAAGCACAGATGGAGAAGCATAGAAGGAGAAGAGCTGGCGAAGAAGAGCAAACGGAGAAGAGCAGGAGAAGAAGGAATCAGGTGACCTTGCACAGAGTTGTATCTCCTCGCTGACCGCAAAGCCTCCTGGGGAAATGTGGTTCTTCTCCGTCAGACAAACATTCAGAACTCAAGCATCAGAAGTCAAACCCCCCAGTGCATTACATGATGTTATGGTGTGGAATACTGATAACCAAAAATCATAAAACCATGATAGGCACAATACTAAATTATGTGATTTTGACATTCCTAAATAAGAAATGATGGCATGTGTAGTGATGTGAGTGATTCTCATGGCTGGATTTGGCTGAACTGTATCACAGGAATGCAGATGCTACTCTGGCTCAACTAATGGAAGAAGAGGAAAGAACAGAAGATTGAAATTTAATGTTTACTTTGGTAAAAAATATGTATGAGCAAATCTGATTTGGGGAAGTGCTTCTACACTGTTTGGGTGTTTTCATGTATGAAAGATTTATAGGAAAGAGTAATTATGCAGAGATGAAAGACCTGCAGACAAAAAAGAACTTGTAGGTCACAAAGGCTAAGTGGAAACACATGCCAGGCTCTGGCTAAGTGGAAACTTAGCAGGAGAACACTTATGAAATTTCTACTTAAAGGAAATAGTGACAAGGACAAATTTTTGCTACTGTCTGGTGTTTACAGACTGCAGCTGCACCACATACAGCTTAGGCATTTGCATACTGGTGGCCATAAGATATATAATTATGGAGAAGATAGAAGTGAGGGATCGAGTTCCAAGTTTATTCAAGAAAATAACAGTTGTTTTGCAGCCAACTGGAGGGAAGTTTTCTTCATTCAGCAAAAATGATATCTTTACATTTCCTCTGCAAGGCCTAAGAGAACCGTGGGAGTATCTGGAGATACAAAGCCTTTGCTGGAAAAAATTGAAGAGCCAAATCGGCAAGTATCTTGTCTAATTACTGAAAAATCCTGTGGATTGAAAAGAATGGTGTGGAGCTGGATTTTGTGCCCTCAACATGAGTAAGAAGACAAAAGGAATAGTACCTTTATTACTAATTTCAAAGAAATAATTTTCCTTACAAAGCTGTGGAAATCTAGACCATTACCTATAATTTTCATTTCACTTTCTTTTTCACAAAGTCAGTATTTCAGCACCAATAATCTCAGTTTCTTTAACTGTAGTTCCAAGTTAAAATTCTATAAAGATAATGATCAGAAAATTGTTTCGTGTGATCTCAACTGCAGTGAAGATTTTGTGCACTAGCAACATTTAAGGCCAGTATATTTTTTTAATCTATATTCACCTCTATTTCTATGCCTTCTTAATATTTAAACATAATACCAAGAGACATATTTAATTGCCAGACCAAATAAAACCCACTTTAGAGCGTATGTGGTCAGGGGAATAATGCACAAACTGAAATGATAGGATAGGCAGGGGTAGAAACTGTGTCACAAAAGCATAGTCAAGATAAAGTTAATATACTAGGCAACGAGGTTTAAACCTTCAAGTCTTCAGTGGAGATACCATATTCATTTCTGGGAGAAGAGGTTTAGACCATGAATATTCAGACAAATGATCTTACTTCCATCTCTTACTGCAGTGTTTTATTAATCCCTGAAGGAAATAGCTGAAAAGCTCCATTATAATTCAGTAACATTGCATAAAGCATTCAGAGAAAAAATATCTCTCAGTAGCATTTTCACAGTAGCAGTTAGTGAGCTCTTCTCCACAGTGTTTTCATTCAGACTACATAAAATATTTTTATGTGTAGCCAATATGACATATCCTACAACCCTGGGGAGATGTTTTTATTCATTTTTCCTTAGTCAGCCCCACACATACAAGTGGAAAATGTGGAGGCTTATAATAGACGTGGATATTTCTGTACCTTCTCTTGGGCTGCCTGTTAGTTTGTAAGAAAAGACAGTCTATATGCAGAGGTACCATGAGGGGTCACTTCAGGTGTGGAGCTGCACAATATGGGACAGTATCAGACTTCACATCAGACCTCTATCAGAAACTTCTTTGTGAAAAGATAGAGAAGGAAAAAAAAAAACCAAAAAGATCATTTATCCTGAAGATGACTGGTGCAACAATAAGATGAAGTTAGCACCATCTTTTGGTTCCTGTACTCATGTTTTATAGCTATATGTGCATTCAGGTTACCACTATAAACATCTGTGTTGTCCAATTATAATACAGAAATAATCTTTTTTTTTCAGTCGAGAAAAGACATTAACTTCTGCATTTTCAAATGCCAAATTATTTATTTTATAAGCAACATGTATGAACCTAAAGGATTTCAAAAAGAGGAGCTTATTGACATTTCTATGATAACATATAACTGGATAGGAAAAAAACTAAACTGATGTTCTCTTCTCCACTCTCATTTCTGCAGGGGTAAAATTGAGTCCTAAAGCTATTGTCCTTTTGACATCTTTGACTTATGACCAGGAAATTAACTCTCACTTCATTTGTGTCAGTACATTTGTGTCAGTACATGCACGACCACTCCTTGAAATAGCTCTTGAAAAACAGTGTTATATTCTCATTTTGAACTTGAGTGGGAAATATGTTTTTCTAAAAGCATATTTTTATGTAAGTTTCATTAGTAAGTTTCAGTTTCTACTTTTTGACTGGACACTGCTAATACAAAATCAATACATACCTACTATAATGGAATGGTACATTTGACGAAATACATGGGATTAAAAACTGACATACTGGAAGAAGAAAGCGTATTAGTACTCACGGTCAGTTTTATAAAGTGATGCCTTTTAGTTGTTGATGTTAGTTCTTGTTATCAAATTACTTGTTTGATAACATAACAAGGAAAATCTTGTTAGTTTAAAGAATCATAATGTCTAAGCAGCGCTGACATGCATTTAAGGAATGAGTCAAACTTGAAAGCTAGAATTCCAAAATATGCAGACAGCAAGTTCATAGAATCATAGAATGGCTTATGCTGGAAGAGACCGCAAGGATCATCAGGTTCCAACCCACCTGACACAAGCAAAGTTGCCAACCACTAGATTAGGTACTAGATCAGATTGCCCCATCCAGCCTGGCCGTAAACACCTCCAGGGATAGGGTATCTCTCTGGGCAATCTGTTTCAGAAACTCACCACACTCTCAGTAAAAAAATTCCCTGACATCTAATCTAACTCTCACCTCCTTTAGTTTAAAACCTTTCCCCCTTGCCAATCACTACCTGTCTGTGCAAAAAGTTTATTTCCATCATGTTTATAAACTCCCTTTAAATATTGGAAGGCCTCAGTGAGATCTTCTGTCAGTCTTCTTTCTTCCAGGCTGAACAAGTCCAATTCCTTCAGCCCATCTTCACCAGAAGAGGTGCTTGAGCCTTTTGATCATCCCCATAGCCTTCCTCTGGACCTTCTCCAAGAGAACCACATCTTTCCTGTGTTAGGGGCCCCAAACTTTTGTATAGTACTCCAGATAGGGCCTCATGAGGGCAAGTTCTCCTTACTTAACTCCACTGAAGGGAGAAGATGTTTCCAATTCCCTCAAAGCTGTTTTGATAATATAAAGAAAATATTTAAAGTATGTGCATAATTATCTACATATCGAAAAGTAATGCCTCCCATTTATTTCTATGGAAACTACAATGGATACAATAACACTGGAAAAAAAATAGAGAAAATTCTGAGCTACAAAACACTATTTCTCAGCTGTCATCAACATTAGCTATGTGTTCTGCCTCTGATGTCATGGGCCAACATAATGAAATCAGGAAGCATTACTTTCAGAGCAGCCCTCATATAATTTTGCTTAACGCTTTTAAACTGGTTAAAAATAAATAAATAATTATCTCTTCTCCTATTCTTTAACCCTGTAAGTACCTCAAGAATCTTAAGAGCAAGCCTTCTTTTCCTTTGAAAAGGTCATGCAGAAATGCCTAAATAATGATGCTAACTGGGTTGAACAAAACAAGCAGGTGAGCCTGTAAATTACCTCTAGCCAGTTGTAGAATAAGGAACTGCTATTTGGCAACAAAAACCCAAGACAAAATTTCCACGATTGTACAGAGGAAGGAGTTACACATCATCAGTAGAAGACTTACACATCTGCATTTTCCTGCTATAGCATGTATATCAGAAACATGAAGGCCATAATCTTAAGAACTGTTTTAAAAAGAGTTTTAATCATTAGACAGGTAGATCCATTATACTGAAGACATTTATATCTCTATTTTCTCAGCAATACATTTATGAACATGTTTATGTAAGTCATAACATATATGAATGAATATGCCCCGATAATACATTTCTTAAGCCTGGGAATTCTTTCATTTGTGTCTTATGAATGGAGAACTGAAACATGGAGATATGAAACAACATGTAGGTAAAGTAACACTGGCATCTTCTGAATTATACTGATACAAGTTGCAGTTTGTTGAGTCCTTGATGGACAACATTCTGGTTTGTTTAGATAATGAGAAGGGTCTGCTTCTTTGCATTGAACAGATAAGGGAGGTTCCAGCAGACTTTGTGTTTGAATAAATGAGGAAGATTCCAGGACTCTTTGTATGGAATTTGGGAAGACCTCTGAATGTATATAAAATGAAGACCTTCTTATGCAAGAGATGTGTGACAGGAGGAGAGTATCCCCCACGCATCCATATGCTATTGTTAAAGAATGCCAACTTTCTAACACTCCAACTTGAGTCTTAAAGAGTTTCTTGGTCAACTGCTTCATGGTAACATTATCTTTGGAGGAAGTGTGGTTTAGCAGTCTTAACATATTTCCAAGTGAGTTACTGCTTATATAATGCTAAGATATGGTTAGAATGCAGCTAAGGTGTTTGACTATTCTTGTTCTATGAGAGTACAAGAGTTTGGTTGTTAACTTGTCATGATACACACCAACAAAGGAGAAACTGCACAGATCATTTAAGAAGAAAAATAAGGAAATCTGTAAGTGATATTTATAGCACAAAAAAAAAAAAAAAAAAAAAAAAAAAAAAAGTTTATTATTCTTTCTTAATTATCCTCAGATTAAATCAGTGCCTCTAAGAAATGACACCAGGTACATACAGCCAGGCAAACGGTACCCTGGTGATAAAAACCAGCAGTGACAAACTCAGTCTTTAAGTCAACAATCTTCCTGTCTCAATAACATCCACCACCACCCTGTTGTTACCACACATACACACATTTCCACACCCTGACAGTCATGAGGTTTTTAGAAGTTTTATTGCTTTTCCTTAAAATCATGTACTTCTAGTTTTGCCATACAGAAAAAAAAATCAAAGACCAATCCAAACAAAAAGCAATAAATCATTATTTTTGTTTATTTATTTATTTATTTTGTTTTTAAGTTTAAAGAGAGTATCACAGAGCAAGGTTACCTCTAATGTGTAGTGATACTTCTCTTTTTTCTTTTTCTTTTTCTTTTTTTTTTTTTTAATCTTACCCTTGTAGATATTTGAAAACAGTCTTCAATAAGCTGATTCTATATGTATTTCTGATAATATATTTGGTCAAAATAAATTCCCTACTAATAAGCCTCAGCAAAAATCAAACTTTAAAAAAAAAAAAGAAAAAGAAAAAGAAAAAAAGACAAAATAGTAGAGAAAATGAACTCTCTTTGTTCCAAATAATGTAGCAATGACTTTGAAGATCTAAGGGCACAGACAGTAAGTAACAAGGCAAGTTCATTTTGATCTTGATATTCCTGTGGTAGTTCTAGACTCCGCAGGGCTTGGTACAGCAACTGCATAATAGTTCTGTTTTTTGTTTAAATCGAATTTTAAAAGATAGATATAATTTATTGTAAATAATCAAAAGTGAAACTTTAGATTTTAAAATTAAACCTGCTGTGAGTTCACCAAATTGTCATCTTGAGAAGTGAAGTGGTGAAAAAGTAATTAATGCAAATGCATGATAAAGTGCACTGAAACACTTCCAGTGGAATTATTCAAGGCATGAAAAGTCTAAAGCATGCTTACTGTCTTAGTTTTCAACCACAAATTCTGTTTATTTGCCTTGGAATGAGTAGAACTGATTGTCTAAATGCCTTGGATGGTATGTAATCATAGGAGAGCTTTCAATGACTAGATGTTTAAACGTCAGCTACTAATTATTATTTACTATAATTAACCTAAATCAAACTTGATAGAAATGACCACCACTTCATTTTATAAGTTAAATTGTTCCAAGACTGTAAGGATGGTAATTGCTTCTAAGCAGTTTGTGTGGGTGTGAGTGGAAGGTGTGGTTGAAAAAAATAGGATCAGTCTTGGGGGAGCAAATCGTTAGCGGTTGAATTAATTGTTTTGTGACACGAGGCAACAGGACAATGTTACTTCTCACTCATTAAGCCTCTTTAAATAGGCAGTCTTTCCTGATTGAGCTCCAAGGGTAAAATCAAACAAGCAAACAGGATTGTTATAACAGCTCCATCTCTGATAGAATTTCCATATTTCTTCAAATAAACGTGATAAGTATTTTCTTTGTGTAAAACACATTGGTCTTTTTTTTTTTTTTTGTCAACCTACTGTTAGACTAAACTCCTAGTGCCACAAAATCATGTGAAAAAACCTGTCTTCACTGAGTGACTTGTCTGTATGAGTGTAGAGGAATCTTTTGAAAACAGAAGCCCAAGAAAATTCACTAAATATCAAGAAACAAAATGAAAACAAATGAAACTGAAATGCTCAGGCCTAACTGTTTCAATAAATATTTGTGGTGAAACCAAGCAGTTATTTCAAAAAGGCTGAGGTTTTATATTAATGTAAATGATTATAAAAGAAAAACTCTCTGACGTCCAAAGATAAGAAATTGTTTTGATAGTTTCTACAGAAACTTTTAACAGCTTAGTAACATTTTCTTCATTAAAACAAGACAAATTTTTATATATTATATATATTTTTTTACCTCAGATTAAGTCACAACCAATTACAATGAAAGTCTCTACTCTTGCCTCCCAGGGCAACATCAAGACCCTAAAATTGAAGAGAAAAAAAATCTTGAAAATATTGTATAAAATAAAGAATATTCTGCTTAATGAAGGACTGTGTAGAAAATAGACACTAAAAAGACTCAAGTATATTACCTTTCAGGTAAATTCCTTATTTATTCTGGGGATATATTTTTATCATTAAGCAGATCTGAGTCACGACAATGACATTACACTTTAAGAAAAGAAAATAAATAATAGTAAGAAAAACAACAACAACAACAACAAGAAAAATCCTTAGGTGAGAAATTCAATATAACTCTCTTGCTCGCAGAGACTACTTCATATCAGGCCCTGTAATAAATCCACTATCCAGTGCCATTGTAAATTGCTAGGTTAATGAAGAAAGGTCAGGTAGTGAAATGGGAGAGGAGAGTAGAAAAATGTTGATCATCTGTAAATGACTTGCTTCAGGGAGAACGCTGTTAAGGCTCAGAGTAAAGTGCTCCAATTTCTTCTTGAATGAAAGCAGACAATTGATTTCACTTTCATGTTTATATTTCACCAAAACTTCCCTGTCAAACTAATTCTTTTGTTATGTTTGTACATAGCAATGTAATGTTACCCCAGAGGAATTTCACATGAAAAGAAAGAACTGAAATACATACAGAAAAATGAAAAAAAATATTTTTTTAGATAAGAAATCATATTTTAAAAATATTAATAGTGCTGTCTTGAAAAAATTTAGTACCAGTTACAGGAAAAAT
This sequence comes from Centrocercus urophasianus, assembly GCF_019232065.1. NCBI lineage: Eukaryota > Metazoa > Chordata > Aves > Galliformes > Phasianidae > Centrocercus > Centrocercus urophasianus. The sequence continues at coordinate 14,468,237 of NW_024884833.1, read as the reverse complement.
GAAATATATCAATCTCATTAGTAGCGTTGTGAGTTTTATAGTTTTCATGCTTCTTTTTCAAATAGTTTCTTAAACTCGGGGGATCTCTTCTCTTGCAGTATTTCTGTTGCATCTACATAATGGTTACATATCCTTCAACTTATATGCTCCAAAATTGTAAGTATAATTACATCTCAGGAACTTCATGCTTTAATTTAATAAGCTTTTCATGAATCTATTTTTCACTTAACTTTATATTTGCATTGCAGATTCCTTATAAGTATCACTATGTTTACAAGTGCTCCAGTTTGAAAATTGTCAGGCACGACTTCATTTTCTTGGGCTGTGTTTGTATGTTTGCTTGCTTGCTTGTTTTTATCTTTTGGTGGCTCTGTCAAGTAAACAAAACACTAAAGACTATGGTTTTGTAAATTACTATCAAAAGAACAACTGTCTTACAGTCTCAGCTTTCATACATCTTTGTGCATGAATGGGATTACTTTTGTGAGCAACATTACACACACATCTTCAAATTCAGGCTTTTCTGTAATGTTGTTCCCTGACTTCTTCAGGCAGCCAGATTCTATGGCATGATAAGTAATGCACGAGGCCCACTTGGAGTTTCAGAATGATCTGGTTAGGGGTCTGTCTTTTCAGTTCAGGGCCGAGAGGATCTACCCTCTTCCCTCGCTGCTCTTTTTAACAAGGATGGTATTTCAGACATTTCTGTTTTGCTATTCCACAACTTCCTGAATAACACCAAATTGAAACATAGTGTGGAAAGGGAAATAGCTAACACACATCTGTCCACCGTTTTCTAAAATTAAAGCTTAAACACATTACTTTCATAGGAAATTATTATTCTATTTAACTACTTAACTGTATATTTAAATATTAACTATTCTTATTCCAACTACTGACATATATTAATTCTGCGGTTTAGTTATGATTATTTTTCAATATGTATGTTTAAAGGGTGCAAAGGGAAAACTGTAATTCCCAAAACCAGGAAAATTGGAGTGCATCTTTAAATACCTTTAGGGAAAATAATATATTCAGATCCAAGAAGAAAAGGAGAAAACCTTCTGACATGCTACCTGTAATTTGGTTAATAAATGTTAAGTTGTTCAGCATATTGGGATATAATTGGTTTGCATGTTCATTGTGAATATTGTTTGTACAGGGGAAAAAAGAATATAAAGGTCACATAATAAAATGCATTGGTACGTACTGAGATGTATATTATTTAAAATTAAACAATCAAACAAAAGATTGAGTCCTTATCAACAGTTAGACATCAAAAGAAGACAGGATTCCCCACACCAGGCCAAATTAGCCTAAAATGCACAGACAGGCGTCAAGATATTCTCCTTGTCTTGCTTATCTATATGTGTGGAAACTTGTCTTGTTGTCCTTGCATTACACAGCAATCTTTGGGACAAAAGGAGGACAAAGATAAAGACTGTTGGAGGAGATAAATGACCCCGAAGGAGTAAGGAATGGATCGTCCTGAGAGTAGGAAGACGTCAGTTGACATTGGAGACCACTAAATAAAGCTGTATCTGTTGGGCAATAATTGCAAGTGAGTAGGAGAATAATTTTAGGAATGTAATAAATACGTAATGCATGTGAAAGTTTAATCTGTTCATAAACGGTCAACCTGTGGTGCACTTACAGAGAAAAATCCTAGTGCTACCCCAGTGCTACCAATAAGAATACTTGCTTAAAAATAATAAAACTTCTGCTGTTAAGTCTCTTCACATTGATTTCTTTGACTCATATGTGTTAAGGAAACATTGCAGCCTCCATGTCTTTACATCACAATGTGGTTTCTTTAGCAGATATCAGGAAGTCCTTGATCCTGTGGAGAGTAGCAATTATTTGTGAGCAGTCATTGCAGTCATGGTGGCAAAAACTTTCATGAATCACATTTTATGTAATTCACACTTCTGCAACACTGGAGATGTCACAATACCTGTTACTATCTGAGTACTTAAAATACCAATGAAGGAATTCAAAGTGCTGCACCTTTATTTATTACTCTGTGTTTTAATTGATGAAGAAAGATAGAAAAGACAGACAACATGTTTGGAACAGAGGAAGGGGTCAGTTCAGAAGCTTCTGCCAAATCCTCTCTCTTTCAGGGGTAAGGTGTCAAAATCAGGGGGGACTGCCAATTAAGTCCTGGATTTTACACGATCAGAAAAGCACTTTTCACTACATGTTCCTAATTTTTAGATGTGAGAAGAGTTTCAAGCTCAGGAAGTCAGCATTTAAAGAATAACTCTGTATTTCATATACCAAAGGGCCAGTCTGAGATCAACCTTGTGTCATGCATCATCAAAGCATGGCCTATTGTTGCCTGTATATTCTTCTCCCAGCTAAGGGTGTTGGAAATAATCCAAGTAATTTTTGTCAGGACGGTATCTCTGATAAAAGCAGAATTTATTCGCGATTGCAATGGCGGGCGTCCCGCAAGTAGGAGCACACCTATGGACACAACATGACAGCCTTTATACCCTGTTTTCTCCCCCTTGCCTCCCCCCTCCCCTGTTTCCCCAATGGCTGGGTACTCCAGGTTCACAGTCTTATCAGAGGGTTTACATTTGCTATTTACTTGTTAATTTATTTGTTACTTGGTGCCAGTCAGTAGTCATCCTGTTGTTTCTAAGATGTCTCTGTGCTCTCCTTGTCCTACTGATAGGTGATTTTCTTTAAAGTCATCATCGTAAAACAAAGAGCACTGGGGGATGATGTCAGGCCTTCCCAATGTCTCTCCAGGCGCTTCCTCAGGCATGCCATGGCTTGTTCTCTGGTTTGCTCTCGTGCTGGATATATTCTTGCAGTGTGTATGACAAAATATACATATATACACCTATATACAGAGTGTGTTCCTGGGAAGGTTCGTCTATACGATAAGTGATGTAAACTTATCAGAGATCTTCCCCAAGTTAAGTAGAGGGACTCCCAGAAGGAACTATGATAGTGGAGATCATAAAATAAAAATAATATTGTACAATTCTAATGCAGAAACAACACCTGATTCCCACAAGGGGACACAATGAAATTTCTAGCTCTACATTTCTAAAGGGGAGGAAAAAAAAAAAGAAAAACAAAAAAAAAGCATAAAGCAGTGGTAATCGAGATGCTTCTCTTATTCTGCTCTCAGTTCAATTACCAAACTCAGAGTGCTTTGCTTGCCACGGGAATACCAAGGGAATCTATGCTAAAAGCTATTGCCCCTATTCAGGGAGAGATATTTCCTTTTATGTTTCCTGACATTGCTCCCAGCTCCCATGGAGAACATAAAGAACTTTCACACTTGATGAAAGATGTGTTTTACTAGCTTCAACTGCCTTTGTATGTACAGCGCCTGCTCACTAGATATATATGATGTTTGTCTCTCTTCACTCTCTGGAAGCATCTTCCAAGGGAATTCTGAAAATACTAATCAACTTGGTGCCATGCATTCCTGTCTGCTTCTTATTATTAACCCACACCTTTAGTCCAGAAACGTCCACTGGACAGAGGCAATCATCAGTTTGGCCACCAGAGTTTGCATGCCTTTTCCAGACTTGGTAACTAGGGAACTAGATCAAAGTAAGTAAGTCTTGCTGTGCCTTTAAAGAACATATATGAAAGATGTTTGACTGATTGCCCCTGAGATCTTTAATCTCCAGTTAATCATGGTAACAAAAACAAAAGCCTGAAGAAAAAAATGTTACTGACAAAGTAATTCAGACTCATAAGGGTGATGTTGAATTTAATCTTCGGCCTTTGAGTCCATTATCAAATCAGGACAAATTGTAGATTTTTGAAAAAGGCTAACAAATCAAAGCTGGAAACTATGTGACCAAAATTGGTCAGCCAGCTGCTTGCAGCTAGAGCAGTTGCTTTACTTGCTTGGCAATCTAGTTCCTGGGATAACTGTTTATTTCTGACTCTAAAACACAAGCTGAATAAGAATTGTTGTGAAAATAAGGGGAAACTGCTTCTTGGGGACTTTCTGAGTGTGTCCAAAGTTTTTTTGCAGGCATTGTGAACATGACAGATTCCAAGAAATAACAATAAGCTAAATTCCAAAACATGTAACTCCACTTGTATAGTTATTTTTATTACTGCTGCTGTTTTTTGACAGTGCAGACACCATGGCACTGTGAGACAAGGGGAGTGGACAAAGACAGCTGCCCGTTCTGCTAGTGTGTGTATGGGGTGTTTCACTGTTATCTTCATACCTGACAAATTGCTGTGGTAAGAAATATCACAACCCTCTCATGGCATGAGTCCTTGTACCTTATACTCAGCAGCATGTTCCTGCTGTTCTTCTTGCCTCTGACAGTGAGTTAATTCATCTGACTAGAATAGTGGCATGTGCCACCGACCATCACCATGTCCTTATCACCCCGATCACCAATGTAACAGCCACATTACTACAAAGCTAGTGTTTACCTCTCTCACAGAAAAGGTTGGGGATGTAGGAAGGAGGATTTACAGGAGTTACATTACTCTTAAGTTTTACTGGATTCTAGATCTCTTCTGCATTAGGAACACTTGACACATGGCTGAAGTACAGAGACTTTGCTACATACTGTCATAAAGGTGACTCCACAAAGTTCACATTTGAGGAATGTGAAGGATATAGCTTGTATGAACTCTTTTTATGGATTTTATTTCAGGAAGAAGCAAGATTGTTTTTTCTTTCTTTTTTACACTAAATGCAATGTGAAGCATTTATAGAATCATAGAATCATTCAAGTTGGAAAAGATCTCTAAGGACACCTAGTCCAGCTGTTCGCCTATCACCAATGTTGTTCAATAAAACTAGTTCCATACATAACATCCATGGATTTATCCAAAGCATAAAATTTATTGTTCATATGAAAGTAAATGGAAAAAAAATACAATTTTACTACTTTCATTGATGAGAAATTCTAATTCAAATGATACACAGGAAATTTAAGAAGAGATCTAATGAATTTATATGTGCACATAAACACCTAACATACACATGCATCTACATTAATGCACAGTTATATTTATTTGTCTATGTATATTGTGTATATATGGTGTATATATATGGATATATACATACTACAATAAAAGAGTACTGATTTCTTTTCCCACGTGAGTTAATGTTTATCACAAGTTGTTCTTGAACAATTATGATGCTCTTCTTTCAGATGCTCTTCTGTTTAAATGAGACTCCAAAGTATATAAACATATCTATGTATGACCAGAAAAAATAAGAGAAAGAGCTCTTCCCTGTTAAAAATATACCACGTTGTCATGGTTTTGTGATTCTTGGCTTTCGGTATTCCACATCATAACATCATGTGGGACACTGGGACTTTAACTGTCAATGCTCAAGTCCTGGGTACCTGCCCTGAAGAGAACTACATTCCCCAGGGGACTTTGCGGTCAGGGAGAGGAGGTTTAACTCCTGCAAGGTCACCTGATGTGCTCTTTCTCGCTTGCCCTTCATCATGGGCGCTGCTCCCGTCTCCCTGCTGCTCAACTGGACTGCGCATTTTACCTCAGTGTTGTGGTGAGGCCTATCCACCTTTCGGACATTCTCTCTCTCTCTCATTATATTTGATTTATTAGCTTCAATTCTGATTATATTGTATTCTAGTGTGTTATCTTGCATTCCGATAATATACTTAGTAAATTAGTTTGTTTCTCCTCAGATCGGTGGCGCTGTTTTAATTATTTTGGGGTCCCCTGTTTCCTTTTTTTTCCGGAGGCGTGGATCTGTGGATCCCTCCACCCCACTCGTCATGGAACCGGGCCGAACCAGCCCGTAACCGTTGACACACGTTAATCTTCTAATATTGGAATTAAGGAAAAAACAAAAACAAAAACAAAAAAGACAACATTCTGATTAACAAGTTTGCTAATTTACTTAATGGCTTTACCATGTTAATTGGATTTTGTTAATCTCTTTAGAATGAATTTTTCTATCTTGTTTCCCCTAGGACTTTATTGCAAAGGAAAGAGCCTGAGAGCTTTAGTACTATGAGATTTTTTTTTCACAGTAAAACAAATTTTTGAATCTCCAGAGGGAACATTACCTCCAGCTACTTACTCAATATGGACTTGCGAAGAGAAATGTGGCAGTATTTAAAAAGCAACATTCTGGTGAATCTCTGAGATTTACATATGAATACTCAGATATTTTCTCTCCTAAGCACCATAAAATCTGTTACTTCTTGTGACAGATTCAAATTCTTCAGAAGTGACATCAGTCACTTCTTAAATGTTCTGACAGCTGCAGTTTGCTGCTTTTTCAGAACTGTGAACACTGTCTTTATTGAGATAGATTCTGGGAAGGCTGAAAAGAAGAGCAATAAAGAACTTGAAACAGTCCAGGCAATTTATTCTTTCTTTCTTTTTTTTTTTTTTTTTCCTGTTTAAATTAAATTTGAACATGAATATTTAAATACTTGAATTGAAGTTTTGTGTTTGTTCAGGTCCCACAAAATAAAATCTCCCTGTCTGGATGCATGTGGGACTCAGGTCAGAGGTACTGAACTTTCAGCAGAAAGCCTGCCTTCTTACTGCTCAATCCCTCCTCCTCCTGCTTCGGCAGCTTTTCTGACAAATGACAGAAAGGAACCGAACAGCCTTACAGAGAAAATGGTGCAAATATGAACGTCCAGGTAGCTGTCAGCTCCACACCTGACTGATTATCTGCTTGTGGTGGGAGGATTGCAGGAAGACACACACACTCATCTTCCCTACAGCTAACAGGAACTGAGGGGCTACAGTACTAGAGAGATGGCATGACTCTTGGAAACTAAAAGAAAGGCAAAAAACCACACCTGTCTCTGCATCTTCAAATGTCTTTCTTACATTCAGCAATTGACTGTTGTTTAGTACTGAAAGCTCAGGTGGAAAAAAAATCTTTGTCAATTTTATATGTATTTTTATAACTTCTTGTTAACAGTTTGCCAATTTAACTGAAAAACAGAAATTTAGAATTGGTTTAATAATGTTACGTGCAGGGTTAGTTTTGAGGCTTTACTTGAGGAAGTTTTCTCTTGAATCATGATTTTAAAGTTTGCATCTTCGATACTTCCATGAAACTCTTAACTTTCTGTTTAAATAATCAGAAATTCTTTTCCCCCTTCTCTTTTTGAAGAGAATTCTTCAAAAAATTGAAACATCAAGAAGAATCACAAAATTCAATCTTGTTCCCACGTTTTATGTAGTTTGATCATCCATGGAGAACCTGGGACCACTATAGAGCAGATCTATGTCTATGCCAACCTCAGCAGATCTAAGACATTGTTGAGGTCAAAGACTAAGATATTCATTCAGTTGTGGCTTACTATCATTTATTTATTCACGCTGATGACTGAAAAAATATCAACATTCAGATGAAAAACTGGGACATCCATCGTTATTAGAAACATATTAATATGTAGATAATTATGCTACAATTCATAATGTCGTTTGTTTAAAGCAAACATAACACCTTTGAATTCTAGTTGTTTTATTAGTTCTCAACATATTCAGTGACTTTTTTTTATTCCCAAGAAGATCTTTCTGCAAGAGTGGAATCAAAATCTTTGGCTGTCCTAACACAGGAATCTCTGTGGTACTTTTTCTTGTGTATGCTCCTACAAACATGAGTTCCCTGTCACCTCCATAAATCTGTGGAATATGTATATGAAAAACAAAATATGTTCATACCCAGCTGGGTCGTATTGTACAGTTTTGTTGTATTTTCAAGGAAATTGATGTGTAGAAACGTGTTGGAAATATCCAAACAATTTTTGTCAGGACAGTATCTATTAATACAGCAGATTTTATTCGCGATTGCAATGGCGGGCGTCCAGCAAGTAGGAGTACCTACGGACACAAGATGACAGCCTTTATACCTTGTTTTCTCCCCCTTGCCTCCCCTCCTCTGCTCTTTCCCTACTGGCTGGGTACTCCAGGTTCACAATCTTATCATAAGGTTTACATTTGTTATTTACTTGTTAATTTATTTGTTATTTGGTGTTAGTCAGCAGCCATCCTGTTGTTTCCAAGATGTCTCTGTGCTCTTCTTATCGTACTGATACGGTGATTTTCTACACAGCCTTTGTTAAACAAAGAGCACTGGGGGAGAGAGGAGGGAGGGGGGAAGGAGGGGATGATGCCAGGCCTTCCGATGTCTCTTCAGGCACTTCCTCAGGCAGGCCATGACTTGTTCTCTGGTTTGATCTCGTGCAGGATATTCTTGCAGTGTGTATGACAAATTATACATATATACACCTACATACAGAGTGTGCATTCCTGGGGAAGGTTCATCTAGAGGATAAGTGATGTAAACTATCACAGATCTTCCCCACGTTAAGTACAAGGACTCCCAAAAAGAACTATGATAGCAGAAATCATGAAATAAATATATATACATATTATCCAATTCTAATGCAGAAACAACATTTGATTCCCACAAACATAATAACGAAGTTTTGTTTCCACTAAGCAAGGTATTCTTTATAGACAGCACTGGGGTAGCATCAAAATAACTCACCAAGAATGCTCCTCTGGTAGACTGTTATTGAACAGGTTATATTTTTTCACATTCATTACATTCCCAAATTCATTATCCTATCCATCCCCAATGACTGCCAAACAGACATTGCCTTCGATGTCATCCAGCGTCCTAGTATTCCGATGGTCCACTGTTATTCCCTAGGGCCGTTCACCTCCTCCTAACACTTCTTTTGTTCCAAATCTTGCTATGGAATGCAAGGACAACCTGAAAAGTCTTCGCACACAGGTAGACAAGGGAGACAAAGGGGAACGGCTTGATGCTATCTGTCTCATTTTAGGTGTTTCGTTATTGCTTCTTCTGTTTTGTTAAAGCAGAAAAACCTTAACATGTCTCCCCATCTATAATACTACATCATAATTGTCATCCACAGCATCTAAAGACTACAATGGTGCAAGAAGCATTAACAGAATAATCTGTGTAATTACTTCTTCAAATCAGTACAAACAACAGTTTCTTTTCTAAAACTTTAGGCTAGTATGGATTAGTTTAGTAACATAGCCATTGTCTTCAGTGGGGAAAATGGATTCACAGGCAGTTCTACCCTGTACAATACATATTTTGCTGCTAATGTGACTACAAAAGTTGTACTTAATATCTTAGGTTGAATTGTGACAGATAAACTATGTGAATACATGGGATAAGTCTTGTTTTCAGCCAGATTTTCAGAAGCAATGTATACAGATGCACTCAATTAACTGCAAACAATAACTGGCTCAGTACTTCCCTCCCCCACCTACATAAATAGTGCAATTATTATCAATCTAATTGACCTAATAGCTGGTTGGCATTGCTCCAGGATAAATTAACCACTTCATAAGTCAGCCTATGTAAGCCTGCTTGGCCACTCCTGTTCTACCTTGTAGATAGGCAGGATAGCAAAATTCAACATGTAGCAGAAGTTCATGTTAATCCCTTCTAATATCATTTTGTTGCTTGTTTTTTTTTTTTTTCTTCTACTAAGATTTCAACACTCAAGGGGATACATTTCTTATTCATTTTTCTTCTTATCAATGTCTAAATAAATGACAGTTGAAAGACAAACAGAACACTAACTGACCCCCTCAGCATTCATTAAATGCTAATGCAGGAAGAGCAGTTTACTATAGTCCTGTTTAATTCTGACATCAATCTCATCACAAGGGGAGAATCAAAACTGCTAAGAGAGAAAAAAGTCCACCTACCTTAGTCACACTTAGCTTCTGATAGAATTCAACTGTACACAGTATCACATTGTGGAAGTGGTCATTAGTTTTTATTAAGTAACAGAAGTGAAGATGGGCAATGCACAGGACTGGAAGTATCAGTCAAAATTGGCAAATATCTGTGCATCTGTTTTTCTGATGAAATTTATTCATTACAACTCATTAACAACTAACAATTCAATCATTCAAGTAATTATTCTCATTTTTCCAAAATACAGAGTTTTTTCATTTATCACCTTACTTTAAGTATTAATTATATTAAGATTCCTGTTTTCATTTTCTATAAATCTTGTCTCACTTCCTTCTCTTCTCACTTCCTTATGGAACTGTGAGAAATGCCAGACTTGACTACAGTCACAATAAGTAAAGGCTTGTCTCTTCAGCTGAAAACAACTGGCTTACTCTCCTTCTTTCAAGTGAAGCACTTCACCTCTGTAACTTATCATGGTTTTCATAGAGCTAGACAAATGACAGACTCATATCTGGATCTGGACCATAACTTCCTGTGTGCCTTATGAAGACTCAGACATGTGATCTTCAGCATTCCCTACGGGAGCTGTTGCAGCATGTTACCATAATTTTCAGCTTCTAAGATATCCTGAAACACCTGCTTTGCTCAGGATTTGCTCACAGCTAAATTATTTTAGTAAAATTACAGTCTTCAGGAGACACTCCATAGACTTTCTTGGAGCATTATGTGCTGCAATAGTGTCAGAGACAAAGCCCCTGGTCAGAAAAATGGTGTTGGCAGCTGTACACAAGGCATGTGTTGTTGCTGTCACAGGCAATTTCCCCCTATTGGAGAGAAATAGGAAGGGTTGCTGAAAACATAAGCCATGAGTCACCAGAGTAGGGATCAGGCACTCATATCCAACTCAGGACTTTCTCATTTTATAGGAATACACATTTACATGAGAAAATATGTGCTAGAGTTATCATTAAAAAAGCTTTCCAGATGTCTTTCCTACCTGAAGTATCATGAACCAAACAGTGGTGGACCCTCTGCCCTGTCACAGTCAAGCAAAGGGAGAAAATTTAGGAGAAGACAAACAGTGGAAACATGTGCCAGCTCATCATCACAGGCAATCCCATCCCCACCTACCTCAGTTCCCTAGGTGCATCTACATAATAGGTTTGAGTCTCTGGAACTTTAGGGAGAAGTGAGTGAGGATGTGGTGGGAAGTCCACCCCAAGGTTGTTTAAGGTAAAGCAGTCAACTCAATGCTGCTGTACCTCTACCAAGAAGGAAAGAAGGATGACTGTCATAGGCAACTTCCTTCTGAGAAGAACAGAAGGCTCTATATGTTGGCCAGACCCTACCTGCAGAGAAGTGTGCTGCCTCCTTGGGACCCAGGTCAGGGATATTTCTAGGAAACTTTCCAGTGTGATGCACACCTGTGATTATTATCCTTTACTGATGGTTCAGGTGACAGTGCTGAAGGCACTGGGAGAAGCTTGAGGACTATCAAAAGGGACTTCAAGTGCATTGGGGCAGTTAGCTGATGGAGCAGAAATACAGGTGTTTTTCCTCTATCCTCTCAGTGGTAGTGAGGATATGATACAGATGAGAGGAAAACCCATCTCATAAATACATGGCTGAGAGGCTGGTGCAATCACAGGAATTCTTTTTTAATAACCATCGGGTAGTTTATTCAGCATCTGGACTGATGACTGCAGATGGGTATCACATATCTTTAAGGCGGAAATGGATCCTAGCCCAGGAGCTGGTGGGACTCACTGAGAAGACTTTAAAGTAGATATAAAGGAGCAACAGGATAAAGCCTAGATCTTCCTAGAGATGAGCATGGGGGAAAAATGCTGAGTGAGTCAAGGGGCTCAGCTGAAATGCGTCTACACCTATGTTTGGGAGGTTTCCAGACTGTATGAAAGATAAATTCCTGATGCAACTGGTAAGAAAGCCTACAAGTGGAACTACTTCTGATGTTCATAAACAAAGAAGGACTGGTAGGAGATGTTTAGGTCAGGAGATGTCTTGGGCAGAACGACCATGAAATGATGGAGTTCTCTATTCTTGGTGTAGTCATGAGGAGTCCTGCAAAACCACTACTGCTACCCTGGACTTCTGGAAGGTAGATTTGGAATAATTCAGGACCCTTATAGGGAGGGTGCCTTGGGGTTCAGTCATGAAAGGAGGGTGCCTTGGAGTTCAATCCTGAAGGGTAAAGACTTGTAGGAAAACTGGACATTCCTCAAGAAGGCAATCTTAAAACTACAGGAGCAGGCCCCTGTGCCATAAGATGAGCCAGAGGGGAAGAAGACCAACATGAATGAACAGGGAACTCTTTCTGAGGCTCCATGAGAAGAAGAGTATACCTCCTGTTTAAGAAAGAACAGACAACTTGGAGAAAGTACAAAGCAGTTGTTAGAATATGCAGGAAGAAAATTAGAAAGGCAAAAGTCAAACTTGAACTGAACTTTCACACTGGGATAAAAGAGAACAAAAAAAATATTTACAAATACATTAACAATAAGAGGAGAACTAAGGAGAACCTCCATATTTTACTGTACGTGGCAGGGAACATGATCATAAAGGATAAGGAAAAATCCGAGGATCTCAATGCCTTCTTTACATCTGTCTTTAAAAGGAAGAGCAATTATCCTTGAGGTATTCTACCCCTAACCTGGAAGTCTGGGACAGGGAGCAGAATGGATGCTTACCCATGATTCAGGTGGAAAAAATTACAGACCTGCTACTCCACCTGCACTGCCATATGTCCATGGGGCCAGATGGGATCCACCCAAGGGTATTTAAGGAGCTGGTAAAGGTGATTACTGGGTCACTTTCTACCATCTGTCAGCATTCCTGGTAAACAGGATAGGCCTCAGAGGATTTGAGGCTTGTCAGTGTGACTCCCATCTACAAGAAAGGCAGTAGAGAGGATTCAGGGAATTATAGGCTTATCAGCCTGACCTTGGTGCCAGGAAAGGTTATGAGGCACATAATTTTGAGTGAAATCACAGGGCACAAGCAGGACAATTAGGGGATCGGGCCCAGCCGGCATGGGTTAATGAAAGGCAGGTGTTTCTTGACCAACCTGGTCTACGATCGAGTGATTCACCAGGTGAATAAACAGAGGGTGGTTGACATATTCCACTTAGACTTCAGCAAAGCCTTTGACACTGTCTCCTACAGTATTCTCCTGGTGCAGTTAGCTGCCTGTGGCTTGAACTGGTATACTCCTTGCTGGGTAAAGAACTGGCTGAAAAGCCAGGCCCAGAGAGTAGTGGTGAATGGAGTTAAATCCAGCTGGCAACTAGTCAGTGCTATTCCTTAGGTGTTGGTAGTGGGACCTTTCCCATTCAATGTCTTTATTGATGATCTACATGAAAGGATTAAGCACATCCAACAGTAAGTTTGCAGATAACACAAAGCTGGGAGGAAGCATCAACCTGCCAGGGTAGGAAGGCCTACAAAGGAGAGGATAGGTTGGATCACTGGACCAATGGGATGAAATTCAACCAAGACCAGGTACTGGGTCTTGCACTTTGGTCACAACAGTTTCAGACTATGGAGCTTGGTACAGAGTGGCTGGAAGACTGTGTGGAAGAAATGGACCTGGATGTGCTGGTAGACGCTCAGTGCCATCCTGGCTTGTATCCAAAATAGTGTTGCCAGCAGGAGCAGGGAAGTGATCATCCGCCTGTACTCAGCACTGATGAGGCTGTACCTCAAGTGCTGTGCTCAGTTTTGAGTCCCTCACTACAGGCCCTGAGACTACTGAGGCCCTGGAGCATGTCCAAAAAAGGGCAACAAAGCTGTAGAGGGGCCTGGACAAAAGTCTTATGAAGAGCAGCTAAGGGAGCTGGGATTGTTTAGTTTGAAGAAGAGAAAGCTCAGGGGAGACCTTATTGATCTCTCCAGCTACATGAAAGAAATCTGTGTCAAGGTGGGATTTAGCCTCTTCTTCTACTCAACTAACTATAGGACTAGAGGGAACTTCCTCAAGTTGCTCCAGGGGAGATTCAGGTTGGGCATTAGGAAAAATTCATTCTCCGAAACCGTGGTCAGGCACTGGAACAGGCTGCCCAGGGAGATAATGGAGTCACCATCCCTGGAGGTGTTTATAAATGTTTAGATGTTGTAGTAAGAGACATGGTTCAGTTCATGGTTCAGAAATATTAGTGGTAGACAGGCAGTTGGACAGGATGATCTTGGAGGTTTTTTCCAACCATGGTGATTCTATGATTCTATGAAACAGCAGATGTTCCAGCAAGAAGTGTGTAATTATAAGATAGAATTTTTAATTGTTCCTTCTGTGAAAAGGAGTTGTAAGCTAGTTTCTTGATGTATTTGATGATCTTAACATTAAAAGCAACCTGCGTAAGTCATTTGAAAAGCCAAATAGGAGTGAGGTCTCTTAATCAGATTTTTATCATGTGCCAATCAGAGATGCCAACGGTTGCAGGCCATCACATTCCAAACTCCTGTCTTCTGCAGAGTCCGATTATGAAGAGGACAGATATTTCCCTGTGCTGGGACATACTCTCTCGTTATTCTCTTTATGTAGCTACATTTGTGATTTCAGGCTGCTCTTACATGTCACTGCAGTGAAGATCAAGCAGCGTACTGATTTTTATGATCAATCTGAAGTCATAGCCAAGCCCCACAAAATTTCCATGTTCAAAACCCCATGACCTTCAGCAGAACTTTTGCAGAATGTACGTCTGCTGGCTTAGACTCCAGAAAAGAGTACCACTGTTATAATTTATAACATACTTATATTGTTCTACACTACAATAGCCAGAGTAAGTGTATGCTCACTAAATTATTCAGTAATATAGGACTGACCTTACCAACTCATAGGAGGTTTTGAAACATTATATTTCTTTTTTACAAAATTGCAGAAAACTTCTTCATGTTCATGCTTGCAGAGAAATAGAAGAGCAATGAATCTAGATTACAGAGGAACCTCAGTACAGTCCACAGCAACAGTTTAAAATGAAATAGTGTACCATTTGACTTGAAATTACACTGTTGCAACATTTTCAAAGCTCGAGTAAGCAGTTATAGAAGTAATGTTTTTGTAGTATTAGAGAAATACAAGTTCTTTCAGAAAAATAAATTCAAACAAACACAGGTAAATGTTCCTGAAAATGTTGCCCTAAGAGTATTGCATACCTTGTCAAACACCCTTTAAAATCTGATTTTTCTGATGCTTACTTGAGCCCTATGGCAAGTTTGACCAGACAAGAGAGAACAAATTCAGCTTTATGCCTGGAGGCCAGCAGTGAACAAAAATTACAAAATGTAGTATAAAATCTGTTCTGTTTAATGGAACTGGTTAAATGGTTAAATGGTATAGTTAAATGGTACCTGTGTCACTGATATTCGATTTTTTCACATCCATCTTGTGTACTCAAGGACAAATGATTACGGATTATTGCTGGATCACTATGTTTTATATCAATTATCTTCAACTGATCAACTTCAACTGATGTTCAACATGACCTATCCATCACTTTTTCTGCTCTCCTGTCCATCTTCTATCATCACTTAAGCAATAGTTACTGAATTGCAGATCTTAGATCTCCTGTCACATCAAAATAATTAACAAATATAAACTAATAACAGTAATATTTCATACATAATGGGCTAATATTTATTCACATAACCTGTGCATTCATTCTTTAAAATCTAGCAGCACAACTAGATGCTTTGAATTATTTCTTAGTCTTTTACCTTCTACCTGAAAGCTAGTACATCCTGAGATGGTGATGACCGAATATGACATGTAAAGGTTGCCAACTACAATGACATCAAAGATCTTTTTCCCTAACTGCAAACTGTCACCAGAAAAAATACTGTCACACACCACACAAGATGTGTGTTGGCATTTCTCTGGTCAAGAAATTATATAACCTCATATTGGTTTTCAGCACCTGCACTATCTGCAATCATTTGAGTCTTCATCATCTCAGTGCTTCAGGACTGCAATGCAGTCTTATGACCTGTTAAATATGGGGATGCATATCTGTTGTCATGTTTTACTATAATTAAAGCTGCATGTTAGGTCATTTATAGTAAGGCTAAAAACCCAGCTCGAAACAGAGAAGCAGGGAATGCAGCCTTCCCAAGACACATTCATTACTCAGGGTATATAAATAAAACACTCATTTCACTTTTTCCATTTTCATAGTTTCATTTTCTTCCATCCTCTTCCACTCTCTTGTTCAGATTTTTACCGATTCACTTGTCACAACACATGAACCCTACAGCAAGTATAGGGTCTCAATATATATCTCTACCCTGGTTTCTAAATCTGGAATCTCCTCTTCCAGTGAAGAGGATGAGTACTTCCTCTCCCTGGTAGGAAGTGGTATTACAGGATTAGGACTGATTAAGAAAAGCCATTAGAAATAGTTTTCTTCTTAACTAATATTCAATTTTAATTAACAACTTTGTACAAGTCATAACACGCTATCAAATCTGGACTGAAGGAGAAATTTCAATCATAATAAAACATACCATTGGATTCAGCTCTTCCCCCAGATTGAATCTGGACATTGTATGCCTGGGAGAGGTCTGATGGAGATGTATTTACACATAAAATTGAGAAAAAACAAAAAAGGATAATATATAGACACGATGAACTGCAAACCTGGAAACAACAGACAGATAAATAAGCTGTCACAAAATAAATGGTGAAATGTGCAAGTCCTGGATATAATCAAAACATATCCCATCAGGAATTTTTACAGACTAATTGAATGTGTTTCTTTGAATTATTTAAATTAAAGATCTTGAACACTATCTGGAAATAAAAGATGATAACAAAAACAAACAAACAAACAAACAAACAAAAATGAGAAAAAAAAAAAAAACAGCCTAGAAGAGTGAGAATATGTGATATGCTAAGAAAAAAATACTGATCATGTCATGCCAGTAACTTATTTTGGTAAGTTCATAGACAAAACATAGTGGTAATAATATATCAGTCATCTATGCTCTGGCTTCTCACCCTAGAACAGTAATAATGTAGCCTTCATAACACACAGGTTCTCTAAAATACACAATAAAGGCTGTGAAGGCAGTCAGATATTAGGTTGAAAGGCTTTTTTTGTCTCTCTAAAACAGGCTATCAAATTCTAATTGTGACAATTTAGAAGATAGTGAGATGAACAAAAGGAAAAAGAAAACAGAAGAAACAGAGAGGAAGTTAATTACTCACTAGCGGCATTGCCACATCAGCTTTATTTTTAGGGCTATTGAGCTTCAATAGGAAAAAATAATAATATAAAAAAAAAATAAGAATAGGAAAGATTCCTAACACTTCTGAATTTACCTACATTAGAAATATCACAGTAACACATTTTATCCCAGCATTTCTTCATGCCCAAGAATGATCCTAAGAAAGCACATGAAGATGAGAAATGAGTTGCAGAGAAAGTTAATAATTCAGCAAACTTCATGTCTCCATCCTCAGTTCAAGTACAGGATAGGATCTTCTATGGAATTGTTCTGAACAACTTTACTCTTCAAAGTTTCAATCTTCCCAACTATAAAATGGAAACATTAGGACATAACTTATAAGGAAAAATTCATGCATATGAGATCATTTTCCTTATTCTTCTAGCACTGATCACTGCACCTTCATTCCTTTCTCCAAATTTCTGGGGAAAAAAATAAATTACATCTTCATTATCACTTCCTTGGTGGCTTTTTTCCAGCATTTAGAGTGCTTGAGATGTGAACAAAAAGATGTACAGCACTGTGGTTTGCAGGTCAGCTGTTTATATGACCTCAACATTTTATGTTCTACACTAGCAATGTACTGTGAGGATTTGGGTGAATTAGTTCAAGTATAGCTTGCAATTTTTTAACTGGTCTGTGGAATCAAATGACAGCTAGCATTCTATTAGTGCCAAGTATTTCACCTAAAATGAATAACTACTAGTTTTCAATAAAAGAAGTACATGCCCCATCATGTACTCTTGTTAACAAGCACAAAGAAGTCCAGTGCTTTTCTCACGGAAGCGCAGACTTTTTTCTGCTCAAGAAGTCGTTATCTGTAGTTTTCAGAAACTGACATCCATCTCCCTGCGTGAAACATTTTGAAGAGTTAACTTGACTGGAATCAGTACAACTGCTGAGAAATTGGATGATCCTGTTTGATTTTACTACCACAGAAACAGAAGAGAAAAACAGTCTCTTTCACTGTCAGGAGATATCTGGCCTAACTCTTCTATATCTAAGTGAAGAAATCATATATTTCCTACTTAATGCTTGAAACATTAGCTATCCATGAGCTCCTTGCTCATCTACACAGATCTCCTGCCTACCTTCCCTCTTAGGGAATGCACCAATCTTACTACTGTTTTGAGCGGTAATATATGCTACAAAATGAAACAGTGAGTTGAAGAAATTTTCCACAGAACATGAATGGTGTCATCCACACAGAGCACTGAATATCAAAGACAAAAAAAACAGATGTTCTAAGGGACTGAAATAGAGGAAGTTTCATAAAAGACAGGTCATGAACTTACTATCTAATTAAAATTTCTGTTACAAACTGAGCTTACCTGTTGGAAAAATAAGGAAATTAGATGACTGTCTATGAGCATAATACCTCTGTGGAAAAATAATATGGTTCTAGAAGAAGTCAGATGGAATAATGAGCTGTTTGTGCCATGTATAACATACTAGTATGTGCTGGAATGTTATGTACAGTTCTCATTAGCTATGTTCAGTGAGACTGAGTTTAAGTTGGAACAGGTATAGACAGACAGAGGGCAAGAGATGTATCAAGATAACAGCTACCAGAAGAATCTAATAGACTCACCTGATTTATTCTCAAAACAAGAGAGAGAATTTCTTTAATACATACCAAGGAACCAAGTTGATGGTGTCTCAAATAAATTTAGATTATAAATCGGATGAAAATGTGAATTACTTAGAGCAGAAAAGTACTGGATCAATCTTTGAACGGAAATATCAGGAGCCAAAAACATAACTCATTTAGACTTGGTAAGTTAATAGGATTGTGCAGTCAGGTTGCTAATAGAAGATGAAATGAGGATTACCCTTTCAATCTTTTCTTCCTTTGCTGGAGTAAGCAACACCTTAATCCACAGTGCTTTTCTGTTCATCCAGTGGTACGAGTGGAAGGAAGAAGAATCTCTCCAAGAAAATTAAAGTGCAAAATTCTGTAAAAAATGATACACATTATTATTCCAGCTAGCAGCTGACTGAGTTCAGATTCCTGTGCTATTCAGATCTTTAACAGCTTATGGGGAATCCTGTCATGTAACCTACCAGGAGCTTCCTACAAAGCAGTACTTCAGAAGAAGTGGTGGGGAGAATCTATTTGTCTGTCAGTCACTCAGTGTCTCTATCTGAGACAGGCTGTGTTATTCAACATGATTTTTCCAGATCAATTCATTTTCTCAGAGGGGACAGTACTGAGTTTTTGCAAGTCATATCGAATTCATGTTCCAGTGATCTGCACTTGTCAAAGAACAGCCGTTTTTCAAGAGCCAAGTTATGACATCAGTAGCACTTGCCAAAAATTATAGCATAGATAAAATGTCATATTCAAAGTTTGTGCCATGTCTGGCCACTCCACTTATTGTGGTACAGTCTTCACAAAGTAAGGCTACGGGTTTGGTTTTTTGCCACTGTCGTTAAACCAATTCATAATAGCAGATGTCATCACTCCCAAATACAAATGAGTGACAGATGAAAAGATTTTATCAGCTATTCCTGGCACTTGGAGTCCTCTTGAAAAGGGGAACCCAGAGGTAAAAGTGACAGTATTCAGTAATCATTCAAGAAATCCATATTTGACAGAAGAAGATTGTATACAAAGTAAGCATTTACATTCTTGTATTTTGGGCAAAATAAGGTTTTCTCATCCTGTCTTAATAAACTCACCCAGACATACATGCATTTACATTTATTTTATTTTTGTTAAATTGTGTGAATTTTAATAATGCTTCATACCTTTTCCCCCCATGACCTTGAATTTTGTGCATTATATTTATTGGAAGATAATCCAATAATGTCTGATTCATAAAATCTCGAAGGTATTCTGCCTCTGTTTTGACTTTAGCTTCTAATATTAACTTCAGTTATTAACCTGTTGTTTGTTCCTATGCAACTGGGGAGTAATAAGAGTTCTTTTGTACCACGCATGCTTCAGGTGAAAGAAAAAAAAAACATATAAGCACCCTAATAAGCATCCTAACGTTGCAGACTAATTTAAAACTTTTAAGAAAATAAATCTTTTCATTAAAAATCAGGCTCATTAATGAACACATTAATTATAATATAGCAACAATTTTATAGTACTGAAAAATAATGTATGTTTAAGCAAACAATTCTACAGAAGGGCAAAAGGAATAAGAGATTAATTAGTGGTCTGACAGAGATAAAATGTCTGCTGTTCATGATATGACCCCAGGGACTCATTCCACTTGTAGTCAAATATAGTCTTTCCGTTGTTTACAGGGAACTTCAGAAAGCTCTGAACTGAGTGGAAAATATCTTTCAGAAACAAAAAAGTTCATTCCCAATGTCATAATTGGAAGAATTTTTAAGTTTACTGCAAGTTTTAAAATTAGTCCAACATCCAACTTTTAGAAAGGAAGAACTTTAGAAAATACATTTCTAAAAAATCATAGTTAAAGATTATGTTGTCTCAGCAAACATTTTGGAAATGAAGTTTAGAAATGATTAAATGTTTTTCAATCTTGATAGCTAAAATATTTTGGTATAAGAAAGAAAGTACTATTTTTTTATAGCTAAAAAAACTGGTTTTGATTACTATGAATCATTTGAATTAAAAATTATTTTGAATATTTTTCTCAAAATTTATTTAGGTAAAAGCCTTGTTAATGCATTAAAATATTTCTCTCTTGAAAGGTTTTCAAAGATTCTCATTGTATGCTCAAGTATTGTTTCTCTGTACAAAATACTGAACTTTGATGATGGATGGCTTATGACATATATCAAATGGAAAGATGGAAATAGAGTAAAAAATGGCTTCTGATATTTCAGACAAGATTCTTTCGTTTTTTTTGTTCGTTTTACAGAAATTCACTGACAGCAGCACTTCTGTTCAAAACAAGAGTAATTTCTAGCTCTAAAAATGTCGCTGGTGAGATTCTGAAGCAGAGACACAGCTATTAAGGATGAAGAAGAGAATTTCCTTGCTCTAAATATTTTTTCAATCCCTTCTTGATACCTCAGTGGAAGTTGTATGAGATTATGATAATCCAAAATGTACAGATCAGAAAAGGAAATATACTACTTTAACAACTTTCTAAAGCACATTCAATGAAAACAAATGTAAAAGACAGAAAGTTATTACACTGGATGTTTCTATATTAATTTTGTGGCAGTGAATAAAAGCTTTGTATATACTACCACCCAGCTTGAAGCAAAGTTTCTTCCCCAAGGCACAAGAGAGGTCTGCTGGGGGAAATCCTCTCATTACTCACATTTTGAATTTCCTTCAATATGCAGCAGGTCAAAGAATTTAAATCAATGCATTGTCCGAAGATGTTATCTATGTACCTTGATAAATGATAACTATCTTACAGGTTGCTTCATGGCCATTCTCTATTAACTAACAAATCAGGAACAGAAAAATAATTCCTGTAAATGACCAATGGTGTAACAAATCCTTTGTTAAACACATACGCACATTTCTGAATGATGAGTTTCAGAGCTGCATAAAATGTAAGTTCTTTTTGACAAGATATAAAACCTTTTTTAAAAATTGCTTTACAAGCTTGGCTCACAAAAATATCAGCCAAATATACTTCATATTAGCAAATTGAACTCCACAACCAAAACAAACCTCTACAATTCATATAACCTATATGCTCTCATTAGTGGTCCTTCATAAGAAATGTATCACAGAATGTTTTATATAATATAACTTTTTTTGTCTATAAGGGACATTTGTGCCAATACAAGTCATCAAAATTAATCATTATGAACACCTGGAGATGTTGTTACTTATTTTACTTTTGCATCAGTGGAAAAACATGTTAAATCACCCCACCACTGGTAAGAAGGAAAATGCCTCCTCAATTTTCTTCTAATTTCTCTGTGATGGTTTCTCACTAGTTGAATGTAAATAAAGATAAGAAAAAAATCCCTTTTTCTTGTTCACTTTCCACTCAGGCAAGTCAAGTACAGTGACTCGAAAAAACAGTGTTTTTGAGTCCTGCTTTTTTTTATCTGAATGCTGAGATATCAGAGGGAAACAGCATTTTTGACTGGCAAAAAAGTAAATATCAGTTCTGATTTTTTATTCTGAACACTGTAATATCTGAGGGAAAGAATCAAGAACAAGCTAGTTTTCCAGAATTAAATAAATATATCTGTGTAATTCAATTCTATTTTATTGGGACATTAGAAAGGGAACAGAAATACACTGAACAAAAATAATAATACTAATGTAAGTTCACTAGAGCTGTAATAAGAACTCAGAAAGCAATCTCTAAGTAGAACACTTCAATGAGAAGAAAAGTATTATGGAACATCGAATCCAAACTTTCTATATGTAAACACTCTAACGTGGGGTTCTCCAAAAACAGTCATTGACATTTTACAATGTGTGAGATGCAGACTAATAATGCTAGATGTTATGACCTTCAGAATTCTTACATCAAGTGCTTGTCTTACCAAGGATCACAGTCATCCCAGGTGAAATATTCACTGTTACTGACATTCCTAGGAATTATTACCACGCCAAATGTCATTGGCTTCCAAAGACTCCAAGAAACATGTCAGACTAACGTTTGCAGAAGTTCCTCCCTCTCTGGGATACTTGCCTGACCACAGTTTGAGCCTCTGAGTGGAACAGCCAAGATCTGAGGCAGCCAAAGTCTTCCTGAATCTAAAAATATACCCAGTTTAGATCTCAAATAAAGAATGGAGGTACTCTTTGCACTGTGTGATGAACTAATTGCAGAAGTTCAGTAATCATGAAATCTAATGAAAGGTTAATGTTTTGATGCAGATTCTTATGTGAGGCAAAGTATAGCAGTGTTTGGAGGGCAAATCTACTCAGATCATTTATCAGGAGCTTGCAATTGGCCAACAAGATAATTATCTGAAGAGTGTCAAGTGGGCAACTGCTGCTGACAGAACAGCCTTCAAATGGTGCAAAGGCCTATGTGACCTGCCAGTCCAGGAATGATGAAATAATCAGCTTCCACCACTCACTGCAACAAGGTATTGTGAGAGCCTGAAGATATGGACAGGCCATGTTCCAATGTGCTCATGATGTTCACATCTTTTTGCAAGATGAAGATATAAATGAAACAGCTATTTTACTTCCTCAGAGTGATACCAAAAATCATTAAAGGATTTCCTGCATTGCTGCATCACTGATATGGAAAGTACTTTTAGGAAAATATAGCAGTAGAACGGCAGTACCCCTAGCAAGGTAGTAACTCTTGCTCTATTCCATTGTGCTACATTATTCCCAGTCTGCAGCCTGAGGAAGACAAAAAAACCTGCCTTTTACCTTAGAGGAAAACATCTGACTATTTTGGTGATATTGCAGCTCTTGCTGACCTTGTAATGGTCAGCAAGATGGATCACTATCCTAACCATTCATAACCACCCAGGCATGTCTGATACTCCATCCCTTTCTTTAGGAGGTTAAATTGCATGTACTTATCAGTCCTTACTACTCCTGTTGAACTTGTTTTTATGCAACCAAATTTTCAAAGGTTGAATTTTCAAAATTTTCTTTTTCCCAAATTATGTAGAGATCTAGTTATAGAAAACTCAGGAGTGTGTTTTGTTTCTTTCTTTCATCATCCCTCTTGCTAGAGAAAGCTACTGTAGGAGAGAGAAGGAGGAAATAGTGCTTCATGTTTAGGATAGAAACATAATGAGTTGTTATTATCCTATTGTCAGATGCTCCTGGCTCAGTTCAGTTCTTGTTCTCTTCTGAGAAAGGCAACTACCAACAATGGAAATGATTGTTATACCCAGTTAATTTCCACTGCACTACATGAGGTTACGATATGGAATACCAATAAGAGAAATCATAAAACCATGACATTCCACATCTTACTCTACTTCACTATACCATAATTAATATGTATACGAACAATAATTAACAGTAATGCATTAAACACACACACATATATATATACATGGATTTAGTGACTGCACTCCCCCAGCATCAAATTCCCTTGTGGCACACATTGAACATCCCAATTTTTCCTGTGTAAGTGGACTCTGAGTAAAAACTGTTCAAGGAGAGGTTTGCCCTTTCCAAACCACTTTTCCATTGTGCTTTTCACATGTACTACAGGGACATAGTATGAAGGGAGCTGGATTGGGCAAGACCACCTCATTCGATAGAGCCTCAAGTAGTGACCAATCAGGTGGCTTCTGCCAAATGCTTCTCTCAGTGTTTTGTGACCTATTGCTTTCAACACAGTTTTTAACAATCTGTTGTATTGTTTGATATTACCAAAAGCTGGTGCATGGTAGGAGATATGGTAAATCCACTCAGTGCCATGGTCTTTAGCGCAAGTATTTGCAAAGAATTTTTGAAATGAGTCCCATCATCTGACTCAATTCTTTTTTGAGTGCCATTTCTCCACATGATTTTTTCCTTGAGATCTAATATGGTGTTTCAGGTGATAGCATGGGGTACTGCATATTTTTCGAGTCACCCAGTGGTTGCCTCCATCATGGCAAGCATGAAATGCTTAACAAAAATCATAAAAACCACAACACATTTAATTTCATAGTAAAGCAATTTTGGCTAGCAGCAATTACAGAATATGATGCAAATGTTGTGATTTCCTTTGGAAATAAATAACGGAACTTAACTTTTCAAAGTACCATTAAGTTTTGAACATTAATACATATTTGGTCATATCAGAAAGTGTCTTAGATATCTGAGCATTATAATACCATCTACTTTTGAATACTACACATTTCCCTCACTTCTTTTTCTCATTTATTGGAACTGATGTCTATACTTTAACAAGATCTACTTTTAGTAGTATTTAACTCTTCATTTTGATAAATTAAAGAACAAGGAGATAACAAGCTCCTGAGGGCTTTATATTTTGTGTGCTTCAACTTTAGATTCACAATTCCTCTGCATATTTTGTGCCTGGTAACATTTTGAGCAGTAATAGGAATCATTTAATAGCAATGCATTTCCCTTGGATAACATCCATCTCTGATCTCTTTTAAAACTTCAGAAGTGAGAAAAAGGGCAAACCCTTCACTACAGTTCATCTAGACATCACCGATTTTAGTGCTAAATCTGAAAGTATTTTTCCTAAATTCTTGCAAAAAACAAAAAATCTCTCACATACTGGGGCTTACTTGGTTTTTCAGAGAAACTCTGCTATGCATAATCATAACTCCATACCAAAAATATAGGTATAGCATTTAACTCTCAGCACAGGCATGTTTCAGTGCCCGATATTTAGCTTCAAAGTAGAGTAAGCATTAGTTTCCTTTTTTCTTTGGGTAAAATATTTTATTTTAATAGCACTTCATGGGAAAGAAATTTCAAGGAGCTAAGCAACGTATTGTCTGCCTCAAGTAAATCTCCTGACTTCTCTGACCTCCAAATTGCCTTTCAGAAAATGAGCAAGTATACCACCATGACCAAGATGTATGGTCATGGAGCAGTAGAGTTGAAGAACTTCGGAAAAAGCCATCCAAGAGCAAACAAGGCAACAAGAAATTGAGGAGTCTAGGTTTAGAAAAAGCGCTCTCAACAAGTAAGTGGTGTATTTTCTTTTATCCAAGAGATTAGGTCTGTCATCACATGCTTTAAAATAAGATAACCCCTATTGTACTATTTTATTCATAGCACAGATTGTGTTCTGGGTCCTTGGCACTTTTTCTCTCACAGCTGCTTGTCTCAAATTTCCACGGCACTTCTGCATGGAAACTCAGATACGTCTCACTTTTGAATCTCATGAACATTCTTCAAAGACCTAGGAGCATGCCCCAAAAAAAAAAAAAATACCTTGGCACAAGATCTTGTGACAGATAGAAAGTATCCAAAATTTTACTAATGCAGCTACAGCAAATAAATAAAACTACACTGAATTAAAGGAATAACGAAACACCCATTTAATGAATAGTATAGATAAATCCACAGCATCTTTATCATTTTAATTATATTTTACATCATATAAACCACAAGGTTAGAAATGTTGCAATAATGTCTACCTATCTGATGAAACATATTTCAGTATCATTCCTGGTATACAAAAGAAAACAAATCTATAAATAGATAAATAAAATTATTCAATTATTTTTGTTATTTTTTATTTTGCCAAAACTACATAAAACAGCATTCACTACCTAGAAAGAGTTGTGACTGTAATGTAAATACTTCAGTCAACTATGGTAGATGCCTCAACTACTTGATACTGCTGCACCTTAGAAGTTTGAATCAACAACTCGCACAAATTGAATGAATTCCTTAACAGTCAGTGCAACAAGATGGGAAGGTCATGTCTCTCTTGTGCTTTTCTGGTGGACTTTCTTCTTGAAGTTGGAAAGGTTTTCCACATAGTTTCCTAAGAACTGGTACATCCATATAAATTAACTTGATTCCACCAAATTGGAATGTGTAGGTAAAGGACTGTGTCTTTAAAAAAAATATCAAAATATTCCAACCTTGACACCCAAGAAGGAAGTACTGTTGTCACCTTAAATGCAAGGAAATCAGTATCTATTTAAGTTGTATGTCCCAGCAGCATCAGAGGTTGGTAGTGCAGACTGGCTATTATAATACACTTTACCAGTGGTTAATGGGCATGGAACAGTCTCCCTGGGGCAGCTGTCACAGCTGCAAGGTGTCAGAGTCCAAGGACTATGCAGACAACACTGTCAGACATTTGGGTTTATCCTGTGTGGAGACAAGAGTTGGACTCAATGACCCTTGGATCCCTTTCAACTTTGGATATTTTGTGTATCTATGATAGTATGATATTCCAGCTAGCCAGTAAATTTCTCAAACCAAGATCATCCAGATTTTGAAGAGAAAAGCCAGGAAAGTTTTTGGGTGTAAAGTTTTGTCTTCTAGCTTCATAAAAACTGATACAAAAATGTATCACAAGCAATTGCAGTTAAGTGCGTCAATAATATATTTAATTCTCAGAGTTAAAATGTGAAAAGCGTTTTCAAAATTTTGTCTGAATAAGGAATAAAAAAAAAAAAAAGGAACCAAAAGATTTTTGAATGGGTCTTAATTACTACAAGTTAAAACTGAAATAGACTTAAGCAAGCACCTTCAAGGTCACTCAACAAATACAGTGTTGATCACAGAATATTCCTTTTTTTTTTTTTAAAGGACTTTCAGGAGAAAATAGATACTGTCATTACAAAATGTGCAGGTTCACTACCTCACATAAGTGGCACCTGGAAAAATTAAATGGCTCTAAGTGTAGCCAGGAACTCCAGACACTTCTGGGACTCCTAGATTACTAGTTAACAAGGAGCAGCAACACTATGAATGGCAAATATTTATTAAAAAATGGAGGCTTTTTGAGGCTTAACTATACTAACGAGAGAATAGCAAAGTCAAGAGAGAGCAGACCAAGTGAGAGAAGTTTAGAACACACTCTGCATTCAAACTCAGGAGCCAAATGAACATAAGCATCGGTTTGAAACTGCTACTGCTAAGTTATTCTCAGATGAAATTATTAGCTACTGTTCTTTTTACTACACTAAATGTAAAATAAAAGCCCATGCATTGCATGACATATTTGGCACTACTATACGAAATGTAATCCTATAGCATTGCTGTATCAGGTGCTTCATTATAACATTTCCTTTGGAAAATTACCCAAGCAACAATTATCTTGTACTGGTCACTAGTCATCTCTTCTGTCTGCGCTAATACTCTTGCATGAGGTTCTACTTGCATGTGACACCAATTCCTTTCATAAAATGCATGCAAGATCTAACGACATTTTGGATCCCAAATGACTACATCTTCACCATCTTTTTTTATTATTATCATTTAAAGTAAAAAAGAAAAAAGAAAAAAGGAAAAAAAAAAAAAATAAAGATGTGTAAGGTCCTGCTTGCTTTTCTCTGAAGCATTTTAGAGTAAAGTCATGGAGAATACATTAATTGCAATTTCACTTTCCACCTTGAATGACCTTTCCACAAAGGCAGTGTGCTTCTCTGTGGCTTTGAGAATACCCCAGAGGAAAAAACAGAGCGGAGCCAGTGACAGTTTCAGCAGTTGTTTGACTCATTAGGAATCTAGCAATGTCACCCACTGATAACATCAGCACTATCCTTTTCTTCCCTGCATTCCCTGTCTAGCAAGCTGGAGAGATGTGTAGATGGTAAACAAATACAGGACAAGTGCTGTGGTGATGAAAGAGAGGAAAGCTTCAATCCTACTGAAAAGCCCTGGATGTATTTGAAGGATTTGGCTCTGTGCTTGCTAAGTATTTGTGCTCCCTTTGCAGGTTTCGCCATGAGTGGACTCAGAAGCTGGGAGGCAGGGCAAAGCTAGTCCAGGCACACTTAAAAAAGCAGAAGGAGCAGATGGTACTGTTGTCCATAGAAGCTCATCATTTGCCAGATAAAACTGTAGCTTAAACTTACTGTGAAAATACAGAAAGCAATGGACTTGATGCTGACCTCCCTCACACTCTATGAAGAAGTTACACTGCAGAATGAACAACCAAGAAGTCAGACTCTTGCCCTTTTCCAGACCAGCTACTAGAGCTACTGGTAAAGCTCCACTGACATTCACTGCAAGAATTAGGCCACAATATATAGTCTCTTGAAAATGCAGTTGGAGAGGTCAGAAATAGGCACTTCTAATTCTGCATGATGTATTATTACCCTGATTTAGCAGTCTTCTTATGTAGCACCATTTTCAAATGATAGTTACATATTTCTCAGAAAGAGAATCTTTTGGTTAATAGGCATAATACATTCAGATGTCTGTGTGTGAAATTGCACATTTCCATTTACAGAGCTCTCAGATTCTAACTTAAAGCAGACATAAGCCATGCTGCCTATCTTGATAAGCTATGGTTGACAGGGGTTGAGAATTACTCTGAAGAGCTGGACAGAAAAAATGTATTTTCTAGTGGAATCAAAAGCAAAAAGAAGAGAAGGATTTTTTGGTCAAGATCAGGAAAAGTTTCAGATCCAAATGACTAAATGAACAGAGGGAAAGATTTTTCTTTGGCAGGATAGGTAAGAAAAAAGTCTAATGAAACAGTCTTTGAACTAGTTCGAGAGGCATACGACTAATAGGAAAGAAAGTCTGAAGTAGATGGCAGCAAATCAGTTCATCATAATAGTGCCAGAATGGTCTGCAATGTACTGCTTGCCGTACACAGTTTGCACGTATCCAAATACTTGCTGCATTACTTTTTCTAGGTCAGGTGACATAAACAAAGAACTAACTAAGCACAGGAAAATAATACTGCATTTTATTTACCTATAAGTCTATGTATGTAAATGCCAGAACATCCCTTGGATATCATAGAAAGGTATTGTGGTTTTTATTTTACTTTTTTTTGAGAGAAAGGAGGGGAGAGGAGGAGAGTGGAGGGAAGGGGAGGGGAGGGAAATTTATGCATTTTAATTTTAAACTTCTGCAAGGTTTTATTCTTTGTTTACTGGAAGCTGAGGGGATGAAGAATCACTCTTTTCATGCAACCTAACCCAAAAAGTAGTTTCTTTCAGTGTTTGTTTTTTTTCTCTTAGAAAAGCAATGCTGAACAGTAATAAACATATATCTGATTTTGCCTTTGCAGTCTCAACTCATTCTCTATGTTCACTTATTTCCCACAAACTCTTTTAAAAGCTCTTTTGCTGTGACCTGAGCCAAAGCATTATCTTTGGTGAAAAAACCAGGCAGGACTTGAACCTGCTTCTATGAACATCAAGCACTCAACACTTCATTGCTCTATATCGGCAATACTCCATTGCTTGCTGGTGGTCACTAAAGAGCATACATA
Source organism: Centrocercus urophasianus (assembly GCF_019232065.1). NCBI lineage: Eukaryota > Metazoa > Chordata > Aves > Galliformes > Phasianidae > Centrocercus > Centrocercus urophasianus. Next base: position 14,438,537 of record NW_024884833.1, on the reverse strand, counting down.
ATGTCTGCTGAAACTGAAAAGTGTCATAAAACTAGATCAACTTCATTTACCAACCTAACCACTGCCTCACCGCACTGTGATGCCACCTGCAACAGTGCAGCTTATCTCCACATTACACCAGAGTGTCAGAAGATGATCTACAAGAGGCAGGTCCAAATAGCTTTTGTTGTTCTGCATTCAAATCAAATTTTTTAACTGTTAGGAACACTTTTATGACAACATATCTTGTTGTGTATGAAATGATCAATAATTTTGAACAAGACATAAGAAAGAGCAGATGAAGTTCCAGACAATAGCTCTCTCTCTTAGTTCCTTTTCCATCCACATCTCTGAGGGGTTGAAGGAAGTATGAAATCACTCCCACTGCAAGCCTGTGGCACAACGTGACAACACACCAGAAAACTGTCATGGGCATTGTTCATCTCAGCAAGTGCAAGAAAACTACTTCAGTTGTGGGTGTGCTTCTGATGCTCCCACTGCAAGGCAGAGTGTGATAAGTGGGAAAGATGAAATTATATCCACATTTGCCAAGGAACAGTTTTTTGTGTATTCTTTCAATGCATTTGCATTCGTCATGCTTAACAGTTTTCAGACATATTTTAACAGCAGTGGAGTCCTGGCATGACTCTATGATAATGAATATCTGATGCTCTCTTTTCCCCAAAACAAATGATATTCATTCATTTTCACTGCTACAGCATAGACTCAAAAAATAATTGAGTACTAGAAATAATAAAATCCAGCAGCTGGTTGTAGCCAGATACATTATTTGCAAATTGGAAAGCTGAATGCAGATGGTAAGGCGAATGGCAGTATTTTGTCTTTTTGCTTTAGTTACTAACTGTGAAAATTAATTCCTGAACTTAGGCACTTCAGGAATGCCTGAAAATGCGAAACCTTCTCTTGATTATAAGAACAAGCAGACAAAACAGTTTCATTTGAATCATCACATGAAATAGAACACCCATTTCACTCATGAACACACTTTTCTTTGATAAAAAAGGATATCCTGTGAGCATAAACTCTGGAGAAAGCAGAACCCTTTAGCTGAAAGCAATTTTCCTTCCTGGCCCCCAGTTCCTCTTCCTTCCTAAAAAGAAAAAAACAAACAAAAAAAAGAGATAAAAATTAAAATTTAAATTACATTAGATAAGTGAAGAAAATTGGACTAGCTATTTGAGAGGAAAAACTAATTATCAAGATATTTTTTCATTGAGGAGTATTAATTTGCCTAATAGAAACAGAACTGGAAGTGAGTGTCAGTCTGCACAACCAGTTCCACCATCAACCCACACCAGCAAGGCAGTGCTGTGTCCAGTCCAGCACTTATATAAGCCAGTATGGAACAATTAAAATTGCACAGTATTTGTCAGAGGATAATGTTTTTTAGTCATGAGACTTAAATCATATGACTGATGATGCAATCGGTGTGGATCACATCAATGAATAAATGCCCCAGAGATGAAGTACTGATGCCAGCTGTAGAACACCAGGTTGTATGCCCAGATTTACATGAACAGCAGATTACGGAGTACATACTGCACTCATTCACAAGCTTACTCGTAAATGCTGTGTCTGACCCAGGAACCGGTGACTAATAGTCAATAGCTGACAAGGAGTGTTTTGTAAATTGCCTCTGAACTGCGACAAGTCTGCCATGCTCAAATTCAGTCAAGTCAAAAAGGTGAATTGAAACTAAATTCAGCTACTCTCATTACATCTGAAAACTACGCAGAAGAACTCAAATACTCAGTCAAAAATGTGCTGAAGAAACAGCACCTCAACCCTTGTCAACTGCTACACTCCAATTAGTACTCAAATTCAGAGCCTTTCTTAAGCAGTAGTGGTTCTTTTTTTTCTTTTTTTTTTTTTTTTTTTCTTTTCTTTTTTTTTTTTTGTTTGTTTGTTTGCTATGTATGGCTTGGATTACAGAACAAATACAAGGCATGCAAACTACATTTATTCCAAAGAAAACTAAGCTAGACCAGAAGCCTTGGCCCAAGTACACCCTACCCTCTGGGAAATCTGAGACAAGCATTACTTCTTCAGTTTTGAGACACCCAAGAATCACAGAACAGTTCCAGAACCAGAAAATAGCTATGTGTGGCTCAGTTCTACAGTTAATTGATAGGAATAAATGAATAATTACCAATTTCCTAGCTCAAATGTTCTTCCTAACTACAAAATGTCCGTGTCCTGGGGGATGTTGTTCTTTACCTTGCCCATTAAATAACGCTTGACTGGGGCTTCACTGCCACAGTGTGAATAAGCACTAGTAAAGCACATAAAAATAATATATTAAAATATTTCCAGATTGAAAAGGGCATCTTGTTGTGTTTTAACTCCCTGGGTACTTTAGCTCATTTGCACTCCCCAGGTGGAAGAGGGGAGAGAATTGGAAAGGTAAATCAGTGGAAATTGAGTTGAGATAAAGATGGTTTGCTAAGTAAAGCAAAAGCCTCTCATCCAATAAATCAAAATAAGCAACTAATTTGCTGTTTTCATTGGCAGGCAGATGTTCAGCCACTTCCAGGAAAGCAGGGCCTGTCATGCATAATGACTTATTGTAAAGACAAGTACCATCAGTGTAGAAGAATCCCCTTTCTCTTACTTTCTTCCTGTTCTGTTGTTTAGTATGATGCCTCATGTTAAGTGATACCGTTTTGGTCACTTTGGGTCAGCTGTCCTGATTCTGTTCCCTCCCAGCTCCTCGTGCACCCCCAGCTCCTTGCTGAAAGGGCATTATGAGGACAATGTTACTGGTTCCATGCAGCAATATTTAGCAACTGAAAATGCTGGTGTATTATCACTGCTATTTTGACAAAAAAAAAAAAAAATCCACAGCTTCAAACAAAACTCTAATAACTCTATTAAATATAAACTAAGTTAATTTTATCCAAGCCAAAACTATGACACATCTGTAGATAAATAAGGATGAAACAAAGATTAGTTCCAGAAAATCTTTTACTTCTTGAGAATACTTTTCTTCCTTAACTAAGCATTACTATGTTATTTATTTCCTGCAGAGAAGTACAGGAGATATTCATGGTATTATATAACTGTTACAAAACTGCGCATAAATATTCACTAGTCAGGAATGACAATACAAAATTCTATTCAATTTTCATACTTCTCACCTATGACAGAAACAGCAGTTACTATCCACTATCTCAAATGAGCACTTAATAACCTGGAATTAGATCCCTTCAGGCTCCATTTGTGATACAGACACATTTCTGCAGTGATGACAAAAAATTGCTTTTTCCCAGGACTAATGACAACTCTGTAATATGTACAAGGAACCTGATAATTGTGTAGAATGAGTCCGACAACAAGCTAACAGAGTGCAGCCATGTCTGAAAAGTTTTATGCCTAAAACATAAGCAAATTTCAGTGATTCCAAAACCCTCTGGAGCCATGCTGCAATTCCACAGCATGTATTTGGTCAAGAGAGTTTCTGCATTTCAGTTCTGTTAACTTGGCTATTACAGATAATTAGAAGCAATATATGAAAGTTATTCATATGTAACACCTCACTGTATTTTGACAAAATGCCAGTGTCATCAAGGGATAGACGTTAGAGCAAAATACGAATTGGGAAAAAATGTGGCTAACAAGCCTAAGCTCTCATCAAGAGTTTTGCTCTTATCAGGCATTTAATTACTATGTATCCCTGAACAGCAAGTTGTATCCCTAAGTGTCAAAGGGATTTGCACATATATATTTTGTAACAAGAAAACGGCTCTTGAAAGCTTTGTCTCAGAAAACTAGTTCGTAATCATCGAAAGCAAACGTAAGTAAAAGCAATCAGTTATGCCATCCTGTGCTTCAAATTACTCTGGATTAGCAAGTAAATTAAAAAGTAAATCAAACTAAACAAATGTGAATTTTTCCTGTGTGAAATACAGTTTTCCTAGCAACATCACAAAACATAGCGCATTTAATGGGGTAAAAAAGCAATAAAAGCCTTACACATGAAGGGCTGAAACTACAGTTTAAAAACATGTTTTTTCTCCAAAGCACAGCACACAGAGACACAATATCTAAAATTCTTCAGCAATTTCTCCTTCATGTTCAGGAACATATCAGTTAATCCCCCATTTTCAGTCTAAATGTACCACAGACACACTGCTCTGTCTCTCTTTAACTTAATATTTGGTGTTCTGCACAATTTCACCTGGCTATTTGCCAGCCACAGAAGCAATGCATGAGAACAGCAGACGATATTGTACTGTAAAACACTGACCCAGCACATCTCCTCAGCAGCCACAGGCACACAGGTTATTGGAATCTTTAAACAAGCTACTTCCATAGCAAAAGAATTTCGTCACTGTTCTTGTTTAGTTTATTCCATGTGTGGCAGTGCATTGATTTTCCATTTTATTTTGCTTTGTTTCATTTGCTCTTTCAGGTTTTATTTTTGCCAGAGTAGCAAGGTCCAAGAAGGGACATTCAAGTGCCCATGATTAGCTGAGCTGCTCTCTCAGTTTGGAACCATTTTTCCCTTTCCTCCACGATGTGTCCAACAAATCTGTATGTGTGTCAATGAAATGATCTCCACCATTTTCTCCATGAAAAAGACATACAGATCTGTGCAAGGTCATGATGGAAGGGCGTTCAATCAAGGCAATTGCCATCTCAGTTGCCATCCCACAAAAAAAAAAAAACAAAAAAAACCCACACCAAAACTCTTGGGCTCTTGTTACACCCCACTTATCACAGTCTTCACCAGCTTATTAAGACTGCATTTCAACTGCAGTAGCAGCAACAGCCTGGTAGAGTTGTGAGAGACAATGTGATGTGGTGCTCTGAGAACAAGGATCCAGATATAACGTAATTTTCTGTATGTATGTATGCATCTGTATGTACAAACACCCTGAAACTACATGTGATGGAAGCTCCTAGAAACTTGCAAGCTGCTCTCATAAAGTCCCTGGTGCAACCAACTGCAGCAGCAGAGCAGTCATAGCATAAACTCCAGATAATGTTCACTGCACAAAATCCCTCTCCACAATTCCCACACACCTCTGTGGCAAGAAGAGTAAGCAAGAGATAAAAGGGGAAATGGGAAATAAAGAGGTGGCAATAGTGTCAGGACCAAGTGCTAAGCAGACTAACAGATGCTCAGGAGGCAGGTAGAAAAAAAGTTAAAAATAATGAAAAATCGATTAAAAATCTTCTAAACTTCTTTTGTAAATTTATCTTGGCAAACAGAAGTCTTCAAATGAAGGTTTTGAATGCACACTTTGAAGTTGGCTTTTTCAGGTGGCCTTTTTCCTACACTAGGATTTCTCAGAATTTACTGCAGAGTTCTCATTAAACTTACACTAATTTTTAACCCGAATAGAACAACAACAGCAACAACAAACACAAAACACCCACAGCCATTATGAGGTACTGTCAGTCTTTAGCAGTCAAACTTTACGAAAAAACCTTTCCAAAACTCAAAATAGTTTCAAAAACATCAAGAGATCAGTCATTAAAAATGAGTTCCTATTGTTGACTGAGTTCCTATTGTTATGGAGTTCAAAGCTGTTGAGACTTTTCCTATAGCTCTGCAGGATTCAATCGTGTCTTGCATCTTCCCTCGCTAGACAGCCTTAAAACATTACTTTCAATATATCTGCAGTCTTTCAAGCTCTAACAGCTTTCACTGCAAGAGATGCAAACATCCTGATGCCTGAGATACAATCTCAAGAGTTGTCAGTGCTGATTGTAAGTTAAAATAGGCATAAATTCACACTGCAAATAATGACAAAAGAAATGACAATTCAGCAGCAATGTGGTGTGTTAGGACTGCTTTTAACAGAGAGGCTTGCTGTGGTTCCATCCCCATGAGTTCACTTCTAGGGCAATGTTACGCAGAAAGAGAGAGCTAGCACGGCAATTCAGTGCTGCCAGAAGGGCCATATTCCCTTCCTGCCCTGCACATGCCCAGCTCTGCCTCAAAAACCCTATGCTGGTGAGACCTTGGCCGGACTCATGCGCACCAAAAGGTCCAATGAGCAGAGCACTCAGCACGACATAATGTCACTGAAGTGAAACAGGGAGACAATCTGTAGTGAAGAGTTACACAGCACATCTTCTCATTCAAATAACTCAACGTTATATTTCCCAGGTATATTAACATGCTGCACTCACAACACACAATGTTGCACATGTAATAAATGTATGCACAAAACAGTCATCTGGACTTACAGGTCTTCAACATCTAGCGATGTATATAAGCAGGTTCACCTACATCTTTTCTGTCTTCAGCCTAGAGAACGGCATAGAGAATGCCCAGGTACTCAGTAAGCTCTCCTGGAATAATTGCAGAGTATAGTTTCCTGCTTCCAGCTTAACAGCAGTAATTTGAACATACACCCATGGCATGCCAACCCCTTTGCTTTGTGCAAAAGGAGGATTTCATTATTCCTATGACTGAGGAATGAGCAGTCATCTTGTGGCATACCTTTTCCCACTGCATTTCTGGCTTTGAGGGTTGACTGGGAAGCCCCTCTTCTTGGGATATTCAAAACTCTAATTCCAGCTACTTCTAAGAGCAGAAAAAACCCAATGAATTCACACTAAATCCTTATCAATAAAGTAAGCTTTATTCATCAGAGAGGAGAACTGGCTAAGAGGTTAAATCTGTCTTCATTGACAGTTTCTCTGAGTCCAGTATTAACAACCTTCAAGGCACATCACTACACATAAATATCTTAGAGAGCTAGCTGAGAAAAAATGCCATACAATTAGCAAAATTCACTGTCTCTGGAAGTAGTGATAGTTCATGGAGAGAGACAAAAAAATAGCAGTCATTCTAACCAGCTTTCTATTTCCTCTAGAGAAAATAGAGATTTCAATAAAATTTACATCAAGGGAATATGTAAAAGCAGAAAGTTATTTAAACAGAGCTAAAAGAGAAACTAGGAAGCAGAGTACTGACAACACTTCATACTTCTTTGTCTCCAAAGAGAAGAAGCATCATTAAAAGATGCATCTTAACAGTTCTCACAGGGGAAAATATTTAACACAACACAGTTCAGTTCAAAACTCAGGGAGTTTTTGCCTTGCTAGTTAGACAGATTAACATTCTTAGGTAATAGAATTCATGCTTAATTAGCATTTTTAAGTGCATCTCTACCGCTTCCAGGTAATATACGGACATAATTTTACCTACTCCCTGAAGAAAACTTTTGTTGTGACATAACACAAACCTCCAAGAGCACATGAGGCATTGCTTTTTCAAGGGAGCCCTAGAAGTATTCCTAAAATTTCATGTGAGGGTTTTGTGTGTGTGTGTTTGTGTGTATATATGTGTGTGAGAGAGCAGTTTATGCAGTCCAATCATATTTTCTGATTTACTAAAACAAGTGAAAGCAAAGAACCAAATCGTAGACATTTTAAGAACATAATGGTAGAGATGAACAAAAGAGGAAAAGGAGAAGCTATTAAACCATTCACTAGGAAGGCACAATGAGAAATTCACTCCTCTGCCTGATATGTATGAGCATATTGTCTTGATATCTGAAACTAGGCAATGAGCAAGGATGTAACATGATAAATATCTGAGAATTTCAAGCTCATGTAATGCTGAATTATGCTTCTTTGCTCATGGAAGTTATCTGGCTTATACTGCCGTTTAACATAGTTGCTTTCTAGCACAATGAATCAAGGACAAGTAAACAGGAACAGAGGGATGAATGCCAAGACTTTTGAAATCCAACCTCTCTTATCTTATATTGCTAATTTGGGGGTGGAGGTGGTTCAGTTTACAATTAGGATTCCTCCATAATGATGTCTTTCTTCCACAGCTCTCACACACAACACAAATCTTTTCCACAAACCTAAAAATAAAGTATATTGCATACTCCAGTTGCAGTGTTGTTTAACTTGATATGACAGACTGATAAACACAAATACAGGCAACAGAAAATGACAGTGGTGTTTTAACCACTGATTTGAAGGGCATGGCAAACATGATTTGAAGGGCATGGCAAAGGAGCAATTAAAGGAGCTGTCAAAAGCATTGACTTTCTACAACACTCTTAATGTTCCAAAAAGTTCCCTATTATGTGCCTATAAACAGTTATTTTCAATGAGACAATGCATGTTGATTTATTGTTTTCACATACTGATGCTCACTCATCCCATGAAAACAAAAAGTAATATATTTGATATTGACAAAAACTCTGTGTTCCAAGTAAACCTGCAGTGAGGACAAGTCCCGTAGCCCCATTCCTTTTACAGAATCACAGAATGGCCAGGGTTGGAAGGGACCTCAAGGATCACGAATCTCCAGCCCCCCTGCCACATGCAAAGTTACCAACCTCCACATTCAGTACTAGACCAGGCTGCCCAGGACCCCATCCAACCTGGCCTTGAACACTTCCAGGGACAGGGCATCCACAAACTCTCTGGGCAGCCTGTTCCAGCACCTCACCTCACCACACTCCCTGTAAAGAACTTTACTGAGAAAAAAAAAAAAAAGAAAGAAAGAAAGAAAGAAAGAAAGAAAGAAAGAAAGAAAGAAAAAAAAAGAAAAATCTAAACAATAGCAAAACTTCTATATCAACATTACTTCTACTTTGTGTTAGCCAGATTTCAGCAAATTGAGCTAAAAACATTCTTACCTTCTAACCTTTCAGGAATTCTAATTGCCATTTCCAATAACCAGGCCAAATCACCTCTTAGGAATCTGAGCAATCAGCTGATAATTCTCTGTACAAACTCAGAAACATATTTTCCCTTCATGTTTGCTTATTTTATTGAGGCATAAACTGTTACCCAGAATGACAGACTGAATGTCTAAAACAGCACCCACAAACTATTCACTAAGACATTATTTTTAACTTCTTCAGAGTTTCATTATGAAGACCAAGTATGCTGAAGAAAAAAATAAATATCCATGGGAAACATACAAAATATCGTCAGTATAACACCACCACTTGGTGGTTGGCAGATCGAGCTCTTCTTGATGCCCCAGTACATTAAATTGTATGACCTTCCTTGGTTTGGCATGCAGAGTGCCCTCACTGAATCACCACACAAATTCTTCTTTGTATAAGTTAAAGCATATTTGTCTGATGTTCAGAACAAGTTATCATATTTTTTATCACTTTGCTATTCTTCATACCACAGGTGATGGCTACAAAGTGATGGAGAATGAGTGCCATGAGGGAAAATCAACTTAGTTGAGTTCTGCCATTGAGTCACCCCAGCTTTGTTCATGAGTAAAAGGATTCAGAGGCATTTGGAGTCAGCTCATCTTCAGAAGCAAGAACAGTGACCTACGCAGGATCTCTTAATATTACAATGAATTTAGGTAAATCCAGCTTCATACTTTTTCTTTTGTTCTTAAGTGATCTGATCTCTCTTTTTACTTTATTCTTTTCTTTCTTACTGGCAGTAGCTCTTCTGAGAGCCAGAAGAATCCCTGTGCCATTGAATAAAATGACAGAGCATCCCATACAGAGGAGGTGACATGTCAGGCACTCCAGACTTGCCAGGCAAGAACTGTAGTAGTCTTTTAAGAGATGACTAGGATGCTAGATCAAATTACCATAGTGCATTTCACAGCACTTTATAAACCAACAATTCCACAACTTTCTTTCTTCTCCTCCTTGGTTATTTCCCCAGTTTACTGCATTGAACATACAATTCATTAATCCATAAAATGTTTGTGTGATGTCTAAAATAAAAGAATTAGAAATCAATTTTTTATTATCTGCCCGGGGTTCTCTGTTCTTGCTTCAGACTCAGACAGCTAACATTTACAAAAATTGTTAGAGTGCCACCTACTGGTAATAGCGATTCAAATGAAAAGGCTTTCGTTAATCTGTGTAAAATAATCATTTATTACTAAAGTGTTGTTCTATCTGTATAAAGTTTAAAGTTTTTAAATGGATGTTTTATGTTTTGTAATTATGTTAAAATTTAGATTTGTGTATAATTAAAAAATGAACCTATTTAAGGGGTAAAACACTGGAAAGTAGTAAAGATTTACTGCCCCGGAGTGTAAATCTTTAAAAATCAGGGCAAACCTACTAGAAGTGTCACCTGTTTAAAATCTAAGTCTTATTAATAAGATCAATGACCACTGCTGGATTAATTTCCTACCAGATCCTAGTTTGCATTCTGCAGATAAATATACAATATTCTGAAAGTAATGTAATCTATCTTATTACGTTGGCCTATACAGACCAGGCAGCTGGAGGTATCATGGCAGAAGAGGCTGAACTTTTCAGTCAATAACTTTTACGTTTTGCTGTTGTGCAACAGATGGCAGCAGAGGGGCAGTCAGAGAAAATTATATCTGACACAGAAGTACCTATTAAATAAGGGTGTGTCACTAAATTCCTCCACGTGAAGGACAAAAAAATGTTAACCACTGATATTCACTGACGCTTTCTGAATTTCATGGATACCAAACAGCAGATGTAGCACAGTGGGGCAATGGGTGGTGTGTTTCAGCAGAGATGACAGCAATGGGAAAGACAAGCCAAGTTCCAAACAGCCATGCAGCACTGTAGCGCTATGAAATGAAGAAATTAGTTCATCACTGGTCAAAATGCATGTGGCTAAGTTGAAAAAAATAGTGTTCTGTTGCAGAAAATTTTCTCTACTAAATGGTATTACTGTGTTCTTTCTAACTGTGGTAGTTTCCAATGAAATAAAGAGGAGGCTTTGCTTTCAGAATGAGAAAAATATTTTAGAATCTGAATGTGGGTAATAGTCCCCGCAGAAGGAAGATATCTTGAGATAAAACAACCCTGTCTTCTTATGGAAAGCTTAAAAATTAAGTCTGAATTCAGTCTTGGGAAAGTATAACCAGTTTTTTTTTTTAATAACAACAATCATAGAATCATACAATCGTTTGAGTTGGAAAGGAACTTTAAGATCAATCATCTAGTTCCAATCCTCCACTGTAAGTAGGGACACATAATCTTCAACTACAATTGTTGTTTGGAAGATGCTTTGGTATAGCCACATGCTGACTTCTCTTTCTTCTCTATCTCCCACGAAAAAATTCACTGCTTTTTTCCTCACTTCCTCTTCAACTATGCCTTCAGGCCTTCTAACCTCCATTAAACAAAAATGTACTTGTTTTCCCTTAAAATTGAATTAAAATACAAAAAAATGTAAAGCAAGAGAAAATCTTACCCAGTTTTATTGAGCCTTGAATTTGATCCTCGAACTGTCTGATGTCTTTTATTTCTTACTGCCCTGCAAATAGCAGTTTGGGAGAGTCACTACCAGAAGCACACCACTGTTGAAATCCACATACATTCATTTCATCTCCTCATATTTACTTTTGCAGACTCCCCCTCTATGCCTTTGCAAGCTCTCACACTAAAACAAACAGTTGTGTTGCCTATCTTTTTTCTGCCCAGAGCTTCCACGCTTGATCTCAGAATCAAACTATATTCCTCTCCCAAGTCCTTCTGTTAATTAGCACCGACCCCTGCCCAGCTCATGACAGCTTTTTGACAGTTCTTTTCATGTTCTGCTAAGAAGAGCTGCACAGACACATCAAGCAGGTGTTTTTGTAGATGGTTCTATGAAAAAAAATAAAAGAAACCTGCAGTTAATTATACCTGATACCATGGTGCAGAAAAAGAAATAGAAAGACTAACACGGCACAGAAACACTGTGAAGCAAAATACATTGTGTGGGATTCCATACATAAAGTATCTTATATTTTCAACCCTCTGAATTATTCTGTTTACTCTCAGAATCCTATTACTTATCCTCAGTTGTCTGAAATTCCTGTCTCAATTTATTTGGCTTAGCAATATTTTATAATTTGTTTGCAAAATGGACACGTATATGTGAATTACCTAATTACTGAATTACTTACTGTAAAGTCTAAAACCACCTTTTCCACTTATCACCTGATTTGAAAAGTGATTCTGTTGATAGCTACCAAGTTCTGAGTTAGAAGCAGGATCACTTTCTAAACCTTTCCCCAGTCTGTCACGTATATCCCCAGCAGAGAGACCTATATTTTCATTCTTCGTAACCACTTCCTCTTTCTCCTCTTCGTTTACATTGTTCTATCAGTGCACACTTTTTCCTTAGTTTTATCTCTCCATCTCTGTATCCCACAGAGAATGCTCCAGGCTTCTCCATGGTTTATAAAAAGACATTTTCTCTTATGGCTTTCTCTTGAAACTTCAATCATTCTCTACTTACTCTTGGGGCATACTCTCACATACTATTTTATCCCCTAACAAGCATATTTTCTTACTCTGGGGACGTATTGACAACAAAAGTTCAGGGGAATCAGAAGAAACATTTCTGTAGTGGAACCATTGGAGACCCATGTCTGAGAATAATGACATAATTCCTAACCCCATTTAGTGTCTGCACCTTCATCATGTACTAAGAAGAAGGAAATGTGAGCAGAATAAGAATACCTACAATACAATTCTCTGTGAAGTCAATGCCTCTGTCATTAGCTTTTTAAGTGTTTACTGGTATAGATAAGTACAGCAGTTGGCAAAACTTTCGCAAGATGTACTTCTGATCATATTTCTGTGACTCCAGGCCTAGGTTCAGCATTTTTTTTTCTTTTTTCAGCTGAAACTTGTGGACAATTCCAATAGAAGCTGAAAACAAACCTGGGACCGTTCTCCTACCCTGTGTCTTCAAGGCCTCACCTGAAGTACCGCATCCAGATATGGAGTCCTCAGTACGGAAGAGATGTGGACCTGCTGGCATGCATCCATGTCATGGCATTATAATTTTTGGTTATTGGTATTCGACATCATAACATCATGTAGTACACTGAGAGTTAAAGAGTTAATGGTCCAGTTCCAGGCACCTGTCTGGAAGAAAACTACATCCCCCTTTGTGCGCAGAGAGGAGATAAAGCCCCTGGCAAGGTCACCTGATGTCCCTTTCTTTCTTCAGCTCTCCTCCCTGATGGTTGCCCCAACTGCATGTCTCACCTCAGCATACAGTGAGGTTCAGTTCTCAGACACTCTTTTCTCTCATTATATTTGATTTATTATCTTCAATTCTAATTATATTGTATTATATTATGTTACGTTGCAATCCAATACTGTATTTAGTAAATTAGTCTGTTTCTCCTCAGCTCATTGCCACTGTTTTTAATTATTCAGGGTCCCCTGTTTCCCTTTTCCAGAGACGTGGATCTGTGGGTCCCTCTGCCCTGCTAGTCACAGAACCAGGCCGGACCAACCCATAAACTGTCAACACAGAAGAAGGCCACAAAAGTGATTCAAGGGATGGAATACTCTCCTATAAGGACAGGTTGAGAGAGCTGGGGCTGTTCAGATCAGAGGAGAAAAGGCTCCAGGGAGAACTGAGAGGCCTTTCAGTGTCTGAAGGGCAGCCATGAGAAATAAAGGGATAGACCATTCTGCAGGATCTGTGATAATAGGACAGAGAAATGGTTTCAAACTAGAAGAGTGAAGTTTTGAACTGGATATAAGGAAGAAGGTTTTTACAGCATGAGTGGTGAGGCACTGGAACAGGTTTCTCAGAGATATGGGTCCACCCTTTGAGACATGCAAGACCAGGCTGAACCAGGCTTTGCACAACCTGATCTTGCTGTAGACGTCCCTGCTAATTGCGGGGGAGTTGGACCAGATGACTTTCAGAGTACTCTTCCAACTCTGAGGATTCTATGATCACAGATCTCCTTCTTGGCATTCTAAAAATTCACATATTTTAAGGCTACATTTTAGTGGCTTTCGTGAGAATTTGAGAGGGAAATGTAGTCTGCTGGAGTGTGTGAAATGCAAATTAGGTCAAGGCAATCTCTGTATTGTTGGTTAGATATCAGACCTCGGTCAAACAGGAAAGGAAAATTTAATTATTTTGTTTTCATTCACAGCCTGGATGAAATTAGAGTTACAATGTCCAGTTGTAAATAGCTTATTTCAATCACCTCCTAAGTTTTTCCCCAAAATTTTCCAGAATATATTTTGAAGAGTTGTAAAGACATAGGAGCTTTTCTGTGCCTCCCATATAGAAATAGTAATCAGCTGTAGCAACTGGCCAGGCTGTACAATAACTCCAATCAGATGAGATGGCAACTGAACATGGAAATCAAATTAATAGCTTTATTTTTTATAAGCAATTAATGTAGCTGGATGAAAATAGAACAGATTAGTACATATCTTTCTTTACCCTTACTCTCCACAAAAAAAACCCAAACCAAAACAAAAAAAACCCTTCACCAAAACAACAACAACAAAAAACTAATGCCTGAAGCCTGCTCCAATCACTTTAGGATACCACCTATCATTCAATTTAACGTTAATACGAATGAAAGAATTTATAATCTCCTCACTACGGATTTCTCCTCTGTGATGGAAATAGCTGTAAAAAGCTCGCACAAGGCATGGCAAAAGACATCTTTAACCTTAGCAAATGTAATTTTAGATCAACTGAACATTATTTTTCTCAGAATGAAATCATGTCACCTAGTAGCTCGGGAGAAATACTGACATATGGAGCTTTTCACATTTCCACTTCCAGTTTGAATCTCACCAAGGTCAGTAACAACCAATCCTGATGCATCAGAAGGTTGTGGGGTAATCTATATAAAATGAGTCAGCCTTCTCAGCCCAGATCCTACAGCAGCTTTGTGCACCAGAACAAGGTAACTGCAAATGGCTCATATTTGCCATTCTGCCAGTAATAACAGAGAGTCATCAGAGATTAAATGACTGTATATCCATGAGATTACACATTGCAGAAGTCATTCCCCAGACTGCTGACTGACGTAGAATAGGGCTTTTTTGGGATACAGCCCTATATAGATCAGATGATCAGACAATCATTTATAGCTATTTTGAACTAACATTACATCAGCTCCTCCCAACTCTTCCTTCATACACATTCACCCTACTAGACAGATAAGTTTAATGTCTGCATTAATGATCCACACAGGATGGTATGTCTTCACATAGTGACAATTCTTTTTTTCTGAAGATTCAAACTTGGTAGAAGCATAGTAAATCCTCCCCAGAAGAAGAATGTGGAATTCATCGTGTAGTGTCACAATGAGACCACAATAAAAGATATAATCATTTTATGAAAGCTGAAGAAAATACAACAGCATTACAGCAATTTAACTCTCTTTGAAACAGTATCTTGAAGTAGAAAAGAATTAAATAACAATATTAAGGCACACATTGTAACAGAGTACACCAAAGGCCTGAGAAAAAATATATTTAAAAGCCTCTAAGAAAAAATTATCTGGGAGACTTTTCCTAATTTTTAACAGAAGCAATTTTTAATCAATACAACATGTAAGTGTTGTCTTTGCACTAGTGAAATACTGTGCATCTTGATTATTTGTTCTCAGTTAGGCTTCAAAAACAATTGTTCCTGTTTGTATTTCCTACTGGAAAATTTAAGAAGACAGATATTTTAATGTTTAATGTGACACTGATACACAACTGGGAAATGAAGGTAGGCAAAATCATAGAATAATAGAATCAATGTTGAAAAAGACCTCTAAGATCATTCTGTCCAACCTTCCACCTATTACCAACAGTTCTCACTAAGCCATGTCCGTCAACACAACAGCTATATGGTCCTTGAACATCTCCAGGGTCGGTGACTATACCACCATCCTGGTCAGCCTATTTCAGTGCCAGCCATTCCCTTTAGTCCTATCATCAGTTACATGAGAGAAGAGGCCAACCCCCAGCTTACTACAGCCTCACTTCAGGTAGTCGCAGAGAGCGATCAGATCTCCTCCTGAGCCTCCTCTTCTCTAGACTAAATAATCCCAGCTCCCTCAGCCACTCCTCATAAGGCCTGCACTCCAGATCTCTCACCAGCTTAATTGTCCTTCTCTGGACATGCTCCAGGGTCTCAATGTCTCTCTTGCAGTGAGGGGCCCAAAACTTAACACAGTTCAAAGTGTGGCCTCACCAGAGCTGAGTACAGAGGGACAGTTACTTCCCAGCTCCTGCTGGCAGCACCATTTCTGATACAAGTCAGGATGCCATTGGCCTTCTTGGCCACTTGGACACACTGCCAGCTCATGTTCAGCTGAGCATAGACCAATACCCCCATGACTGTTTCCTCTACACAGTCTTCTAGTCACTCTGCCCCAAGCCTGTAGTATTGCCTGGGGTTGTCACGGCCCAAGCGTAGGACCTGGCATTTGGCCTTGTTAAACCTCATCTTACTGGCTTCCGCCCAGCAATCCAGCCTGTCCAGATCTCTCTGTAGGGCCTTCCTACACCCAGGCAGATCAACACTTCCTGCCAACTTGGTGTCATCTGCAAACTTACTGAAGGTGCACTCAGAGCCCTCGTTCAGGTCATCAATAAAGATATCGAAGAGGACAAGCCCCAGCACCAACTCCTGGGGAACTCCACTTGTGACCAGTTGCCAGTGGATTTAACTCCTTTAACCACTACTCCCTGGGCCCAGCCCTCCAGCCACCTCCTTACCCAGCCAAGAACGTGCCTGTCCAAGCCATAGGCTGCCAGCTTCTGCAGGAGAGTACTGTGGGAGACACTGTCAAAGACTTTGCTGAAGTCTAAGTAGACTACATCAGCAGCCTTTACCTCATCTACAGACGGGTCACTAGATCATAGAAAGAGATCAGGTTGGTCAAGCAGGACCTGCCCTTTATGAACCCATGCTGCCTATGCCTGATCCCCTGGTTGTCCCACACATGCCATGTGATCTCTATCAGGACAATCTGCTCCATGACCTTCCCTAGCACAGAGGTCAGGGTGACAGGCCTTATGACTCTTCTTGTAGATGGGAATCACACTGGCAAGACTCCAGTCTTCTAGGACCTCTCCAGTTGACCAGGAAAGCCAACAGAAGATGGAAAGGGGTTTGGCTATCACCTCTGCCAGTTCCCTCAACACTCTTGGATGGATCTCATCTGGCCCCATGGACTTGTGGCAGTCCAAGTGGAATAGCAGGTCTCTGACTGCTCCCTCCTGAACTGTGGAGGGTTTACTCTACACCTCATCCAAGACTACCAGATCAGAGAGTAGAGTACCCTGAGGATAACTGGTCTGACTTTTAAAGACAGACTCAAAGAAGGCACTGGAATCCTCAGCCTTTTCCTTATCCTCAGTGGTCACATTCACAGCGACGTCCAGTAAATAACAGATTCTCCTTTTTCCTCCTCTTACTGTTAATACATTTGTAAAAGAGTTTCATGTTTCCTTTTATCCCAGTGACCACGGAGTTCAAGCAGGGCTTTTGCCTTTTTAATTTTCTCTCTGCAAATCCTAATAACTTCTCTGTACTCTCTCCAAGTTGCCCATCCCTTCTTCCACAGGAAGTTGATTCACTTCTTCTCCTGGAGCCTTATAAAGAACTCCCTGTTCATACACACTGGTCCCTTCCCTGCTGGCCACTTTGTGGCTTAGGAAGATAGTCTATTCCTGCACCTTTAAGAATTCCATCTTGAGGAACTACCAGCCTTCCTGGACTTGTTTATCCTCCAAGACTGAATCCCAAGGGACCTTACCTACTGTCTCCTGAGCAATTCAAAATCTGTCCCCCACAGCCCAAGGTAGCAGTTTTGATGTCCCCTCTTCTGGCTCCATCAAGATAGAGAACTTTACCATTTCATGATCACTCTGTCCAAGACAGCCCCTCACCTCCACATCTCCCACCAGACCTTCTCTATTTGTAAACAGCAGGTCTAGCAGTGCACTTCCCCTCTAGGGTCTCTCACCAGCTGCAAAAGAAAATTATCTTCCATACACTCTAGAAACCTCCCAGACTGCTTCTTCTATGCCATGTTGTATTCCCAGCATATATCAGGGAAGTTGAAGTCCCCCATGAGGGCAAGGGCTGGCTATCACAAAACTTCTGCCAGCTGTTCACAGAACACTTATTCTGTCTCTTCATCCAGGTTAGGCTGTCTTTAACAGACTCTCCACAAGGACGTCTTCCTTGTCAGCCCTTCCCCTGACCCTGACCCTTATCCATAGAGATTCAACCTTACCATCCCAGCCCACAAACACAATAACATCAAACTCTCTAACACAGAAAGCCACACCACCATCCCACCTTCCTTGCCC
Source organism: Centrocercus urophasianus (assembly GCF_019232065.1). Lineage (NCBI taxonomy): Eukaryota > Metazoa > Chordata > Aves > Galliformes > Phasianidae > Centrocercus > Centrocercus urophasianus. The sequence goes on along the minus strand of NW_024884833.1, from coordinate 14,420,505 downwards.
ATCCTTTCTGATGAGCTTGTAGTCATCCACTGCAGCACTTCAGTCATGGGAGCAATCCCACAATGTTTCAGTAAAGGCAACTAAGTCACAGTTGGCCTGCTGTACAATAGCTTCCAGCTCCTCCTGTCTGTTGCTCATGCTGTCTGCACTTCAGCTGAGCTCTTTGCCTCACTCCTAATCCCATTATTGCTCCTCTAGGTTCATCTCTATCAGGCCTGAGTTTCATTCCCTTCCCTCTTCATACCCAGTTTAAAGCACTCTCTACAAGCCCTGCCAGCTCCTAGGCAAGGATCTGTTTCCCCCTTTGAAACTAGATGAAACCTATCAGCAGACTTCAGACCAGGTGGTTAATAAACTGCCCCATGATCAAGGAATGCAAAATTCTTGCATTTGCACCAGTCTCTCAGCCATGTGTTTATAAGATGGGTTTTTATGCTTCTCTAAGTGCTCTTCCCTGACACCGAAGGAATAGAGAAAAATCTGTACACCTACTCCATCAACTAAGTGCCCCAGTCCCCTGAACTCATTTTCAATAATCTTCAGGCTTCTTTCAGCAATTTCATCACTGCCTCTTCAACTATCAATAAAGGATAATAATCAGAAGGGCAGATCAGACTAGGGAGTTTCCTAGAAACATCCCCGACCCAGGTCCCAGGGAGGCAGCACACCTCCTTATGGGTATGGTCATGCTAACATACAGAACCCTCCATTCCTCTCAGCAGGGAGTCAACTATGACAATCACCCACCTTTCCTTCCTGGCAGAGGTAGTCTTGAGGTGTGGAATTGACTACCTCACCCTAGACAGCTTTGCAGACAGACCTCCCACCTCATCCTTGCTTATTTCTCCTTCAGGTTCCAGGGCCTCAAACTTATTGCACAGAGGCACCTGGGGATCTGAGGTAGGTCAGGACGGGGGTTGCCTGTGTTGCTGAGCCAGGATCTGTTTCCACTCTTCTCTCAAATTGGCTCCCTCTGCTCAACTATAGCAGGGTGAGAGTCCACCAGTGTTTAGGGTGTGTCTTCCCAGTGTCTTTCTCACAGAGAATTACTCCACTAATCTATCTCCTACTCACACTCCTTGGTGGTCCTTAATCTCTCCACCTCCTCTTTAAGTTCCACCACCACGCTGAGCAACTCATCCACCTGCTCACACCTCATGCAGGTGAAATCCCTGCCACCTTTCCCTGGCAGCAGCAGGCTCAGGCACTCTCTGCAGCCAGAGGCCTGAACAGCCACACTTCTGGGCAGGCTCTCTGTCTAGGTTGCCACAGCCATCTTGGAGCAAGCCTACTGTCAGGTGGAGACCATGTTTATACCTGTGGTCTCAGAGACTGCCAATAGGAGAACTGGTCTCCTGAGCAAAGAGGAACAGCACTTACACATCCTGCTGCTCAACCCACTTTTCACACCTGCTGCTGCAGTGCAGTACAGGCAGTGCAGGCCATGCTCACACATTGATTTCACTTCCCTGTTCTCAGTGGGTAGGTAGCTCCTGCCCTCCCTGATGCTCCTAGCCTAGCAGCCTGGTCATGGTCAAGGGTGGGCTGTGCTGTTTCCATCCATCCCTGCTACCTCAGTAGCCTACCCACAAACTGCCCTCCCCCCAGTACAGGCACAGCAGTTTTGCTGCCTTCAAAAAACGTAGAAAGAGCTTTTTTATCACCCTTTTCACTTCAGATCCCTTTCCCAGTGCAGTCTTATCTGCCCTGAAGCAAGTCTCTCCAGCAATGCAAATAATTGATACTGCAGTTTTTTATGCATTCTGTGGAGCTGTGTCACACAGGAGGCTAATAGGAGGTGTTTACAAAAAGAGAAACAGAGAGATGATTTCAAAAACAGGACTATTTTTTCCTGATTAGACAACATTCCACATATTGCCACATAACCAAAGAACCTACATGCAAGAATTAGCATGGTCACTAATTCACTGATGTAAAAAACAATCTAAACCTGTGAGTAGGGCTTTTACGTTATTAGGCTTGAGATACATATATATGTTTGCACTGTTTTTCTGTTGTCATTACTTTGCAAGCTGAAAGTATGCATATACAGAAAGCAGTACACAGAGTTTACTTTTATTTTATTTTTTATTTTAATTTTTTAGCTGTTGTAAATCATATTGTTATTTCAGAAACAATATGTATTATGTCAAGTGATGAAAAGGATACTGTCAGCTTCAATATACACTCCCCTTCAACACTATAGTAACTAAACTGTAATCTAAATCTCTGCCCTTACTCCTGTGTCAGACTTGTCTCACAAGGCTCCACACACTGTCTCTCAGAATCTCATTTTCTATGTCTTCTGCATTATTAAGCCTCATAAGCACAGCTGTTGCCAGGAAACTAAGAAGGCAGTGTTAGCTTTGTGTGGATGGATTTCCACCACCAGTGTTAGCTTTGTGTGGACAGATTTCAAATGAGGGTACATATACCTTTGTCCTCACTAACTGCTGCAGCCTAAGAGATGAGTTGAGAAAGTCCTGCAAAAAATGAAGAAATGACTGGTGAGAGCTGTGTGCCATGCAGGATGCACGCTGATCCACCTCCACAGCTGCAAGTAGTGGGAAAAGTGAACTACTATGGAAGGATGACATCATACGTTGACAGCACACAAATCACTCTGAAAAAATGATCAGCTGTTGACCAGTGCTTATTTCCTGAGGTACTCAAAGACTTCTTATTGAAAGTTATCTTGACTTCTATCTTAAACTTTTCTCTAGTTATGTCAGCTTTTACACCCAGCTGTATAAAAGAGGTTGATCTGATAAACCTCAGCCTCTCTTAAAATTTTGTCGTCTTCTACATTTTATTTCAGATAACTTAAATTATTACAATATGTTTGTGCAATAGGTATCATATGTAAATTTTCCTCTTTAAATGATAACTTCTGCCTTGTATTTTTATTAGAATTTATTAGGAGTTCAGATTTCCAGGGTGTTTGGAAAACTGGTGGATGACACAAAACTAGAGGGAGTTACTGATTCACCAGAAGGCAGTGCAGCCATCCAGAGGGACTTGGACAGGCCAGAGAAGTGGGCTGGCAAGACCCTTCTAAGGCTCAACAAGAAGTGCAGAGTCCTATATAAAAGAAGGAACAATCTCAAGTACCAGAACATGCTGGGAGCCACCTAGCTGGAAAGCAACTCTGCAGAAAAGAGCCTAGGAGTACGGGAGAATGCTAAGCTGAACACGAGCAAACAATGTGCCCTTGTCACTGAGAAGACCAGTGGTATTCTTGGCTGCACTGTGCAAAGTACTACCAGCAGGTCATGAGAGGTGATCCTTCCCCTCTTCTCAGCACTGGTAAGACTGCACCTGGAGATTTGTGTTCAATTCAGGGTCACCCAGTTCAAGAGAGCTGAAGATACTGGAGTGAGTTCAGTTCATGAGCAGGCCCATTCTATAACTCTGTTTGAGGGGGTTTTGGATAGCCTAATCCAGGTCACTATGTGCAAGAAAATGATTGGAACAAATAATCTGCAGCAATAAACTTTTGGTAAAGACAAAAAAAATACCTTTCACCTCAAGGTGTTTGACACGTGGAAACATCTTTTGCTGGTACCAATTTCCACATCTTCTATTACCACAGATACAATCCAGGTACTTGTTTGTCCTCTTTGATTATGATCTTGGTGTTTCATTTTTTTCCCCAGCTGAAGACTTTCCTTCATGTAATGACTGTCTCTACATGTTATTCATTTTCTATTGCTCAACTGCAGTCTAACAAGAAATTACCATTCTCATACAGTGTTGCACAAGAGATTTGAAAACAATTATGATGCTGCCCATTCAGCTTACTTTCTGCCATTTCTGCAATCACATCCAGATAAAACCTCTCACATAGTTGTTTCCATAATTTTCTATTTATTACATTTCCTGTTAAGTTTAAATAAACCCATATTAAACACTATTTGTTAAGAATAACAACTTCAAATATGCCATTGGTGCACACAGTTTCTTCCATCATTCTAAGTATGCCATAGATCAAGCAATCTACCGGCTATTGTGAGCATATTAAATCACTTGCAGTTCCTTTTGCATGATCATCTTTCCAAACACTCCTTATGTGCTGCTAACTCAAGCACTTTGAAGGACTGACTTGAAATTACTTTTTTAGAATGTGAACATTGTCTCGCTGAGAATGCAGGAGATTAAATGTTAGCTCTTATCCATTTCAAATTAGATTCAGCATACAACTGTCTAATGTGAGTGCACCTAGCAATAGTTTACATTTGTCTCTCCAATAAACTTTCTAATCAAAAATAATTTAGTGGTAAGAGTATCAAAAAGCCTTTCATTAGCAGTGGATGGAGTTTGATTTATTCATATGCCATGCAACATATGTTGCTGATGTTGTAGTCTACCACATCTCCAATTTTAAGTAGCTGTTTCAGGTCTGGGTTGATATGTTGCAAAGAGCCCTTTTGCAGATTTGCATTTTGCTTGGCAGGAACACTCAGTGTGCTCAAGGTGGTTGGTTTGTGTTGATGAATAAATCACAGAACAAGTCACGGGGCACCAGGTGGCAGATTAGAGGGATTGTGCTGCTTCCTGGGATCATGCTGGGTTCTGTTTTTCCCAAAGTCATTCAGGGTATGATTTTAATTTACATATTCTTTTTTGCAGCAATAGCAGTTATCTTCTTGTAGGGCCACTGCAGAAAGGATATGTCATTCATATCTTTTCAAATTACCAGGATCACAAGGCTATATTTCGCATAAGGTATCTATCCTGAATGAGATATTTCATTGTACAATTGCAATGCTTGGAAAAACGAAGTTCTCTGGTAATGTCAAGACCCATCATTCAAGGTGCCATGAAACAATTCAAATAGGACTAGAGTTATTGAAGGTACATATGTAGGAAGTACAGGCAGGCTTTCAAGAATCCTGTTTAGTCTAACACTACAATCAGACTTTTTTTTTTTTATAACTGCAACTTACTTTTCCATATCAGCCATTGCTTTTTGAAGAGATTTGCTTACCTATTTTGCATTGCAGATACACACCTCCAGACTCATAAATAATTATACATAGCTTTATGATATGTCTACTTTTGTTTGAGCAGATTTCAGTCAATTTTGCCACAGGTCAAACAGAAGCATGCAAAAAGAGGTATTTTTATCTGGTTCCTCATATACTTAAGGCCACATGCCAGCTTTCACATGTATGTTACCAAAAAGCAGACAATTGAAATGCTCTTGTAAAAATGCTCAGTATTAAGAAACTGAAAACAGATGCTCCAACCTATTACAAAATTTCTAGATAATCTCAGCAGATGACTACTACATAGACCAACAACACTGCTTGAAAAGTTTCTTGCCCTGATAGAGATATTAAAACAAACCCTAAGATACGACAGAATGAAATATTTCTAGATGCTTGCTCACAGTTCACAGATTCAGTTCTTCCAAATTCCCTCAGCAATGTGCAATTCTACACAGTTGCCTTTGTTACTAGAAAGCTGCTGAATGTGTCTGGTAAGAAGCAGCAAAATGCTGCAGTGTTGAAAACAAGCAGAGTCTTGTCAGTTCAGGAATCCTTAAGAAGGGTAAAAGGAGAGACAAGCAGCCCATCAATGCATTAAAGTTATTAAATTTCTTTTCCATTTATCCCAAGTAATCCAATTCAGGCAACTATCAATCACCAAAAAAAAAAAAAAAAAAAAAAAAAAAAGGATCTCAAAGAAAGTAGAGTAGACAAGTAATGAAATATTATAGAAGTGGTAATATAGAAATATTACCAAAGATGCAGGGACAAAGCATGCATTCAGACATTATCAGACACTTGAGATACTCTGTGAAATGGAAACTTGATGTTTCTCAACAATCTCTGAATATTCTAGAAAAATCAGTTGGGAGCTCACACTTATTATTACCTATAATGTACAGACTTCCACTAGGAATCAGATCTAAATGCTTCTGATTCATAGAGCAACAGTTTTTTCTTTCTCCCACAGCACTGCTTCATTTTCTGTGCATGATGAACAGCTAAAATAGCCTCCATTAGTAACACCCCGGATCTGTTTTGCTTATGTGATGAAATGCAGCCTCATGAGCACCTCTGTTCCCCATGTATTAATTCCTAAGGCCTCTAGTTTCCAGTTTTTTCATGTAAAGAAGAAAGGTGCTGTCATTCGAAATCCAGGAAGAAAACCATCAGCACCAGAGCCTAACAGTAAAAAACTGTAAGATGTATCTATCTTTTACAGGCTCAACAGAGGATTTATTCCAATCTTTCATCACTGGGAAAATAATTCCTATCTATCTCTTTTGACAAGAGAACTTTCAGCCTGCTCATCTTGCTGCCCCACAAAGACCTCCTTCATCTGTGGGAGCCGACTGGTGGTTTACAATTTACGTGTATGAGTCAGGATGTTCTCAAAACCAATCTTCAGCTAAGCTAGAGCAGAGCTGAGAAGCGATACAAAAACAATTAACTTGCAGTATTTCCTTTGCTAAAAAATGTATTACTTGAATGATAAATTATCATTTGTATTTGCAATGTGGAATAATGTGTCTCAATAAAAAAATACTGTATGAACAAAGATGTATTTTATGCTATGGAACAGAGGAGGAAAAGAGAATAACTTGTACAAAAAATATTTTCTTATGCATTGATCTGGCCATATTAAATCAAAATGTGATTGGTTTAACTTAAACAACAGAAAAATATCAACATTATTTAATCAAAAAAGGTTGTTGAGCTTTTTGTGGCTTTTGTTTTGCTTTTGTTTTTGTGTCACATGGAACTTCTACACCTTTTATTCCACTGGCAAAATCTGATGCATTTTAAAGATAGCCTATCGTAGCCAACAGAAATAGAATCTGGATAAACACTGCCATGTAGTGGAGCCCTATGCGGCAGAATATGCTGCAGCTTCACGATTTTACTCAAGAGCAATTAAAGCTTGTACTTTACAGAAAAAGTTTTCTAATACAGATAAGAAGAGTGAGTCTTTCCACAGGTAGCACAGACGGAAATGATTTTACAATTTCTACTAGCTGGTCTTGGTTGGAATATCTTAACTGGGAGCCTTGAAGAAGTGCTCTGAATCAGAAGTAAAATGAATACAATTCTTTGTTCCCTTTTTATGAGACCTGTATGACTGCTAAAGTATTTGTTTTACATTATAGAACCCACTCCACAAGCAAGGAGACTTCTCATGCCCACAGAGATGTATGCTTTAGAGCAGATTTAAAGAACAGTGGGCAGAGTTGGAAAATCTAGACATTCCTATAGATCCAGCAGTTCACAGACATAGATCTCGTTTAATTTTGTTAGGCTGGCAACTCGCTAGACATGAAAACTACTTGAAACATTTAGCCTCAAGCTCAGATGAGTCAGGAAGTTATTTGGGGATTCATTAATGAATGACAGATAAAGAAAGGCCACAGAGAGATGAGTCATATCACCATAATACCAAAGAAATAACAGACATAGCCTTTCCAGTTCTTATTTCTTTTGGCTTTTTCTTTACTTGTTCTGTTTTTGCTTATTTGTTTGTTTCCTCATCATCCAGAGTAATTTTCAGCTATTACACTTCAATTTTAGTTTCTTTAATGTCAATTTTCTATAGAGCTGACTCATAGATGAAGGATTTGTCCTCCTGATATGGTAATAAACAACCTCTAAATTCCAATTTCCTAATGTTTTTCTTCTGAGTCATCTCGTGTTAGTTCTAAAGCCTTTTCTCTATGAAGTAACAGAAGTTCAGACCACTGTAGCATTATCACTCCTCAAGTGTGTCAGCCAGGATAGCAGGTATATCAGAGTTGTGTCAGTGATAGCAGTAGCATCGGAGATTACACCTTCTGCAATTTTTTTTACAAGAAAAAGGCTGCTCTCATACAAGCTTCATAGTACTTGACTTAAATCTACACTTAGATGGAGAGCTGGCAGAAGCAGAATCACAGCAAGAATAAATCTGATGTGCAGTTGGGATGTGGTCAAGAAGACTAATGAGAAAGAATGAAAGTCGCCACATGGAAATGAGGCAAATGGCTTCTCAGCAAACTGTAGTCATTTGGCTGAGCAGGTAGACATGGCTGCAGAAAGGAACAAAGATAAATCTATCGCACTTGACAGTTGGCTTCAAGGTCACTCAGTGACATCTTAAAGTTTGAGTAAAGCTAAAGATCCACCCAAAATCAGTGCAAAAACAAAAGTATGTGCTACTCAGCCTACTGTAGTAAACAGATTCACTGGTGGAACTGATCTCCTTTATAGATTACCAACAGAGCAGAGGATGACAGTCACTCTGCACTGCAAGGGCTTGTCAGAGGCATCAGGGAGGGACATCACAGATATGTACAGCAGTATGATGGCAGAAATAATTATACTATTGCTGTCCATCTAGCAGAAGCAGAACCACATATGTGCAGTCATGTGGAGTTTTATTTGAGCAAAGGCTAGAAGGGGAGATTGTAGGTTGCATCCCATGCCAGAAATAGACAAATAAGTTCTTGCTGAGTACTTACTTATTCAGCTGCTTTCATGTAAATAAAAGGAATGAGACCAAAAATTGAACAACAGGAATATATGCTCACGGTGAGAGTTTCTAGTGGAAAACATGACAAACATACCTAAATTTCATCAAACTCAGACTAAACTACGCCCACTGATTGCAATTCTGCACAAATCAATAACAACTTTCTTTACACATCTTTATAAGTCTAATGTTTTGCATTCAAACTTGTACTACAGTCCTTTCCCTTAACCTCTGTTCCAAGGAGAGAGCTGTATAAAATTTTTATCTCATGCACTTTCACTAACATTATCATTGCTACCAGTCAGAAATACAGTGAATGAAGTTAGGAAAGAATGATCAGGATTCAGATCTCAAGTGGGGCTGGCAGCCAGAGGGAAGAGAAAAAAAAAAAAGGGGAGTGAGGGGCAAAGGGGGGTGTGGAGGGGAGAAGAAATAACATAATTATGGGGCAAATTTGTTACCAGCAGTGTTGAAAGAATAAATATCCTATCACTTAAAGTCAGTGACTCAGAATGAAGTGCTATAAATGCCAATTCTTATAAACTGTGGTGGCAGAGGTCAGAAAAATATCTTAATTTTCTCAGTCACTATGTAAAGATGATTCAATATATTCCTCTAATTCCAAAAGTGGCATCTAAAACTAATGTATCTTAACCATACTCGCAGAGCATCTCTTACAGCCACCATACATTACACTAACACAGTGAAATAGTTATTGATGGCAGTTGGCATAAAAGATTTTTCTTATTTACAGTCAGATCAGAAATGTTCTGTCTCCAAGGACGAAGGACCATGAAGTCAAGAATCTTACCTCATATGTGCTTTACCAGCATCTTTTCTATTGGCAGAACATACAATAACAAACAGAAATCACTGATCCTAGTAACATGCTTGCGTGTCTCAGTTTCCCTGAAGTGCAGCTCTGCTCAGTGTTAACCCTGGCACTTCCATGGGTGCAGCAAGAATTGTGTGAAGGGGTGGTCCCAAATACTAAGCAAACTGGAGGAGAAGAATAGAATCACATAACTCAGGACAAATTAAGAGCAGAATCAGCGTACTGGACTGCTTGACAGTAGTCAAGACTGTTTGACTTGTCTTTCTGCTGGCACTGGCATGTCCTGATGCATGAGACTAGCATGCTTAGCTCTAGCACCCAGCACAACAGCAAACATACTTGGTAACAGGAGATAAAAGATGAATTTATCTAAGGACAATGAGGGAATTCCACGCCTTTGGCTAGAAAGACAGCGCTATAGCCCAGAAAATCCACAAAGTCATAATCCTATCACTCCAAGGAGGAGCAGCTCTCTGAGGAGCAGCTGCCTGAAGAGGAGTAGGGAAGGTTCAAGAACAGCAAGAACAGGCAATACCAAGAGACCTTTCTGAAATCTGAGGATGCTGGCATGCCTCCTTTTCCCTATTTTATTTCTTCCTAACAAGGATCACAGCGCAATGTGTTTATTTAAAACCAGCAAACCGAATTGAGTCTGCAATACAAACACCCCTGTAGGCTATCAAGCAACCACAGCAGCCAGGGGCAAGCAGCAGGCTTAATCTGCCTTCCCCACAGTGGAGTAAATAGGGTGTCTCCATTTTCAAAAGAATTGTGTTCATCCAAATTTTTATCTACACAGCCGAAGGCAGATTTGGCTCAGCTTGTTCAATAGCCACGAGGGCCTACAATACACATGCAAGGATGCACAGATGTGCAACAAAGTCTGAAAAACATGCTCTGCCTTTTTCTAAAGTGTGCACAGTGAATATTAAACAACCCCCTGAAGTTCCTGTTGCCACTTGCCTGGAATCAGCAATGCCATCTCTATTATACAAGCCGTCTTTGGGATGCTAATGACTATTTAAACTAATTTAGAGCAGATGTGTAAAGAGACAGGGCAGTGACAAGGATATGGCACAAAATAAGTACAAGATTTTTCTGTGCTTTTTCTTTCTTCTTTGTTTCGAGCAGGCCAGACATTTTGTTTCCAAACTGGATGATTTCTGAAACACTCAGAAGACATAAAATGTTATTATCCGAGTGGCTAACATACCCACAGGCATTGTTAAAAAGATTTAGAAAAATGAAAAAGCTGCCACATACCAGAACATCATGTCAGAGGCTGAACTGCTAGATGAGTCACAGAGGAAATGGATGCAGAGCCTTTTGAAAAGTGGAATCTCCCTGTAAGCCACAATACTTCTGTATTTGCCTAAATATTCTTGCACTAGATTTCAAAGAATTACAGTGCTAAAAAAGCAGGAAGATTAAATGCATGTCCTTAGTCGGAAGATAGCAAGCAGGTGATGTGACAGCCGATTATTTACATAACCAGAAAGCATTTATGCACAATATACAATCCTGTGTTACTTAAGAGTTACCGTATCCTAATTTCTTCTGTTTTCTGAAATGTAACACTGCTAATGCCTCAACCAGCAATATGATAGGAGGACTTTGCTTTCTGGAGTACACTGCAGCTTCCGATTATTAACTAGAAAGTAGCTGTCTTTTTTTTTTTTTTTTTTTTTTTTTTTTTTTTTTTTGTGGCATGGAGGAAGCAGCATCCAAATAGTATATGCCTTAGGCCACAGCAAAACTAATAGGATCTGCTGTGTTCTGGTTTTGTGCATGTATGCTCTCAGAGGGTACCCCCCCATCGCAGATCATCACTTCAGTAAGTCCCCATCTAAATTTAGCATGTTACCAGATGAACATATCTTCTGAGGAGTGCCTCTCTGGAAAGATGATCGCGACTTGAATTTCATTTCTGATGCTAAGAGAACTTGCACATGCTGAAGTGAAGTGGAACATTAACAGTGAATTCTCTGATGAATATCTTGGCACAAAAGCATGAGCACCTGAATTACAATTAGACAGGTAAGCAGGCAGCAACTGGTTATCAGATTAAGTTCTGTGCTATATGAAAGAGAAGACAACAGTTCTAAGGAGCTGTAACAGTTCAAAGAGAACACAGATTGTAAAGCCTAGGGATGGACCTAGCTTTTGAGCACTCTAAAATACCTTGGCACCATGCTGTTAGATATGAGACTTGTGAGAGGTAGATTGTGTTTTTGCAGTGGAAGCTTCCATTAGTTTCTGTATATAGCAAAGAATAGGTGACCTTTTACAAAGAAAACTGAACAGAGTGATGTTGAGACGGAGGCATTCCAACCTAGGTAGAATGGGCGCAGGCACTAGGGCAAAGGAGAGACAGAATGAATGAAAATACTGTCCTCCTATCACTATAAAAAGTCCAAAGCATACCCAAAGACAATGGGTTGGTGTATGGGAACTGCTGAATCATGGTCTGAGCCTCTGACTGATTACTTGAGATGAGCAATGAGTCAGCCACAGGAGCATAGGTGAAGGCAATTCACCTGTGCTGCCAGAAAGGTTGGAGCTTGGCTCTATCTCTCCTAGACCCATTTAAGAGCTGACTACCAGTGGGAAAGCATCTCTTCTGGAGATCCCTCCTCTGGAGTCTGCTGTGAGCCCAGGATACAGGTAAGCTTTCTATCTATTCTCTTTTTGTTATTATAATCTGCTCTGCCAAACTCTCTTATTTATTTCATAATTATAATATCTATATATTCATTGACTATATGGTTAGTAATAGGCATGGCCATGGCATCAGAAGATCGTAAGCCTGAGATGCTCAACCAGTGAGTGCCAGGAGAGGCTTTACCTGTGTCAGACCCAGGGTATATAATGGGATAGATTTTACTATTTGCACAATTTTTCCCTTGTCAGTAGGGGATGTGTGCCCCTTATTGCAATAATAAATAAACTGCTTTTCACATAGAGCTTTGCCTGCTTGGAAGCTTTTGATCTTGAGCATATTTCTCACATGCATGCTTTTCATGAGATATATGAAATACAGCACCCTATATTTGTCCCCAGAGGAAGATCTTTGATGGAACTATGTCTACTGCTCCATACTCCTATATTATACTCCCCGCTTAGCAGATCAGGTCTGTTCCTTTATCTTTTTTTCATCCTTCTGTGTTCAGCATGTCCCAGAGAAGTACAGTGGCAGGGAAGCTGTGGCTGTACCATGAGCATCTTTTCCCATGACAGAGCTAGCAAAGCTGCTTCTACTGCGGCTTTGCAAAATGTTCATAAAGGATGGAGACACAGTTTGCTATCCTGCTGCATGCTCATGCAAAGGTTAGAAAGAATCTAGTATAGGATTAAAAAAAAAAAAAAAAAATCATTAAAATCTTTATTGGGAGCATCAGACTGTCCTTGTTCTCTCTGCTCATGTTGTTGCATCCTTTCACCTAATTAGAACAGTGGGGAGTTTTGTCAGTTTTTTAGTAGATGACAAGCTATTTCTAAACTTCTCTGTATAAATAATTTTAAGTCAAAAATCTTCTTTTAAAGGCACATTATTTCAAGATGCAATTCTGGAATCAAATTCTAAGCAGAGAATACAACCCCAGGAAAGGCTTACATCTGTAGAACACAACTTCTGCCAGTTTTCCAGGAGGATTTTTTTTCTTACTAGCATCCTAGCAAAGCAAAAATTTGTGACCAAAGAATAAGATTGAGGGGGGGGAAAAAAACTAATGATCCAAATGTAAAAAATGAAATAGATTAAATAAAATTAATAATAATAAATAATAATAACAAAAAGAAGAGCGAGCCTTTTGCTGTAGTCACATCTTCAAAACAAACCGTATTTGCATCCCAACGCCTGAGCAATGCCAGGCTGTGCTTTCCTGACACCAAGTGGTTAAACTGCAAAGGTGCACTCTGTTGCTCTCAATTGCTCCACATTCAAAAGGCTGCTAGAAGGGAGGTTATAATTAAAAGTTCTTATGAAGACAATTCTCCTCACCCCACTCTTGATTAAGTTACAGGTTCTAATATGGTGTTTCATAAGAATGTCACATGTTAACTAATTTTTTGTTTCATTCTGTCATCTTCATTTTTCAAAGAAATTTCCATTTATTCACACTAAAAATGTTGCTGAATCTAGAAGCCAGATAAAGTATTTAAAAGTATCCCACCTTCTATTATTCTGTAACAGGAGCAGAATCCACATTCTGTGGAAGTCAATAAATACCTATTCAGTATATTTTAAAAGGAACTCACAGACAATAGAGCCTGAAACTGAGCTTGACATTGGGAAGATATCTCCTCCCGTACTGCTATTATAGAAGTCAGAAAATAAAACCTATTAGCAAAGAAAAATAATTTTAATAAGTGCACCAACACAATCGTCATTTGGTTCAGAACAATTGCCTTTTGAAGTTAATGATTATTGACACTCATATCTTTGGACTCTCTCAACAGTAAGAAGTCTGGTCCTATTCACTGAGTGCGATCAGCATTCGGGGAGAAAAAAATCCCATTTTCCTTTGGATTTCCATGCCTAACGAACAATTGAAATGAATACAATCACATTTATTTGTGCTTCCTGTGTGGCTGTCCTCAACAATTCCTGCCCATTTTGAGTTAATAAATTCTTCAGAGTGGACCCTATGCTCCATATCTCCCTGTTTGATTGTTAAGCTAAATATGTCCAAATTTTCACTTGCTTACTCATTTCTTTCATTCCTGACATTTCTGTTAATATAATTCTGTCTGCAGTAACACAGAAGAGGTTTTCCTAGGAGGTAAACTTCTTAAATTGCAGTTAAAATTCTTTTTTTTTTTCTTCTCCAATCCATTAGCTTCAACCACAGGCAAAAGTGACCTTCAACCAAGAACCTTTCTTATCTGTCCTAAGCCTTCTAAACACTGGTTTTCTGAGCACATAGCTTTACTATTACACTAAAAATAAAGAAAAATAGAGTAAGGGCTTTTGAATGGGTACTAGGAGTCAAATGAGACTAGAAAATCCTGGGAACTATAGCAACTCGCTGGTGGTATACTTTTTGTATGAAGAAAATTGACTTTGCCTACCACAAGTTCAGATATAATTAATTGCAGTAGTCTTAACTGAGATGGTGATCGTGGAGAAGGATTAATGCCAGTATTTTCTTGACAAAGAAAAAACAATATTTGCCTAGCAAGTTAGACGTGAAGAAAGCATCACTCAGATTTCATACTAACTCAGCTTTGCTAGGTACACTTTAGTAATCAAAAGCAGATACCTTTGAAGAAAGTCCATCTTGTGAGAAATCCTTCCTGCGTTTCGTTTCTGAATACACTCACTTCCAATTTCATTTGCGTTATTGCTTCCTTCTCTGCTTTTAAATTATTTTTGTGTACAATGAGGTATCTTGAAAGACGAAAACCATTTTTGAAAGAGATTTGATATTTTTTTGCTGATTCACATTTCAATATTAAGCTTTTCATGGACGTAAAGTTATAACACACGACCACAGAATAAACAAATCAAAAGGCAGTGCAAAAAAGTTGCTATTTAGGAAGGCTCTGAACTACCTTCAGATGTTTTGGGAGACCCCTTAATTACAGTTTGGTTTGCAGGGATACAGTATGCTATGTCAAGAGGTTGTATTCACTAAATTGGGTACAAATGGCATCTTTACAGGGCCCTCAAGAATGTCCTGCATAGGAGGAATTAACTTGCTGCCTTGTGACAGTCACAGGAGAGAAGGAACAGAGGAGACATATGGAAGGGGACATGGCTGAAGACACATCTGGAGATGGCAGCACTCATATCTCCCAGGACACATTCAAAATATAACAAAGCTGAGGAAGTGTGGGATAGATGAGAGGACAGTGAGCTGGGTTGAAAACTGGCTGACTGGCAGAGTGCAGAGGGTTGTTGTTGGCGGTGTAGAGTCTGGTTGGAGGCCTGTAACCAGCGATGTTCCTTAGGGGTCGGTGCTGGGTCCATTCTTGTTTAACATCTTCATCAATGACCTTGATGAGGGGATAGTAGCCACCCTTAGCAAGTTTGCTGATGATACGAAGTTGGGAGGATTGGCTGACACGCCTGAAGGCTGTGCTGCCATTCAGCGACACCTGGACAGGCTGGAGAGCTGGGCAGAAAAAACCGGATGAGGTTTAACAGAAGCAAGTGTAGAGTCTTGCATCTGGGGAGGAATAATTGCATGCACCAGTACAGGTTGGGGGTTGACCTGCTGGAGAGGAGCTCTGCGGAGAGGGACCTGGGTGTCCTGGTGGACAACAGGTTGGCCATGAGCCAGCAGTGTGCCCTGGTGGCCAAGAGGGCCAATGGCATCCTGGGGTGCATTAAAAAGAGCGTGGCCAGCAGGTCGAGGGAGGTGATCCTCCCTCTCTACTCTGCCCTGGTAAGGCCTCATCTGGAGTACTGTGTCCAGTTCTGGGCTCCCCAGTACAAAAAGACAGGGATCTCTTGGAAAGAGTCAAGTGGAGGGCCACAAAGATGGTGAGGGGCCTGGAGCATCTCTGCTATGAGGAAAGGCTGAGTGAACTGGGTCTGTTCAGTCTTGAAAAAAGAAGACTGTGAGGGGACCTGATCCAGGTCTATAAATATCTAAGGTGTGGGGGGCAGAATGGCAAGGCCGGACTCTTTTCAGTGGTGAGTGGAGACAGGACAAGGGGAAACGGCCGGAAACTGCAGCATAGGAAGTTCTCACACAGAATCACACAGAATCACCCGGGTTGGAAGGGACCTCAAGGATCATGTAGTTCCAACCCCCCTGCCTAGCAGGGCCACCAAACACACACATTCAGATCAGGTTGCCCAGGACCCTGTCCAACCTGGCCTTAAACACATCCAAGGACGGGGCATCCACAACCTCCCTGGGCAGCCCGTTCCAGGGCCTAACCACTCTCCTTGTATAGAACTTCCCCCTAACATCCAACCTAAATCTTCCCTCCTTCAACTTCGATCCATTTCCCCTAGTCCTGCTGTTGTCAGCCCTTTTGAAGAGTTTACTCCCCTCGTGGGTGTAGGTTCCCTTCAGGTATTGATAGGCTGCAATGAGGTCACCCCGCAGCCTTCTCTTCTCCAGGCTGAACAAGCCCAACTCCCTCAGCCTGTCCTCATAGGGGAGGTGCTCCAGCCCCCTGATCATCTTAGTCGCCCTCCTCTGGACCCTTTCCAAAATCTCAATGTCTTTCTTGTACTGAGGGCTCCACACCTGGACACAGTACTCCAGATGGGGCCTCACAAGAGCCGAGTAGAGAGGGACGATCACCTCCCTGTCCCTGCTGACCACCCCTCTCCTGATGGAGCCCAGGATCCCATTTGCCTTTCGAGCTGCCAGAGCGCACTGCTGGCTCATGTTCAGTCTCTCGTCCATCAGGACCCCCAGGTCCTTCTCTGCCGAGCTGCTCTCAAGGACCACTCCTCCCAGCCTGTACGGGTGCCTGGGGTTCTTCCGGCCCAAATGCAAAACCTTGCACTTTGCCGTGTTGAACCTCATTAGGTTCACCCGAGCCCAGCCCTCCAGCCTGTCGAGGTCCCTCTGAATGGCATCCCTTCCTTCCACCGTATCAACCGCACCACTCAGCTTGGTGTCGTCAGCAAACTTGCTGAGGGTGCACTCAATTCCCTCATCGATGTCATTAATAAAGATGTTAAAGAGCACCGGTCCCAAGACAGACCCTTGGGGGACACCACTTGTTACCGGCCTCCACCTGGACATAGAGCCATTGACCACCACCCTCTGTCTGCGACCTTTCAACCAGTTTCTTACCCATCGGGTCGTCCACCCATCAAATCCACTTCCCTCCAATTTGGAGATGAGGATGTGGTGGGGGACCATGTCAAAGGCCTTGCTCAGGTCCAGGTAAATGACATCAGTCGCCTTCCCTTCGTCCACCAATGCCGTCACTCCATCATAGAAGGCCACAAGATTAGTTAGGCATGACCTTCCTTTGGTGAAGCCGTGCTGGCTGTCTCGGATCACATGCTCATTCTTTATGTGATCGAGCATGTTGTCCAGGAGGATCCGTTCCATGATCTTCCCAGGCACGGAGGTGAGACTCACCGGCCTGTAGTTCCCCGGGTCCTCCCTGCTCCCCTTCTTGTATATGGGAGTGACGTGACCCTTCCTCCAGTCATCCGGGACCTCACCTGACAGCCACGACTTCTCAAATATGATGGAGAGCGGCTCGGCAACCACCTCAGCCAGCTCCTTCAGGACCCTGGGATGCAAGCCATCCGGCCCCATAGACTTGAATTCATTCAGTCTAAGGAGGCACTCTCGGACTTGCTCTGCCCTTACAGTGGGGAGGGATTTACCTCCTTGGTCCCCACATGGAGGTTTGGGGATGCAGGGCTCAGGGACGTGAAAAAGACTAGAATCCTGGCCACCAGTGAAGACCGAGGTGAAGAACTCATTCAGCACCTCAGCTTTCTCTTCATCTGTTGAAGCCAGTTCTCCTTTTAAATTTACCAAAGTAGGTACGCCCGTTTTGGCCTGTCTCTTCTGGCCAATGTACCTGTAGAAGGTTTTCTTATTGTTTTTCACGTCCCTTGCCAAGTTCAGTTCTGCCTGCGCCTTGGCTTCCCTGATCCCACGTCTGCAAGTCCGGACGGCATTCCTGTATTCTTCCCAGGTGACACAGCCTTGTTTCAAGAGCTTGTACACCCCTTTCTTCGCCCTCAGTTCTCTCAGCAGGTCCTTGCTGAGCCATGCTGGTTTCCTACCTCGCCTGCCCACTTTCTTATTCAGAGGAATGGAGACCTCTTGTGCTTCCAGGAGGGCATCTTTGAAGAGCCGCCAGCTCTCCTCAACATCCTTGTCTTTGAGGGCAGCGCGCCAGGGGATCTTGGCCAGCAATCCATTGAGTAGCTGGAAGTTTGCTTTTCTAAAGTTCAGTGTCCTGATCCTGCTCTTTGCCAGGCCCACATCGCTTGAGATCACAAACTCAACCAGGGCGTGGTCGCTGGAGCCCAGGCAGCCTCCGACCTTGACGCCTTTTGATGGCGTTGGTGAGCAGCAGGTCTAGCAACGCTTCACCTCTGGTTGGTCTGTCCAATACCTGAACCAGAAAGCTGTCGTCAATGGATTCCAAGAGCCTTCTGGAGCTCTTGCAGCTCGCCGTGTGGTTTTTCCAGCAGATGTCCGGATGGTTGAAGTCCCCCACCAGGACAAGAGCCCGTGAGCCAGACATCTCACGCATCTGGAGCAAGAAAGCCTCGTCAACAGCCTCCCCTTGATCAGGTGGTCTGTAGTATACCCCTAACACCAGCTGACCTATATTAGTCCCATCTCTAATCCTAACCCACAGGCTCTCAACCTGTTCCTGACTGTTTCTCGTAGGGAGCTCCTCACAGTTTATCCAATCCCCGACATAGAGAGCAACTCCCCCACCCCTCCTACCTCGCTTATCTTTCCTAAAGAGTCTATAGCCGTCGATGGCAGTATCCCAATTGTGGGAGTCATCCCACCATGTTTCTGTGATAGCGACAAGGTCATAACTTTCCGAGTGCATCACAGTTTCCAGTTCCTCCTGCTTGTTACTCAGGCTGCGTGCATTGGTATAAAGGCACTTCAGCCGGGCTATCCGTCTCGCCACCTTTATATGGGATCTAGGATCCCCTAGAACAGCAGCATCCCCAGCATCCCCCTGCCCTACTCCTTCCCTATGCACTCTGCCGTCATTGCCCATAGAGTTCGGTACAAGCCCTCGAATGACCCGTTCAACCCCAGTAGCCCTTATTTTGTCCCCTTCCCCCTTCATTCCTAGTTTAAAGACCTGTCAATGAGTCCCGCTAATTCTTCAGCTAAGATCCTCTTACCCCTCAGGGACAGGCTGCATGCATCAGCAGCCATCATGCCAGGTGCAGTGTAAATTGCCCCATGCTCAAAAAAGCCGAAATTCTTGCGCCTGCACCAGCTCTTAAGCCATCTATTGAAGAGTTGGGTATTTTGGATCCTCCCTGTACCTTTCCTTGACACCACGGGCATAGAAGAAAAGACCACTTGCACCCCAGCTCCTTCAAGTATACGCCCCATTCCCCTGAAGTCTTTCTTGATAGACCTCAGGCTTTCCTTTTCAACTTCCTCGCCGCCAGCCTGAAATATTAAAAGTGGGTAATAATCTGAAGGCCGAATCAACCCAGGAATTTTCTTTGAAATGTCCCTGACCCGTGCCCCAGGAAGGCAGCACACCTCTCTGCGGGTAGGGTCGGGCCGGCATATAGGGCCTTCTGTTCCTTGCAGAAGGGAGTCGCCTACGACAATCACCCTCCTGTCCTTATGGGTAGAAGCAGTCTTGAGGGTCGGGGGCGACCGCTTCGCCTGAGGCAACCTCACGGGTGAACCTGTCTCCGCACTCTCACTCGTCCCCCCCTCGACTTCCAGGGCCTCAAACCTGTTACGCAGAGGCACCTGGGGAGCTGGGGATGGTCGGGATGGGGGATGCTCCCTCCGCCGAGCAGGTACCCGTTTCCACTCCTCCTCCCTTCTCAAATTGCTGTTAGGGGGAATAGAGGACAGGGGGCTTGCTGAAACGCTGTCAGCTGGCTGGTTCCCCTTTGCCAGGTGTTTGTAAGGTGGCAGGGGCTGATGTGCTCTGTGAGGAGCCTCGTCTGTGTGCCGAGAACCTGAGGTTGAGAGGGACTGACACCACCAGTCAATTTCCCTCTCACACTCTTTTATAGTCCTCAGCCTCTCCACTTCCTCCTTCAGGCTAATCACAAGGCTGAGCAAGTCGTTCAATTGCTCACACCTTGTACAAGTGCTGCCTCCTTCATGTGACATTGCAAAGGCCAGGCTGTGGCACTCATCACAGCCAGTGACCTGCACACTAGCATCTCGTGATGGTAACTCTGTCTGAGTCGCCACACACTTCATACCGTTGTTCTCCCCTCTATGCATGCACCAGACCTCAGTCTGGCTCTGGACCGTCTTCTTGGCTACTGTCTTCCTGCTGCGTGTGCTCGGGACCTCTGCATGGGTCCTCACAGTTTTTGTGTTTGAAGCCTTCTGCCAGGGTGCACCCATGGCAACCAGCAGGCTCACTAACTCAACAAGAAAGTCCTAAAGGGGTGCAAGTAATCAGCCCTGCCCTGCTGCCCCCTACCCTCACACTATTGCCGGGTTCGCTAAGTGCCCTGGCACTTACCACCAATAGCAATAACAAGACTCCTTGCAGGGGAGTGCAGACAGGGGTACCTTACAAAAGCACCACGTTAAGGCAGCCTAGGAGATAGCTGTACTACCTCCTCTACTGTGCCTCTCGAGGGCTTTTTTTTTGTAGCGGCGATCAAGGGCCACTTCCGGTTTGCGCCCGTTTAAATCTCCCGCCGTTACCCAGGCAACGCCCGCGCTGCGTCAGCTGCTCTCGCGAGAGTAGCCCGACTGAGAGCGGCGTCCGCACGGTTGTCGCGGGATCCTCGATGAGGAAAGCGATTAAATCCCCACGTACCTCGCTAAAAGTCGCGGCGGTTCTGCCAGAGACAGCTCCGAGCCGCGGACCTCGGCGATCAAAGTTCTGCACAAATGTGCAAAGGAACTTCTTTACAGTGAGGTGATGGAGCACTGGAACAGGCTGCCCAGGGAGGTGGTGGAGTCTCGTTCTCTGGAGATGTTCAAGACCTGCCTGGATGCCTACCTGTGCGACCTGGTGTAGGGAACCTGCTTTGGCAGGAGGGTTGGACTCAATGATCTCTGGAGGTCCCTTCCAACCCCTATAATTCTGTGATTCTGTGAAAAAGACAAGAGTTTAGGGAGGAAACTGATTTATTATGCGGAGTGGAATATTCCCACAGCTCAAGTGTGCCAGGTTTTTACACCTGCTTCTATTTATAGTCAAATTTTTCATTATTTATCTACTTAAGTTACACCTACCTCTTACATGTGCATAGGATTACGTAAGTACAAGGTTACATAACATGTTCGAATCTTCTGTGCTTGCATGGGTACCTCTTATGATCTCTGCTGGTTGTTTGGAGGGATATCCTACTCCTCACTTTATCCAAACTTGGGCACAAGGACATTTAGTCTATTTTGATTGGCCACTGCTTTGGACTTGGTCCCTCATCTCAAGGCTGTCTGTCCTTGTTTCTTAGTTATAGCAGCCTTGGATCTTTGAAGAGAAACATCCCATCCTGGGAGGGTTGCTTATCCTAGATAAACAGGACACCTGGAACTTAAAGCAGAGCTTCAACCTTGAGCAAATACTTCAGCCAGACATGTCTCAATCACGGCTCTAGTATTTTACTAATTGTTTTCTCTGCAGTTTTAATTCTTCAAAAGGCAATTAACTGAAAGACTATTAACATATATAGAATATATGCTGAATAGTTTACTCTTTTTAAGGCAGCACATAGCTGCCAAATAGCACCTTCAGGGTAGATAGCAGATATTAGATAGTAGATATTGTACTACTGACTCCATAGCTGGTGTTCATACCTACAAATTGTATTACACTAATGTGACAGTACAGTGTTTGAGTAAGTTGAACTGCTGGCCGCACAATCTTTAATATGTGGCATGAACTCTGTATCTCAAGTGTTTGCAGACTCGCAGTCTCCATTGCAGTGTGAGCAGAGTTGTCCATGAGCTTTCAACTTAATTACATTTTGTATTTGCATTATCTCCAAATTTTCACTGTACTTTTGATTAAGTACTATGTTCTCCTTTTCCTCTTGTCTTGAATTGCCGTGTATTATTTGTGCATACTGCAAGAAGCACACACGTTGATCAGTATTTGGAGTATAAAATTAAGGTCATGTACTATCTTAAAAATGAAAGGTGCTTTTGTTCCTTTTATTTCATCTCAGAGTGGAGAAGAATAGTAGACCACATTCCCCCATTCAAGTCCTTGGGTAATCCAAAGGGAGGTATGCCAAGTATTGCAGTATTTGCAGAAATCACTAGAAAGAGGTGATCAGCAGTAACTTCAATACTGCCAGCTCCAAATAAAGATAGCTCTTGACCCAGAATCTTTCCAAGGGTGGCATACCTGGGGTTCTTTTTAAGCCGAACTTGAATTTGTAGGTACCTGTTTTCAATCTTCAACTCTCCTTGATTAAGAAGCAAAGCTAACAACTTTCTAGTAAAAGCTTAGGACTTAAAGCTGACACTTGTCAGCCATTATATACTACTTTCCCATTTCCTTCATCCTTCAGAAATATCTCAGTGCAGTTTTAGCGTATGCTGTGAATATCATAGAATCATAGAATTGCTCAGGTTGGAAGAGACATTAAAGATCATCAAGTACAACCTTGTCTAAACCATACTACCCTAACTTTGACAAGCCACCACTAAATCATGTCCCTGAACACCACATTCAGATAATTTTAAAATACATTCAGGTGTGGTGACTCAACCACCTCCCTGGGGAGCCTATTCCAGTGCTTAATGGCCCTTTCTATGAAGAAGCTTTTCTTATTATTCAACCTAAGACCTCACCAGGTGCAACTTGAGGCCATTTCCCCTCATTTGGTCACTTGTAACTAGTGACAAGAGACCATCCTTACTCTCACTGCAATCACCTTTCAGGTATTTGAAGAGTGCAATAAGGTCTCCCCTCAGCCTTCTCTTCCCCAGACTAAACAGCCCCACTTCCTTCAGTCACTCCTTGTAGGGCACGTTCTCCAAGTCCTTCATCAGCCTTGCTGCCTTTCTTTGGACCTGCTCCAGCACCTCAATGTCCTTTCTGTATTGAGGTGCCAAAAACTGAACACAGTACTCAAGGTGGGCCTTACCAGTGCTGAGTACAGGGGTAGGATGACTTCCCTAGTGTTGCCTACCACACCATTTCCGATACAAGCAAGAAGGCCATAGGCCTACTTGGGCACATTGCTGGCTCATATTCAGCTGACCATCCATCAGTACCTAGGTCCCTGTCAGACACCTTTCCAGCCACTCCTCCCCAAGTCTGTAGGGTTGGCTGGGGTTGTGTGACCGAAATGCAGGACCTGACAGTCTCCTCTATTGAATCTCATGCAGTTTGCCTTGTCCTATCGATCCAGTCTATCCAGGTCCCTCTGCAGTGCCCTTCTCCCCTCAGACAGATCAACACTCCCCCCCAACTTGGTGTCATCTGCAAACTTTCTGAGGATGCAAGACTAAATTTTTTGGCACAAGAATCTAACTGCTGACATTTTGTTCTTCATGATGATCTTCATGTGGTTTCTTTCTACAACTGGACTCCAGTAAACAGCTTACTCTAGAAGATTACCATCAATTTTATTCAAATCGAGTAGTCCATTTAGTTCAATTATAAATTCATGAGAGAACAATGAAAATATATTGTTATTGTCTGAAATGCCTGTAGTAAGCCAAAATAATGCAATACTAGAACACTCATAGCTTGTCCTACAGTACCAGGTCTAAGTACTCTGAACAACTTCACATTTTACATGCCTGAGCAATTATCCCTTATTCTTATTTAGCTTCATTATTTGGAAGTTATTTCAGATAAGCAGAATTCAAATAAGCACATCAATAAGTGGAGTTACTCGACAATAGCCATAGAAATTGAATTTATGTCTACTTTAATCAAAGTTAATTTTCAAGTGTGAATAATCCTATTTGGTCTGCTAGCCAGATTTCATCTTTGATCTGGATACTGAAAGGAAATGAATACTGATTTTTTTTTTTACAGAATTTTCCTTTGTAAAGTTAGGAGATAACATAAAAATAAGTTTTACTGAGTGACTGTTACAACCCCAGTTAATTTATCTCTATGATCAAAATGATATTGAAGCCATTAGAGTTACGTGTCAGAACATAGGAGACCATGGCAGAGCCACATCATGAATGTCTGAGTACCTAATGAGACTTCTTAAGCAATGACTTTTGATCACTCTTTCCTGAACCAAGAGAATAGGTCATTTCAATCTGAGAAATTCATCTGATATGAGAATAATGCATTGTCATGCAGATAGGGCAAAAGCTGCTTTTTACAAGTTGATGATGCATGACAATAAACTAAGAGCAGATTGTTTTAGACATTTTATAGAAGAACAATGTGGAAATTGGGAAAAAAAAAAAAAAGTTGATTGGGTATTAAGGACAGGAACTGTCCTTAATAATGTAATCCCTTACCATTCTCTTTTCTCTTTTTTATTATTCATATTTTATTCTTCAGCTCTTCTGTGTGAAATCGCTGGTTGCAGACAGAAGGGTGTTACATATGCTAACTCAGAACATGAAAGACAATGGTGTAATGGAACAACAGTACATTAAATGGAACTAATTTAAGCGACCTCTCAGCAATTTGCAAAAAAAAAAAAAATATATAACACTAGAACAGTTGCAGATGTTTTTGTTAGAGCTGATACCTTAATATGTTTTTATTCATGGTTCTCCATAACTAAAGCAAATTGAACATACTTGTATTCCTTCCTTTCATTCTGTTCTTCATGTCTACTTTAGTGTTATTTTGTACTTCAAATTTCTTTTTTTTGTGCATAAACAAACAACCACAATAGAAATGCAAGTATGTAGAGAAGAGAGTCATACATGCAAATGAAAAATAAGGAAAGACGATAGCTTCATGAAGAAGTAAAATTATTCAGAAGCAAATTAAGCAGTCTCTTTGTTGAAGCAAGTAATTATGATGCGAACAGCAGAAAAAAAAACAGTTTTCTTGTTTAAACGCAGTCCCATACAAGAGGAACCATATTTCTCAGCCGAGAATCACTCTCCAGGGCACCAAGCACGGGACTCTCACTGACGCCAGCTTGAAAGTCAGGCTCCAGATGTCCAAGGCTGCACCTCAGCCTTGCATGGCTTGCACCCAGCTTTGGCATGCACTGTTCTGCCTATGGTGGGAGTTTCACCAAACACAAGATTTCCATTAGAGACATTTTTAAAGGCGCTCTAAAGAGATCCAGCTGAAAAGCTGTGATATTTAGAACTCCTTACAGAGGATGCACGTTATGACCATTTGACATTTTACCCTGAATTGCTTTTCCTTGTTTAAATCATTTCTTTAGGAGGGCCTTTCTAAACAAAACTTGCTTACTTTCTCCAGGTCTGGTACATGAATCATCTCAGTCAGGCACACTGTAACCAGAGACAGGCAACAAATCTTAGTCATTTTGTAAGGAAGGAGGGTAAGCACAGGCCATGGATTTGTACTCTACAGGATGCAGGCAGTCAATCAAGATCAAATGTTAGCAAAATAAAAATAAGTAGCTAAAAATCTGGTGCTATAGGAGAATAGATCTGAGTTCCTAACTAATCCCTGAAGCACAGAAGAGATATCAGAAGTTGTTACTTATGATTATGTACCAAAAATGAATGAGATCTGTTTCAATCATGTTAAAATTAGACTAAGCTATTAGCCTTCAACAAGTATAATATACTATTATGTTTCCTCAAGAAGAAAATTTCTCACTTTAGAAAAATATCAAACATCATATGTAAGAGTCACATGAACTGAATACACTGCTGAAGTAGACATCCAGCTCACCATGAACACAGAAAACAGAAACAGGACCTGAGAAATACAGCCTTCTTGTGGTATGCTTACTCTGCATAAGCAAAAAGAGAAGACTGTGGGCAAAAGAGAAAAAGAGAAGGCAGAGGAGGAGAGGCAAGGATAAAAGAAACAATTTTAGACTTCTCTGCTGAAAATAAACGTTTTCTGGAATAAAAAACAAACAAAAAAAAACAACAAAACACTATATAGGGTTTTCAGGAAAGTCTTTGTTCACCTTGTATGACAAGTATAGGTCTCAAATAACAAGGTTTAATCTGGCATGAACACCCCGTGTGATCCACTTTTCGTTCTTTGCCCCACAATCCTCACATCTAATTTACACTGTAATTTCAACACTAAAAATAATTAGCTTACTTTCTAAGAACCTTATTGCTAACAAGATACAAGGTAAGCATATTTGGCTAATTTTGATTGTAACATATCTTTTACTTGTTTCTTTGCCTGTAAATAACCTATGTAAGTAATGAGTTCTTCAAGTGAGAGACTTGCTCCCTCTCAGTTCCTTAAAGAAGTATTTAAACTCATGGCACTGAGTCACAAGACAGCTTCTCTATAATATAATTTACATTCTTGACATGGAGTTGGTATTCTCTGGTTTTCAACTACAGCACACAAAGTAGATAGATGCAAAATAGGAAAAGATCAAATATGAAAATAAATGCTCTGAATAAAAGCATCAAAGGCTTTTTATGCCTTGAAGTTGTATTAATCAAAGTATCATGCACTTCACTTAAAATTGTTACAGTTCGTTTTGTAGTAAGGTTACCCGTTGCAGCACTCCCTTTAGGATTAGTGCTACCAAACTAAGTCTGCCCAATTTAATAGCAAAAAATTTTTCTCTCCATGGGTACATATTATTGCTAACCTACTACAGTAGATTTCTTAGACTGTTTAAGCTATTTGTTTTATAAGGCAGCAGCTAATCAGTACACATTGACACTTAAAGCAGACTTAAGATATGCTTAGTCTTGTAAATAATTTTGAACAGCTTCAAAAAGGAGTGAAAAATCAAAATGAAAAACTTTGGCAAGTTCTGAAACGATTATATATCTCCCATAGGGGAAAGGTAGGGGGAAGAAAATGACACACACACACACACACACACACACACACACACACACACAAAAAAAA
>NW_024884833.1:14378638-14393459 GCF_019232065.1 Centrocercus urophasianus | reverse complement strand
ATACTCCAAGTAGAAAAAAAAAATAAAAAAAGATTAGATGATAAAGCTAGTATTTGAAATACGACTTCAAAACCGCAAGTGATTTTCCTGTCTGATTAAAATAAATATTTCCACAACTCTATGACATGAAGTCTAGTATAACCTAGTCAAAATTACACTATCAGAACAGGGAAAAACAGCCATAAGGGTAAAAGCCTCTTATCTAAAGGACAGTATACATTTTACTGCTTTTTAATTACAACAATTTAAAAACAACTCATTCTTAGTTAACACTTAACAAAATACTTTTTACTCTAGAATTATAAACATTTATTTCAGTTGACAACTAATAACCACAATGCCTCTAGCTAAATAATACTTACATAAATAAGGAAAAAAAAAAAAGTACATCTTGCAGTAAATAGATCATAATATGGTGCTTCACAAGTACATACTACATACTCTAAACTGTTGTGGCACACTATTTATATAAGCCACATCACTCCTGTCAGGTATTTTATTCATTTCTTCTAAATAAAAGGCTTCAGGTTGCATAATTATGACTGGCATTTTGTTTCACTGGCCAATACAGAGGAAATAAATTATGTCACATCTGTGTTTGTTTTCTTCTCCTTGAAATGGTAGGAATCCAAATTTCCTATCCACAACAAAAAGTAAACTAGCTCTTAGTTGTTTAAATATTTGGCTAAGTTTCCCTTTGCAACTGTAAACTGCACCTCTGTGTAGAAAATAACTTGCATCCTGAATGCTACATCGTGATTAATATGACAATATATAATTAATTCTCCTTAAGTCACTTAAACAAAGGCAATGCTCTGATGACTACATTGTCCATGTTATCAACATCTCATTATTTAAGAAATGTAAAGAAAAGAGCAGGGGAAAAAGAAAAAAACAAAACAAACAAACAAAAAACAACCAACAAAGGATGATCTCCCCAAAGATAACTCATACGAATGGACCTTATGGTTTTGATGCCTGTAGAAAGTTTGTATTAACCAGAATATCTGAAGTCAGCAGATGTGGAGTCTTTCTTTCCATCTAAATATGTGGAATTTGTAAACAAATTTCTGTTAAGTGTACCTAAATGAATGACTTTATATTTCCACTTTCAAAAGCGACTGCTAATTTTGAGTGCCTTCTATTTCAGGGAACATGGTAGTGCTCCACTATAAGTAGCATTTGTGCGCTACTTACAATTCCATGGAACACTACCAAAAATGGGGACCATACTTTTCGAGGAGCTTCAGAGAATGTTTTGGAAGATATCCTTGGGAAAAGATGCTACTTATCAGGATACACTGTTGACACCAGCTAAGGCATTCTGAACAGCATAAAAGAGCTAAGTTTGCAGGCAGACTTTTAGGCAGGAATGTGTATCAGCTCTAACAGATGTGGTGGGCTCCTCAGAAACTTCCAACCAAGACAGACTGACTTCTCTGTAGTCTAGGCACAAGAAGCTATACTGAGCTGGGACAGAGTCCTGCAAATTTATGACAACCCTCTGTCCAACACCTCATCAGTAGACCCAACCATACCTGCATCCCAAAGAGCACCTGGCTGCATATCCACTGCAGAAACACAACAGTTCAGCTGTAGGCTCTGATTTCCAGCTGCAGAGATGACAGTCTTCTCCCAGTTCTGCTATGCCCTTGTGCTCTGCATACTGAGGCCTGTGCTACCCAGAGGCTTTACTGCAGCCAATAGAATGGATAGGTTATATGACCAGTCTGCCAACTTCAACCTTATAAAGAGTAAAGCCTATCAAAGGTCACCACTTCTCCCTGCTTTTCTACATCTTGTGGTAGTTCAGGGTAGGCAGGCCATTCCTTCTCTGTTGCACAAAACAAATTTTGCTCCTAGGCTGCTGGTTGAAGGGATCCAGCTGACCACAGAAACTATGTACAACTGTTACCTGTACAAAGAAGTCTGACAATTGCAACACGGAATTAATACTGCCCAGACTCTTATCTAACAGAGAGCAAGTCTCGCAATTTTCAGAAATTCTGTACAAAGTTGAGGTCAGTGTGGGAACATACTGGACTACAAGATTAGTCTTTCAAGCAAACAGCTATAAGCAAATATATAAATTCTTTACTAACATTTGAACACTGATTTGCTCTCTCAGCAAACTGTTATGAAGAGGACCACATTTAATCTGACAAAGCCAAAAGACAGATTCACATAATGAAATAAAGTGCTATTGCTGAAACAAGAGGGATACACCAGTTCCACCTCCAGGTATGCCCTGGAAATCTGATTCCCCATAAGCACTTTATCAGCCAGGGATCCCCTTCCCTGGTGTTGTTGTTTACTATGTAGAGCTGACTTGCCTGTCGAGCTGACTGACTGTACTGTTAACCTGGCATACAGCACTTGATGTGCCCTGAAAACTATTTAACAAGTTTTAGGAAATTAGTTAGGGAATATCTCAGCTGGGGTGTAAACTATGTTGAGGGGGGAAAGGTTAAAAAAAAAAAAAAAAAAAAAGGATTGCTCAAATGAGAAAACAAGATTGAGCGCACATACTCTGTATCTAGTCAAAAAGTCTAAGTAGTGGGTGAGGAATGTTCTATTCAGTCTTTCACAGTAGTATGAAACCAATGGGTTTAACCCAAATTTCAGGTGGTGATGTGACATTAACACTGCAGAAACTAAGTTTGCCAAGTGAGTATCTAGAATTAACTTCATGAAGGAGAATAACTCTAGTCCTGTTCCCAGGGGCATTCCTTCTGGTACCTCTTTTTCACAGCCCCCTGTGAGAAGGAAGGTGCTGCTCTCGTAAACTGTCAGCTAACAGCAGACTAAAATTCTGCTCGTGTCTGGTGCTCCTACTTCAGGGGAGCTATTGAGCTCCTCTACTGCTGTGCGCACTCCCTGCAATCACACACTTCTGCACTGCTAGGTATCCACTGCTTGTCACCTGCCCAAGTCCTGTGCAGTTCTTTTACTCCTGTGAGGGATGGGTTATGCTTTTTCTGATGCAGCAACTCAGCACTTCCTAGAAAACATCACTTTCTGGCTCGATCGCGGCACATTGCAAAGGCAGTCCTGACCGGGGGCTGGGTCACGGTACCGCTACTTCTGCTCACACATCATTTCTGGGATCTTCCGTTTGGCTCCTCTGCAAGTTAACTGCATTCCGGCTCCGTCTGATAGGCAGCGCTTTTGGCAGCGCATCTCCCTCCCTGCTTTTTCAAAGGCCTTCACAGGCCTATTCCCCCTACAGCGCCAGCCACTGGCAGTGGACTGACTCCAGCTGCCGGCACAGGACGTTGCCCTCCCACCCTGCCTCGGCGCCTCCTCGCAGGCCTCGCGCTTCACCGACCGGCTCCGCCTTACCCTCTCGGGAAGGTCGGGCGGAACGGCGGAGCCGCAGCCATGTCCGGAGCGCCTCTGTGCCCGGTCGTGCAGCAGGTCCGTCCCGTGTCCGCTGCGCCGCGCTTTGAGCCCGCGGAGATGCGGGAAGCCGCCCACTGCTTGGTAGTGGATGCTGACGGGAGGAGGATCCCCTTCGGGACCTTGTACAGGCGGCAGAAGGTCGTCGTGGTGTTCGTGCGGGTGAGGAGGGCGGCAAGGGGTTGGGCGGGCTGCCACGGGCTGAGCAGAGTTACGCTCGTACTTGGAGAGTTCTGAGCTGTGGGGGGGGGGGGGCCCTGTCTTCGTCTGGGTGAGCAAAGACAAATACATAGCAGATAAAACAAGTCTTCAGCTATGTGTTTAGTTCAAGTGTACTGCTGCCCCATGTCCCAGCTGACAAGCCAGCTCTTGTAGATTGCTAGCATGGCCCCCGACCCGGAGTATGTACTCAGGCTCGGAGTAATTAAATCAGGTTCCTAACCCAAATTTTGTGACTGCAGTGAACTTCATTCTTTCCCATGCCCATTTCCCAGTCACCTCCAAACTAGTTCATGCCTGAAGTCAAAATGTTTCTTCACTGCTGTGCAGTAATGTCTGTTTCTTACATGTTCATCTGTTGCAGAATTTCTTGTGTTATACCTGTAAGGAGTATGTAGAAGACCTGGCAAAAGTCCCCAGGAGTTACTTACAAGTAGGTGCCACACCCCTGTATGTGCTTTACAGTCAGCTCCATTATCTCCTGCTGCAGACTTAAACCTTCCAGGAATCAAAGGAAGGCTCACAGTAAACTTAATGTTTGCTTGGTTTCTACAGTTGCCATAATGAATCTGCCAAGGAGACTTATGAAGGGAGTTATTGCATGGCATACCTTGTAGCAGCAGCATTATTTCTCCTGACATTTAAACAAACAAGGCTTGTGTTTTATACTCAGGCCTAACAGTGCAACTGCAAAAGACAGCACAACACACTGATTGAAGTTATATATACTAAGGGCCATTAGTATATGGAAATCACAGATAAACTTGCTTGTGTGCCAATATTTGCATGCTCCGTCCATATATGCAGGTGCAACTGTGGTGAAATTTTGCGTTTCCAAAATCGTGAACAGGTTGCATTCAGTAGGAAAGATGATGCTATTAATGCTACCGAAAGTGTATTGTTCACATACCTGTAACTTAAATTACCTTATAAAAGTAATTTACTGCTTAATAAGTTAATGTAGCTACTAATTGTGGATGACAGATAAAAGCATTTTGCTCCAAGTATGATGCCAGTGACATTAATTTTGAATAATTTTAATGCAGTACACCATGATCATTATCTTACAACATCAAAATGCTAATGTGTTGCAGCTACGCAGAAGCACAGAGTTCTTCCTTTTCAGTATCAATACCTGTGATTTGTTCTAGGAAGCAAATGTGAGGCTCGTAGTTATTGGACAGTCATCTTATCATCACATCAAGGTAAATAAGGTAGTCATTAAATAAACTGTACGCTTTATAGTGTCTTAATGATCTGCATTGAGAGATTTTCCTCAGAGTGAAAAGACAGTCGTTAGCAGCCACAGAACACCAGCCCAGTATTCTTTCTGATGAAGCAGTTCTAATAGTAATGCTTGAATAAGGCAAATAACTAAAGCTTTCAGTTTAAAATCCACTGAGACTTGTTAAGGGAAGATCTTTTCCTGATTTCAATGGAAACTTTGTTTTAGTAAAAGATGTAGGGCTAAAATTTTTTGGCCTTTACTTTCATTTAGCATTACAAAGTCACAGTTTTAAAATTGAGGTGTATTTCCATTTTTTTTTTCTTTTTTTTTTCTTCTAACTAAATTACTTTCTTGACCTTAAAAATATCACTTTCTTTTATGTACATATTTTGCAGCCCTTTTGCAGTTTAACTGGGTATACACATGAAATGTATGTAGATCCACAAAGGGAAATTTATAAAATGCTTGGCATGAAAAGAGGTGAAGGTAATGACGTATCAGGTAAGAATAATTTTCTCACTGATATGACTTAAAGAACAAGAATGCTTAGAAAATAATAGTATGATCACAATGGGCATAGGAAGCTTGGCCATCAGACTATCTCTGGTAGGCTGCATCTTGTCAAAGCACTGGTTTCTTCAGTAATCATAGCAACCATTTGATTTTGTTGTTATGTACTTTTGTACGTCTACGTGACAAGTTCCTTGCTGTTTTGTTTAGTGCAGAGCCCTCATGTAAAATCAGGCATGCTCTTGGGCAGTATTAGAAGTATGTGGAGAGCAATGACTAGCCCAGCTTTTGACTTCCAAGGAGACCCTGCACAACAGGGAGGAACTCTGATTTTAGGCCCAGGTAATCTCATTCTTGTTGTCTAAAAGTGACAGGCTACTCCTTTTGTCGTTTGCTTTAGTGCTACCATCTCTGCTGCTGTCCGTGTGGAGATGTAAGGAGAACAATCCTGTGCTGTCTCTGCAGTTCTGCTAGCACAGTGAACCCATGGAGGTGTCATTGTGCAGCCTCACCTTTGGCAGGGTCAGCACAAAGCTGACCTCTGTCCTATAAAAATCAGTAGTGCTGCTGATGGCTTGAAGTTCAGAAGGTATTTCTGAGTGATATTAACTCATTCTGCTTTCAATTTGATTTGAGGCATTTAGTGTGTTTGTACAGTGGCTACCACATGACAAAGCCATCTCATGTCATTAGGACTTGCTATTCTTCAGCAGATTTAATTTATTTAGATGCTTCAATGCCCCTTGTTTCTACAACTTAATTAAAAAGAAAAAATCCATGTCATAATTTAAAATAGGATTTACTGTGCAGTCTACAAGATACGTAAGAGCTTGTAGGAAATCACAATGCTTCTTTCATTCACTTATGCTTTTTAATAAGTACTGTATTCAACTAATTGCCTGTTTATTCTCATTTCCTTTCAGGTAATGAAGTTCATTTTTTGCATCGTGATAGAAACAGATTGGATCATGTTCCCATTAATTCAGTTTTGCAACTGGCAGGAGTTAAAACAGTAAATTTCACAAACAAACCCCAGATTATTGACATATGACACTGAGGCAGCGTGTCATTTTTTTTTTGATGCTCCACAAGAATGACACTCCAGTGAATTCCCAACAGCTTCAGTACTCTTCATCTTTATTGCATATCTGAAACTATGTCTGGAAGACCAGAGCACAGAATAAACTACATGACACTGAAGACTGACTAAAATACTGCTTCCGTTGTGTATAAGATAATAAAAACTAAAATACAACTGAGACCTATTGCAAAAAATTTTTGTGTCTTACTGCTTTCTCATATAACAATCTTGCTAGCACATTTTAAATCTTTGTTCAGAATGCACTGAAGTAAAATGCTTTTGCTCAGGAAGAACTTCAGTTTCTTGCCTTTCAGTAAACCAAATTGCATTTAAATCCAAAACTTTTCAGAGGCTTTAAAACCTCCAGCATTGTGTGTCAATGTTGTATAAAAAAATAAGCTTCAAAAAATCGTGGTTCTAAACAATGGGACTTAAGCTGTCATGTACTTTTGCATCTGGCAAGAGCAGAGATGTTTATTTTCTATTTTTGAATAAGATATTTTAAAATTATCAGCTGCTGTTTGAAATTACTTTGTGTCATACAAAAGTCATACAAAAAGGTGGATCTGTTGAAACAGGGAGGGTTGTGTCTGAAATGTATTTGTGATCAGATAGTTGGTTTTGGAATAGGCCACAGCTGCTTACCTGTTTTCCTGTTAATTTTTGCAGCAGAAAATACCTTACATATATCTGAAAAAAGCATCCTTAGTTGTTTCTGTCATAGACAGCTGAAGTGAGGACATCGTAGATTGTGGTTGTTAGATTTTGTAGCAACTTTTTCTATAAGAGTTTATGTTCAGAGTCTATTGCTTTCAATAATTTTTTGAATTTAAAATAGAGCAGACTTTGCTCTCTTTTGAGGCATGAGCCACTTTCAAAATTAGATTTTCCAGGATTTATTGAGGAATGTAGCCCTTCTGAAGCTGCTGATCTTTGACCATTCCTATAAGTTGCTGTTATTAATGCACAGCTCTTCTGCAGAATCTGACCAGTCTTCAGCCTGAGGAGTACCACAAGGATAAAGCCTATGTAAAATTAAAAGGCTTGTCACCGTGTCCATTCGGGCCGTTGTCATGCCCAGCACAAACTTTTGGGAGCTCTACACCATTAAGCTCAAGTGAAATTGATTTTTGCATTGAATTGCTCCTTGATGAAAAATAAAGGGTTTAAGAAAAATAATGATGTTGAGTAATGTAATTACATGAGGAGGTACTATCCATTAGCCGTATTAATTACCCACACATTTTGGTAGCACATGTTTAAGAGAAGGATGCTGTTAATGTGAAAGTACCATGTGACCCTGAGCCCAAGCCAGCAGCACCCAACCTGAGCTCACAGCAGCTTCCCACAGACCCAGCACTGCCACAAGCACAATGGGGCAGTGGGATAGAGTGGAAACTTGGAAGTGAAGGGATGCAGGATACCCGTGCACCATAGCACTTCCATGCTGATACATGCAATCAGCCATACTAGCCATGATGCTACTTCCAGTTCCACTTTGGTTTTCCAGTTATTTCACATTCATTTGCCCAGTGCTTTCCATTCTAAAGGAAGTGCTTGTCTTGTCATTTCTTGAACTTTTTTGCTTTCAGTGGAACTTAAAAAGCAGATGGTGGAACAGCTCTGTTGTGGTGTTTTAACTCAATAGAGGAACTGAACACAGCTGTGCACACCTAAGGGCTCAATTGGAGCTGCTGTTTGCCAGTGCTCATGAAGCCACTCATCCCAGCATTTCAGTGCTAGTAGGCCATGTGATTTTTGATTATCCCAGCAAAACCTTCAGATAGAATCACAAGATGAGGGCCAAGGAGAGGAAGAACACCATACGAGACTCAGCAGAAACACAGCTTTGAGGAAAACATCAGCCCTGCATATATCAAGCACCCACTGCATGCCAGAGCCCATGTGAGTCCAGCCCCACATACACAGTGAATGGCCACGGGCAGCTACGGCCCTTACTGTTATTTAAAAACAATGTCTTTAAAAAGTTGTGCAGCAAAACATGGGCGACATCCGCTGGCTGCTCACCCTGTACAAGGCAAGATCTGGGCTGCGGATTGCAGTGGAGGACTGGCAGTGCTCCACTTATTTCAGTGTATTGAAACGTGTTGTAGTGGAACACACTGCTGTGTGTTAGATATAAACGCAGCTCTTCCAACTTTCCAAATCCTAAGCAGACTGTGCAAACTGCGAGATTCCGCCGAGGACACCTCTCCTGTTCGGAGCTCTGGGGTCGGGCAGGCAGAACGTTACCAGACTCGCCTCATACGCACCAAAAGTGGCGGTTGTCGGTGGCCCCGCCTAGCGCCCCGCGGCAAGCCCGGGCCAGCCCACCTGTTACCGAGGCTGCTATGACATCACTGTCTCCACCGCTCCGCGCCGGTGACGCCACACCGCCCCGACCCAATCAGAGGAGGCGGGGGGGCGAAGGTGCATGAAGCGGCGGGAGTGGGCGGTGTCCACGGAGACGCGTCAGCCGTCGCTGCCGGTCCCTCCCCTGGCAACCCGAGGCCCGCGGGGAGGGACGCGGCGGGGACGAAGCGGGTCGTTTTGCACCCACGGTAGCGGCGCAGCCGCCTCCGCCATGAAGCGGAAGAGCTGGGCCGAAGCCCGGCGCCGCTCCAGCCCGCCGCCGGCTCTGAAGAGAACTCGGAGCGCAGCGTCGAGGGCGGCGGGGGGTGAGGAGCAGGACGAGGAGCGGCGCCAGACGCCCTCCACCGCCGCGCCCGAGACCTGCGTGCAGATCACCGGTGAGGGGGCGTGCCGGGGCTGGGCGGGCTGCCCTGCGGGGCGCCGCAAGTCGGGGCCGGGACTGTGAAGCAGGGCGACGCCCCCCTTTCCCGCCGCCTCCTGCAGCGCCGCGCCGGTGTTCCCGCCAGGCGATCTCGGCTGGTCTGGGAGAAAGTTGGTGGCTGCGGGGAGTGGGGCGCGACGTCCTCGGGTGGATGGCGCTGGAGCGGGGGTGTGCCGGGTTAGGCGGTGCTGGGCGCGTTTCGGAACAATTAACGTAATGTGCACTGAGTAACTTTGTTTGGCAGCGCCGAGTAGTGCCTCACGCTGGGGCTTGGCTTGGAACAGAGCGGAGAGAAAGAGTAATTAAACCGACAAAATGCGTATCTGCGAAACAGCCCAGCAGTCTAGTTTTGCGTGCTTGGGGGGCTGGTGTCCCTCCGTGCCAGCTGGTGGACGTAATACTCGTACCGGCCGTCTTGATATGTTCTTTCTTGGCCCCGCGCGGTGCCCATGCGTTGCCCGTGGTGGAATTGCGACAGCAGCCGGTGTTCGTGTGGCAGCCGCGGAGGTGCGGCTGAAGCAATTCCCTCAGTTCCACGTCCAAGAGACGTGTCTGGGTTTAGTTTATGTAGGAACAAACACAGAAATGGAGTTTCTGTGTGCTGTATCACATTTGGGAATAGCATTATTTACAACTTCCTTTAAAAAAAAAAAAAAACCAAGAAATAAGCCTCATCTCTTTTCTACAAAAGACAAATGGGAAACTGCATGTAAAGAGAGCAGCAAGAATACTGAGAACAATTGTGGACAAAAGCACAGATCTCATCCTTGCTGAGAATTTTAATGGCCATGTGTCCTAAATTGCAGTGTGTTTAGAAAATCCTAAGATTCTGTCAGTGTTTTGGAAACCGGGCATAGTGATGTAGGAAGAATGTAAATTCCCAAAGTGTAACAGAATCCTCATTTTAAAATGCTCTAATAGACCTATGGAATAAAACTGGAATACTCCAGCCTAAACCATATTTTTGGGGAGTCTAGTCTACACAGGGACATAATGGCGTGTTTATTTGCAGAGCTGTAATTCTGTAAGTCTTTATTTTTCCATAGCTTCTTAGCTGTAACTATCTGTACAGGTACAGCACAATTTTAGGGTTCAGTGTAAAAACCTCTGATTAGGCAGGTGTTGCTCTTTGGTATCAAAGTACATCCCCACACTAGAATGCTGTATAGCCCTGCCCAGCCCCACAGACAGCGTTATGACCAGTCATGGGCAGCATCTGTCTGGGGCCAAGGCACACCTCCTGCACCGACCAGGCCTCTCACATTACTGAGTTTTCTCTTAGAGGAAATGCTCGCTTGTTTGAATAGTGCAGCACATCACCTAGGATTTGACTTGTGTTTTTCAATGGGAGCTCAGCATGCACATCAGTACACAGCATAACAAACTCAATTAAAATGCACTAGGTTCTTGTATTCAACAATAATTCATATTCCCTTATTTTCATACTGCTCATCATGGCTGCTGTTTACAAGCTTCTAATAATGGAACAGTTACAGCCTAATCTTCATTGCATTGGTATGACACATTTGGTTTTTTTTTTTTTTCCAATAGAGAAACCCTGAGAGAGAATGAGCCTACAGGCTCACCTTTTCCTTTGACTGCTTTAAAAGTTATTTCAGGTTTTGGACTGTCAGTTCTGCCTTCTCATAATGCAGTTCCAAGAAGTGAATTAGTAGTTCTGGACTGGAAGCAGATTAAAGTATCAGGCCTCACTCTTGCACTTGGACATAATGGAGAATATTCTAGTGACCATGGAGACTGAATACTAGCATTACCTTCTCTGCTTACAAAATAGCCCTGAACTCATCAAGGACATTTCAGGCTACTCTCATTTTCATCTTTGTGGAAGAAGACAACAGCACAAACCATCCCAAATAGCTATAAAAATGTATAGATTTTGTCTTGCCTGACGTTACATTGATAAGTAACAGAGTTGGTAATGCTTTATTATGCAGAGATATCATACTCAACACAATTATTGTGTTTCTTTATTTCTTATTGAATTGCACTTATCAATCTAAATATTTTTGTTTGCTATGAAGTGTAGTTCAGGGAATCTCTGCTTCTGGAAAACTGTTTATTTTGGTCTGTTAAGCTGCACAATAAATCTTACCACTTTGTCAACTAATGCGTGAGTCTGGATGGTATGAATTCTATTTTCTGGTACTGAATACATTTCTTCTGTTTACTGGAAGCATATTCCCATATTCTTCAGATCTCTGAAAGAAATAAGTTATATGATTTAAAGGAAATGTAACTGTTTTGTGTGAGAAGCTTAAAAACTCATTACTTCCCTTCATTGTCAGGTTGTCATTGCTCTGATTTTATAAATAACATTTTAATGAAAGTGTACAATAATAAGGCATAAACTTTGCACAAAAGGTGCATGTTTTTCTCTCGCTTCCCTCCAGCAGTTAATTCCAAAATGAAGTAACTACAATAATGAAACAAGGAATTAAATCTTAACTGATAGAACACCACGGGGAATCTTCACAGATATTTGTTTGTCCTCCTGTTCAGTGGGTATCCAGTTGGTTGCAGTGTGGAACTAACTCCAGAAGAAATGTCCTCAGTCACTTGGAAATTTTTAAAAAGAGCATCCGGTTCAATATGCTAATTGATAGATAAGTTGAGGGCTTTTTTTGTTCTCTTGTGTGTTTTCGTTGGAGACTATGGAGACTAAATGTTTTGTTTTTCCCATATTGTTGGTTTGACATTATAGATTTTGTATGTTATGAAGAAACCAAATTTGTTCTTTTTTTTATTACAAAAACAAAATTTGGGGAAATTTTGACTGACTCTCAATTAGTTCTATTATTCAGCTACATCTCAGTACAAAAGTTGTATTTAATCTTTTGTCATTATGACTTCATCGGTCTGTCTCAAAATAAAGATTTTTAAAGCCAAGTGTAAAACTTTTAATATCTAAGCCAGTGCTGACATCATGTGAACACCTGTAATGTAATCTTATAAACTGGACAAGAACAGCTAAGATCAAGAACTTTAAGTAAAGTAACACATCAATCATCAATCATGATGTGCCCTGAAAATATTTTTTTCATGGTAAATAAAAATTTCCTTCACTTTTCAGTGTGTCTTCATTTCCTCTTTCAGAAGGCCAAGCTATTGTTGTTATTGTCAACTGTATTATCACTTAAGTACGAATCGTATTTGTAAAGATGAGTGAATGAATGTTTTCAAGGATAAGATGACTAACAGGAAAATACCATACAATTTTACTTCTCATCTTAATATTGCAACAGAATTTATCTTTTTGTTCTCTCTTGTGTCTTTTTTCTATTTTGGAGTTCTTAATGTAACAAAATACCATGCATTAACCCTGGCTTTAGAAATGCAGTTCTGTTAGAATAGTAAATAAGTCTCTATTTTCATTCCTTATAATTCAAAACAGGCTGACATTGTATTTTGTAATACTGTCAGTCTACTCGAATTTCTCATCTGAGGCATCTGGTTAACAATAGCAGTGCTGAGTTTTTCTTTCGGTGAAATAATCTTTGCTGCTTGTATGCAGACTTGTCCTACCTGTAGTGAGTGCCTGATTGGTGTTTAGATGCCTCCTGAGTTATTGAAATTGCTTTCTTCAAGGCCTTCACAGTGGACCCATAGAAGCATCAGGCTCACTGAGGTAAAGCAAGGAGATTTTGTTGTCTCTGTTTTCCAGTGAACACAGTTGTGAAATGATAGCTCTTAGTGTTCTATACCTAGGCTTCCATGGAGCACTGTAGAGCAGAAAAATAAGCAAAATGTTTTTCTTTCTGTATGCATATCATACAGAATCAGATGTGTGATTATTATGGCTTTTGTAAACAAAGATGTCTGTTGTAGCTTTAATCTCACTAGTTCAGTACTTGTAGTAGCAAAGCTGTGAGATCACAACTCTCAGGTGGGGTCTGCGGACTTATTTTGTTGCACATCAGTAGCTTACTAAAATTAATTGCCAGCAACTGTCCATGTTTCTGTATTTTAACTGATTTGTTATTTGAAGCAAACAAAATTAAGCATAATTGAAGTACATCTAATGTACTGCAGTCATATGTTCTAATTGCAGTGCAGATGCAGACTGCAAGGCAGTAAGCTCTGCTCTTATTCTTCTGAAAGATGATTAGAAGGATCTGCTCTAGTTTATGATAATTTTATGATTACCTTTTATCAGAAATTTGTGAGAATCTGGAAGTACTAAATTAGATTATATGTAAATGAAGTACTAAAAAGCTAAAGTTAACAAAGAGTGCAGTGGAAGTTTTGCTTCTGTAGCCCAAGCTGTTGTGGAGTCCTACTGAAGTGCATTTATCAGTGTTCCAGTGTATTTCATGTGTAGATGCCAGTCCTGCAGCTGGATCCGTAGTTTCACAGCGTTGGTTACTCATGTTCAAAAATTAACACTCTAATCTTTGGTAATGCTGTAGCTGTAAACAGAACTGGAAATACATTTGCAAAAAATATATAAAAAATAGATGTAGTGAGCAGTTACCATTTGTATCCTATCAGGCTGCCAGAAAGGCAGATAGGCTTATGGGAAAAGACTGCTCTGCACAGCTTATTTCTAAAATCTCCTCGTAGGAAACATTTTCAAAAAGATGGAGCCTGCTGTTCACATAATGGAGAGCAATTGTTAGTAGGGTGCTGGAAAGGACAGCTTGTCAGGATGTTGGCATTTGACATATGCAGCTCTTATTGTGAGGTGGTTCTACAGTTATTAAGCTTGAGCTCCTTGCTAAATTCTTTCAGGTGTTTTAGAATGGCATCAATTAATGCAATCTAAAGATACCAATGTGGAATTGAATGCCAACAGCTATTCAAAAGGCCACATGTTCTCTATTCACTCAGGAGATGAATTCTTATTTTTGTTGGACCTTTTTGCAAAGCTGCAGAAAATTTTCAGTAAAAGCTGGTGCACTGAGGAAGCAAGTGATTCATATACTCCCAAGTCATTTCTTTGAATAAAATGCTACATTATTTTTAGGTTTTGGACCTATTAAAATTTATTTCTTTGCTTTTTTTTTTTTTTTTTTTTTTTTTTTTTTTGTTCCTTCTCTAGTATTCAAGGATTTGGGATTACTTCTTCTGTAGAGCTTTCGTATTTTCAAAAGTGATGTACAACTTATGTGAACAAGTTGGCATGCAAGAAGGTGGCATGCCAGCCCAAGCACTGCAGCCATTTTGTCCAGACCTCGGTGTGTGTTAAGAGTGCACTGAGGGCTCAGTCCTAGTCAAAAACAGTGAGTGTAAAGAGTAGGTGCCACTGGGGGTGGGAATACTGGATGTGTTTGGACACTGCTGGCCCACTGTGGGCGTGTCCAGCCATCTAACCCACAGAAAACTTTGCCTTATAATCAACTTTGTGGTAGCTAGCTGTTACATCACTTTAGAAGCAGTGTGAAATCATAGTTCAGGGCTGTAGTTTGACATGGATTTCATCTAGCAACACCAGTTTAAACACAATCCCTAGATATTGTATCTTATCCATTCTCAGTTTTGCTTCTTTGTATGTGGTCAGTCCTTTTCTGTATGGACATTAGTGCTCGTTTTCAGGGAAGAGGGGAGTAAACTAGCAAAGCAGCCTGTCCTC
>NW_024884833.1:14295460-14378538 GCF_019232065.1 Centrocercus urophasianus | reverse complement strand
ATGAGCAAGTATACCTTCTGCAGCCTCTGATGATGATAGACCTAGCTGCCACCGAGAGTGGCCTTAACTAGTTCAGCAAGGAGCGCCAAAACAGCGTAGGCTCCGGGTGTCCCCAGCGGGATGAATGGCGGGGACCGGCTAGGCTCTGGCGCTCCTCTTGGAAACGCCGCGCCCCAGCTCGGTTCGAGACGTTTTGCGGCTCGGTTTAACGTCGGTGCCGCGCGCTTAGGCTGCAGCTGGCGGCTGCCATGCTTAGAGGGCCCCGGTGCGGCCTGGCCTGCGTTACCTGGAAGAGGAGCCGGTCCAGCCCTGCTGTCCGTGTCTAGCACTGGCGGCCTATGGAGGGCTGCGAGCTCGGAGCCGTGTCGCTGCCACCTGACGAGGCAGGAGGAAGCTGTTGTACTGCCGGCGGGTGTGCTGCAGAAAAATAGGGTGTTTGTGAAAGCTATGTTTTCCTGCCTTTCAGATCGCCTTTTTTTCGCAATTCTCTGCCAAAAACCAAAGAGTGGAGCTGCAGATACCCATTATTTCTGCGTAGACAATGAACTTGTGTATGCAAATTTATTTTTGGTTTCTTCCTTTTTTTTTTGTTTCTTCCTTTTTTGTTTCCTTTTTATGTTTCTTTTTTCTTTCCTTTTTCTCTTTTTTCTCTTTTTTTTTACAATTATTACAATAAATCAGTCAGAATGACAAAAATGAGAAACCAGTCTAATTCATGTCCTGTGTTTAAATGTAGCTGAGGGAAACATACTATTCCCATTACAGA
The DNA here is from genome assembly GCF_019232065.1 of Centrocercus urophasianus. Lineage (NCBI taxonomy): Eukaryota > Metazoa > Chordata > Aves > Galliformes > Phasianidae > Centrocercus > Centrocercus urophasianus. Next base: position 14,377,772 of record NW_024884833.1, on the reverse strand, counting down.
GCTAATAATATGTGTCTGTCAGACTCAGACTTACTCGCCATAATTGTTTATAAGGCTTAGAATGGTTTCTTTGCTTCCCATCAGGATTTCTTAAAAATCTTTTCAGAGCTTTCATTGTACCCCAGCTTGTTAGAATACACTGGAACATGTTGCAGCAACGTATACTCCTAAATCTACGTTCAGCCATTGAGCAGAAAGGGATGTCTTTAGTCACCAAAGTATTAAATGGAGAGTCTAAACTTCCTGGAATTAGTGAAAAAGCTGACAAAACTGACTCAAGCTTTTATGAGCTGGGTAGTGAGCAGCATATGTCTTTGTATGCAATCTGGAATGCTATTAATTCTTGAAGTGTTTTTAACCAAAAACATACTGTTTTTAAAAGGGCTGATGAATATTTATTCTCTGTGTTTGCTTTTCTTTAGCAGTAGTGCATACTGTATCTTTAATTAATTGAGGTAATTTAACATAAAATGTACAAGAACAATAGGTATATCTAGACAAACATATTCCCAAAATATTTGAATTACTTTTCATTGCCTTCTTTTGAAGCCAGGCATTTGGGTTGCTTTTAAAACAGGGTTTCTAGACTGGTGTCACGGAGTGATTGAATTTTTCAAATCTTGAGTATTCTACCATGTGTGATGGTGTGTGGAAAGCATGAAACAGCTATTGTTCCAGTTAAAATAGTACGTATGTAAGAAGACTTTTACGTGCTCAGAATGATTCATATGTATATTACTACTTCTTACTTTGTGCATCTAGCTTAAACTATCTGAATTAAAATAAATAAATAAATGTTTTTACCCTTTCTCTTACTAGCTTCTATAGAGATTTTGGACCACTAAATCTGGCAATGGTCTACAAATACTGCTGCAAACTAAACAAGAAATTAAAGGTAATGCTTGTTTTAGTATTCAATTTTCACGTCTTTGTAAAGAATAAAAGCAAATGGGCCAGAAGTTTCTTTTGTTAAGGTGCTTTCATGTATTCCTAATAAGGCTAACTTTTGAAAATGTATGCAAAGTTCCTTGCATTTAGGAAGGAGAAAAGCCACTTGCCTTTAAAATTTGCTCTCGTGGCAGTGACTAATTAAGCTCCTAGAAGATGAGTTGCTGAATGAGTACAGACTCAGTTAGATTTGTAATGGTGGATTTTTTTTTTTAACTTATATTCCTCTATTGGTACTTACACCTCTTCTGTAAGAAACAGTATTTGATTTTTGATATTTGATTTGTGGCCTAGAGAAGAGTTGTCATGCACACGCTGTTGTCATGGGGTGCTTAGTAATTCAGGTAATTCAATTCTTTATAGAAAACAGTGTCTTTAAAATAGAGAGTTCCTGTATTGATGAAATCAATTACTTCAAGTTAGTTGACCTCTAACTAACTAACTAAGTTGAACTATAAAACCTGTTAGGCAGATAAAAATCTCATTAGCGTTAATGTGAACACAGTTTGCCTTTTCAAACTGCTTAGATCTTAAAAGCTGTGACTATTGAACTATGAAAATTGGAAAGCGTGCGGAGCATAGTAGTTTAAGAAAGTTGAAGTGTGGTTTTGTTCTTTTTTGTTTGTTTGTTTTTGTTTTATTTTGTTTTGCAGAGGGTATTAGTGTCTGTCACTGGCATCAGTTTTCATAAATCCATCTCATATTGTCACTATAGAGATAAAGTTTACCTGAGACAAGATTCTCTTCTGTTCACAGCATGGATGTCTTAGACTTTGGCTTGCCTGGGCTGCATTAAGTACAGAGAAATTGTCTTGGGCTGCATATAAATAATTTGCTCTGAAAGCAATGCCTACAGTATTGTTTATTTATAAGTAACAAAAATTTTAATTTTTAATTTTTTTCTTAAAACATTAAAAAAGCAGTGGAACAAAATAATAAAACTGATGAGATGTGTGACCCTTATTGTGATTGTTGGATCAGTCTGGTTTGATGACAGTGGTTGCAATTCTTAGTGAGCTCACAAGGTGTTCATCAGAGATTTTTGATTAAATTTTGCTCTTCTGGTAATAATTCAGTAATCATTCACAATTGTTCACAAATATGTGCACTGCCAAAAAGTGATGATATGAGGTATGAAGGTATGGTTGTGAAGTGAAGGATATTCCTCTTATAAAAGAAAGTGTATAAAAGTCTGGCAAAGAGATGTGATCAGATTTTTTAGTTGAATATCTGATTGCAACTCTGTGCATTCAATCTGAAAATTTGCAGGCGGGGTGTTTATATCAGCTGAAAATTATGTTGCAAACATAAATCAATTTTTTTTTTTTTTCAATCTTGAAACCTATTTTCAAATTCCTATATTGAACTGGAAAGCACACCTGCATATTACTGTCCGTTCAGAGCACCGTGTTCATTCGGTGTGTCAAAATATATGCGGTTATTTGCTATCACTTGAGTCAACACTACGCTCCTTATGCCTTGCTTTCAGCCTGCACAGTGTTAACAGCGCACTGATGGTTTGGTTGTTGCTGAGGACTGGGTGCTTGCCCGGGGCCACTGTGGTGAAGAGTTGCTGCCTTTATAGTGTACGGGGTAGTTTTTGCTGCCATTATAGAGATGTGTCCTTCCTATTGGCATTGCTATTCCACCTTCTTCCTAAGATAATCAGATAAACAATATGCAAAGCACTTAGATGAAATTTTAAGACGTTGTTACTCATAAGAATTAAAAAGGTTTTCAAAATTTTTTTACTTAAGCCTATATTTTCCAGATCCAGAGATATTTTAGAAGCAACTATTAGTAGAAATCTTAGTATCAAGATTTTTTTTCAAAAAACACCTCAACTATGTTTTTAGTGCTGTTGGGACTTTAACTTATCTGTGATGGTTTTGAGAATGTAATATATTTACTGCCATGTTATGTATTTACTTCACATAGATAGATATCTATTGCATGGGACTTGAAGTCAGAAATATTAAACACGTTCAAGGAGAAAAAGAAAAAATCATGTAATCTGTGTAAGTTAGTGTAATTTTGTAAAATTATTTAGGTTAGATACCGTGAAAAATCTTGGAATAATCTAGGTGGAGGTACAGTAGACTCTTCTGAAGCTTCTGAGGGATTTGTCTTCAGTGTATTCTGTCTTCTCAGTACAAATGGTTGAAAGTAAATGAACTGAGCCTTGCATTCTTCTAATTTTAGAAGAGGAGACATGAAACATTTAAACAGCAGAATTATAATATTCTTCATTTCTTGATACAGTCATTTTCATTGATAAAGAAGAAAATAATTCATTATACTGGCTTTGATCGAAAAAAGCAAGCAAATGCTGCGTTTCTCATAGGCTCCTACGCAGTAAGTATTAAAATTTTTACTATTGCATAAGAAGTTAAATGTGTTCATTCTTTTATACTCACTTTTTAAAACAGCGAGATAAAAACACTTGTTTTCTCTTGGATAATATTGTTACTAATGTATCTTACAGTAAGGTGCCGCCTTCAATTAGAATTTTTGAAGTCCAGCAGGTGTATGGATGGATTTGTTTTGTTTTGTTTTTCTTACAATACGATCTGTGCTCCTATAAGGAAAAGAAAGCAAAAAGTCACCTCTGAAAACAAATTTTGAGTTTCGTTATTTGTCATAGCATTTTGAATTTCAGAAAATGTACGCATCTTTTCATTTAGAAAAAAAAGACTGATTTTTTTTTTTCCTTTTTTCCACAAATACTGTCTTGGACAAAGTACAGTATATCAATTCCTTTTGCAAAAACACTTAAATATGTCTTTTCTTCCCACTTTCTTCTTTTTTACCATGAGATGATCCTTTTGGTTAACCTATTAGAAGGCATAAGACTGTGTAGTAGAGCCAGTATAAAAGACTGGGAATGTAGCAAGTGGCTGCAGATGTGCTGAGTCAGGTCCTTGGCTGCAAAAATGGGAAAACATTGCTGGCTTTCCATTGCAGCAACATCTGAAGGAATCAGTATTTGCTGCACGAAACTGTTGCTGAGGAATAAAGCACAAACAGCTTGATTATGAAATATGTGATGAACTTTGTTCTGTTCTGTTTTGATTTGTAATATGGCTTGATTGTAACACTCTCTCTCTCTTGTTCATTTGCTTTTGAGACAAAGTGGTGAATGTGTTCTTGATGTTGAAAATTTGAAGGATCAGAGCTCATCTAGCCTTAGGTCATTCTGGTTTACCAGCTCTGCAGGTATACGGTATTAACCATGCTGACAGTCTTCTTCTTGCTTCTTCCCTACTTCATTGCAAGTCCTATTTTGTTGCTTCCCAGGTTTTCTTTATTATCTGTTTTCTACAGTAATCATTATGAATAAAGAACTTAACTTGAAAGTCTGCCACTTCTGCAATCTGAAAAACAGGAGCCTTACAGATGTTACTGCTGCTCTTTGTATTCTTAAGAAACTGGCAACGTGAGTTACTGAACTTGTTTGCTGTTAAGATGTTACACTAGGTAAAGAGCTAGGAAAGCTTCTTCCAATTTTAGGAAAACTTCTTCTAATTGCATTACAGGTCTAGAAAGCATGAGTGGAATGATTTCATCTATCAGCTGTCAGCTGGAAGGTTTTTGTTTTTTCCTAAAATTTCATTCTGAATATGTGTGATATGTGCATCCCAGCACTTGACATTTTGAGCAGAATCTGCTATATAGAAAATTTATTGACTATTAAAAAGTTTACAAAAAAAAAAATCAAAACAGTCCTAACAAGTATCTTGTGTGAGATCGTCATCCATGAGTCTTGCCATGTCACATTAACAGTGTGCAGTCAGAAGGAATCCTTTCCTTGCGGGTAGGTAGGCTTGTTGTTTGGATAATTATGAATCAGAGATGGTGAGGTAACTCTAGCTGGATCCTGTGTCACTTTTTCTGTAAGTGAGATATAATGTCTACCCAGATTGGTGTGGGAGGGATTCCCATGAAGGAAGATCACAAACCGTGCCCCTGAGGCTTACTTTTTTGCCCTGGTACACTTTGATGATCTTTCATGAAGAGGCAGGCTTAATTGCAGCAAACAGTGCTGAAGTGTTCAGACATACATATTCCATGTTCTTGCTTTCTGTGAAGCATGCAATGGCTTAAGATCTGCACAGAATGTCTAATGAATGTATGTGCATAAGCGTAATTCCTGACTGGGAGGAAGCATATTAAGGTCATATTTATTTTAAACATAGGCTTAAGCATCCAGCTACTACTTCAATTCAGAGTGCATAGCTTTTTGACGAAGAAGGATATATACCATGTGGTAATGCTGAATTGGATCATTTTATTTCTTATCCCATATTGTAGAAGTGATAGATTGATAGATAGATTGCCATTCCATATTTTGTCTTCTATGGTTTGAATATTTTTTCAAGTTCAATCTCTCTTTTTTTTTAAAAAAAAAAAAAAAAAAAAAAAAAAGCTTAATGGTGGGTTCCGCTTCAGCTGATCTCCTTAGATCAAGGAGCTGTGTGGCCTTGCATCATACTGAGGGAGTCTGGGTGGGAAGAGCAAGGAAATAGAATGGGGAAATAGTGAGCACATAGTGAGTCATGAAAACTGTGTGTGTTATAAGGCCTTTGATGGCCTATGCATAGTTTTGGATAGAAGTTCTTCAGGAATTCCTACTTGTTTGGAATAACAGTCTGACAGCACTTAAGAAAAGCACAGGTGAAGTAAGTTTGTTTCTCTTTTATACTTTTTTTTTTTTTTTTAAACACATAAGTGCATTAAAGCTATAATGAACTGTATGTAGCTGTGTCTACTTGCATGTCTTCATAAGCTTTCAGTATTTTTATACTAGCAACTTGAAAGTCTGTCTTTTAAAGGCTCATCAACCTGAAGTTAGAATTCTTAAACAGAGTTATTTAACTTCTGTTTATAGGAATTGCAGTATGTTGGCATGATTTACCATTCAGCATCTTTTGTTTAAATACGTATGTATGTGTGTATTAACTGTGCAGATATGTGCTCATTTTGACAAATATTGCAATGACAAAGATCTTCATTAACTGTGGTGAAGTGAAAGGGCAGTTGTTAGTGTTCCAGTTCACAAGCAAAGTCTGTTCCCAGTCTCTTCCTCATAGTTGGTGTTTTATAATGTTCCCACATCTCCCATCTTCATCTAACTTGTCTTTCTTTCCTTTAGTGGAGATAGTTTCTGAAGGGGTCATCCAGACTACATGCTTATTTCTTTTCCCTCCTGTATCTGCTGCTTCTTTCCAGGTGTACTTCGATGTGACAGCACAGCCTAACTCCAGCTACAGGGCTCTTCAATGTAACAAGGACAGACGAAGAACAGAGTTTCCAGTACACTGTTATATATGTAGCTTCTAGGATATTTTAGTGCAAATATTAACAGTTTAGATCTTAGTTCACCTTAGTTCATATTGTTCATCTTTCATCTATGTAGGTCACTCTAAAAGTAATGCCTCCTGTTTCTTTCTGTGGAAACTACAACAGATTGAAAGAGCACAACACTATTTGATAGCACAAATTCTCAGCTACAAAACGTATTTTTTCAATATAGTTGCCTATACAGTCCAACTTCCATTGTCCCAAACAGATGGAAATCAGAAGGTGCCAAATCAGGACCATCCACTGAGTATATGTTAGGGCAGTCTAGTCAAGACTAGCAGTGTGCTCCATGGTCTTCATACCAATATGGGCCTAGCATGATTGTGTCTTCTTCTGTGGAATTTTGAGCCTTCAGCTTAGTGTCTCAGAGTTACTGGTTTGTCCAGGTTCCAGGAAATCCAGAAGGATGGCCTCTTCCTATCCCAAAGGATAGTGCACATCACTTTGTCTGCTGAGGACTTCATCTTGAACCTTTTCTTGAGTGGGAAATTCATTCCCTGGAAAGCTACTGCATTACTGTATGGGCTGCTGTTTTCACTGTAGCTTGCAGTGGGGATACTATTTCTTGTCACCAGTAATGATGCCAGTCCTGGAAACTGTCACTTTCAGTCTCGTATTGGTTAAATAGGTCCTGAGAGACTTGCATACGGTATTATTGTTTCTGTTCCTGTGTCAGCATTCGTGGGAACCACCTGGTCCAAACTTGGCAGTATTTCAACTCTGTCACCATTATTTCCAGTGTATTGAAGCTAATATTCAGCTCCTTACACAGTTCCTTGGTTGTAACCTGCTGATTTGCATGGATGAACCAAGCAAAATGCTCTTCATTTCCTGGTGTCACAGCTGTGCATGGCTGTCTAGACTGTGGCTGTTGCCACTGCTGGGACATACCACCTACCACCTCTGTGTGCTCACATCCACTGTTTGGTCTCCTTAAACATTCAGCAAGTGTCAGTGAATGTCAGTGGGTATTACTTTTTTCTCCCTGGAGGAATTCAGTGACACCCCTTTGCTTCATATGCATTTCTGTGTCAGATGCCATTTTGCCAGACTTGCCTCTGCTGCCTGGTGACAAAATGTAATGGAAAATTGGTGAAAGCTTCAGCCTCTACTGCCATACCACCATCTGCCTCCAACATTGTGGGCCAACATAATCCAATTGGAGGCATTACTTTTGGAGTAGCCCTCATATTTTTGTATTTTGTTTAATTTTTATGTATGATATGTTGCATAATGGGAATAATATTCCATGTATACATTCAGCCACACAAAGCATAGCCACATTTGGTTAGTTGGAGTTGAATGGCCATAAATTATTTGGGGTGGATAGGATGAGGGGAAAGATGGGAGGGGGAAAAAACATTTGTTCTTCACCTTCTAAAGAAAAACTGCTTTTCCTTGTAAGCTGTCTGCGCTGTTCAGGCCTTACCACTCTACCAAAGCAGCAGTGATCTTCTGAGTTGATATCTACAGTGGCTTCTCTTGATTTTCACCAGGACTTGGCTGTGGGTGAGGAAAGTCTGCTTCTTCCACCATTGCCCCTTCTATATTAAGAAAGAAAATGTACTACTCTGTGCACTGATCACCCAATTCCCCCCTGTCCCCTTAACTGCATTAACTTAGTAACAGTCTTTCTTTTCTCAGGCCTGGCACTAATTATGTACTTGGAGGGCGACCCTCTGGGGGTACTGCCCCATGAACTGCTGTAATTCAGGTCACCTTCTCCAGGACTCATCTCTGTGCTTTGTCTATTTTCTGATCTTCTTTCTTCAGGGTAAGCAGTGTTTCCTTCATCCATTCTGATCCATAGTACTGTTTTTGCCTTTCCGGTTTGATGGTGGTCTTCCTAACTGTGGGCCTAACATGGGGTAAGAAATGGAAGTTGTAGAAGCAGTTAACACCAGCCTACATAATGTTGAGGTGTTGTGCTTTTACTGTGAAACTTGAAAAATTATCTCTGGCTAAGACATGGAAAAGGAGGTAAATCTGTTTAGTGGTCCCAGCTGAGTGGTAGTAAATGGGTAACAAATACAGTGCTCAAATTAGAGGTGGGTAAACTGTGTTCACTCTCAGCTACATTTTGGTGAAGAAAGCTTATGTTTGTCAATTGAAAGGCAGAGAGAAGATGAACAAAGAAGTACTGGTATTTCAGACAAGCAAAAGTTGCCTCAAGTCTTTTTCTGTGTTCAAGATCTCTAAAAACTTACCTCATCTGAATAATATTTTGGAAATCATGGTGAGTTTTTGTAATAACAGTTTTTCTTGATTTTTCTAGTAGGTTCTTCCTTACTGTGTTCTTTCCAGACTGCATTTCTGCATAGTGTTGCTCTCGGGGGATTCATTGCTATAGTAGTATTGGCTTACTTTCTTAGCTGGTGTGAAGTACTGATGTTTCCAGCTAGAAGGGCTTTATGTGCCCCTCTCAGCCTGTTTTAAAAATGATTGGAGGTTTCTATCTACTTGACAGCTGTGTTTATGCTAATAAAAGGGTAGTGGGCTACATGGGCATTTTTTTAGTACAGTACACCTTCATACAGGAGTATTCTAATGTATTTATGTTTTAATTTGTGTGTAACCTTTTCTTCTATGAAATATTGCTACGAAGTTTAATGTATTAACTGTCTAGTATGTTCAGTTTAGGTTTTAATAACATATTTGATACTTTTATAGTAAAATTATGCATGTGTGCCAGCTTTCGGTTATGTTCGGTCACACAGCAGTAACAATGTTTGTTCTGAATCGGGTGATTTGTATTTATTTGTAGTTTACAGTGGTTCAGATTGTATTAAGTGAGTGATGTTTTATGTGACATTGTATCACATAAAATACACTTGTAAGGAGTTGAATTTGAATCTTATCATTGTTGTCTTCCTTTTTAAGTCAGTGGGGTAAAATGTGTGGTCAGGGCAGCAAACTTAAGTAGGTATTTATCTTAAGGGCTGATCAGGAGGATAAAGTTGGTTATTAAGCACATCATGAACATAATTTAAAGGGCTGTTTGCAGACTTGAGTTAATAGGATTTCTAACAGTGTAGCTTATTTAAACAGCTTTATTTTCCCTAAAAAGCAACAAAGTATATCAGGTATCTTTATTACCAGATGTGTTCTGCTTTGGGTGCACTATTACTCTTTTGCATGGTAACTCATGTTTAGAATACCAAAACTTGGTGTTCTGGGGATTAAGAAGCCTCTTTTCTACTGGCAGTACTTTTCATCCTAATGTGAATAGTGTTTCTATAGGTGCAACACTGATCTAGAAGACCTGTTTAAAATAGAACTGGTTTGAAAATAGTAGTATAAATCAGATAAGAGTTCTCACAGTAATCGAATCTTGTGTGTTCAGTAGCCTAGTCCTACGAGCTTTTTCATTTCATTGAACGAACATTCTAATGGCTGTTGGACTACATAGCAGAATTGGCAGGAGCAGTGCTTGAGAGTATGCAATGCTTGGATGGTTTTTGACCGTTCACAGAGCTACAACCAGTCCTTTAATTAGAAACAGATGTCCTAAATGAAAAGGATGATTAGAGCAATGTTAATGGTTCAAGCTTAATGGCAAATTTCTGGCTGTATTTTGAGGTTCTGTAGGATTTAATTTTTTGTGTGCATAAGAAAATGAATTTCTAAAGAAGTAGTACATAAATGATTACGAATTAAAAAACGTTATTGTGAAAGATGTCAGTTCTTTATTATAATAATTTTCTTGAATATATTTAAGAAGAGGATTTGTAAAGGCTTTAAGTCTTTGTGTGTGCGTGTATGTAGGCATGTATGTACATGCGTCTGCACTTTCATGAGATTGTAGGAAAATGTTAAAACCAATGCAACTGTACTTTTGCATGCTTTCTTTCTGGTCTTCACCAAGCATAATTTTCAAGTTTCTTTTAAAAAGCTGCTTTTTTTGAATGTTTGGCCTAAACAAGAGAGCCCCTTGAGATATGATTGTAAACTTTGAATAAGCTTTTCTCTGTTTGTATGTACAATAATACATGAAAGTATCCAGAAAACATTAGTTTCTAGTATACAACAGGTAATTTAATTGTTTAAAATTTATACTCACACATCTTTCTCTTGAATATGGTGGTTGCTTTATAGGCATTAGCTTCAAAAAACAGCTTTGTATATGAAAATTTCTGTAATCCTGCAGAAATGTATGTAGCCAAGTTTAGATCCAGCATGTAGTCAAACTGGTTTTAAGTTTTGTATATTTCTAGACGCATGTCTTTTCCCATTTCATGTCCTCCCCCTTGTACACACTTCGTCAGTTTACAAACGTATCAGTAAATATCTTTGTTCTCATATTTGTCGGTTCAACATTCACATTTTCATCTTTTTCTGAAACTTCAGTTCTGCTAAGTGCCTTCTAAAACTCTTCTGACTTCAAAGAATCCTGTCTGCTCAAGGTCACTCTAATTACTTCTACTTCTTCTCTAATTCACTGCCTTTGACATAATTCCAGTTAAATAATTCGCCTTTAAGGTTTTAGTGACCTCCTCCCAGTCAGAAAAATTAGCTGTCACTGACCTTGAACTGTGAGGTATTTCTCAGTGTGTCTAGTAAAGTTTAGGTTTGTATAAGGAATGTGTGGTTTGAAGTGTATCCTTAAACCCTTGGTAAGTGCATTTTGGTTCACTTCATAGAGCAGTCTATGAGCAATCCCAACAGCTAATGAATGTCCAGTCCATAGGATCAGAGTAGGACTAGCATGAAGTTAAAACAAATAAATGAATAAAATTCCGGAAGTCTGCAGTACAAATGTCAGCACTTTGTTGCCAGCTGTCAGTCTACAGGTGCATTTATGCTAGTTCACGCACATCCTAACACAGATGTGGCTTCTGCTGCTTTGATGTCTGCTGCTTCCCTGTGCTTGGCAGCTCCATCTCTCACTTCTTTAGTCCTACCTATAGTCACTTTCTATGAAGACTGCTCCAAAATTAAGGTTTCCTGTTTGATTATGTTGGCTCACAGTGTCGGAGGTGAATGTTAATATTATGGCAGTAGAAGTTTAACTTTCCCACCATTTCATTACATTTCATTGCCATGTGACAGATGGCAGCAGAGGGGCAGTCTGACAGAATGGCATCTGATGTGGAAGTGCATGTGAAGCAAAGGGGTGTCATTGAATTTCCCCATGCTATAAAAATAGCACCTATTGACATTCATTGATACTTGTTGAACAAGAAGACCAAACAGTGGATGTGAGCACAGTGAGACAATGGGTGGTGTGTTTCAGTAATGACAATAAGTGATAGTACAGATATAGATTTCTGCAGGTGTGGAATGCAGTTCTTGTTCACTGCTGATGAAAATGCATCACTAATTGTAGTGACTGTGTTGAAAAAAGGAGTTCTGTAGATGAGAATTTGCTGTATCAAATTGTGTTATTGTGCTCTTTGGATCTGTTATAATTTCCATGGAAATAATAGAAAACATTTCAGAAGAGCCTACATATGTTTGGAACTTTGTCCACTAGCAACCTGAATCCAGTCAGAGATTCATCTTTGATCCGGACTTCCACACATCCAAGATTTCCTGCTGGGATTCTCTTGTGGTCTTAAACTGCCAGTAAAAATCTTGTTTCCGCTTCTGTTGTTCTTCTGCTTCTTGTGTTGTCTTACTGCTGGGATACTTTCCTTATGGATGAAGTTTCAATTTGTACTATTTCCCATTTACAGTAAAGATTGAATTACCATTCTTTGTTTTGAAATATGCCATTTTATTGCACCTGCCCAGATATCCTCCTACTAACCTGAAGTTTTTGTAAACTGCTTTTCACCAAGAATTTCATCCAGCAGTTTCATCCACTGTTGTCTCTGAAACTGTTCCACGCATCACATCTTACGTGTGCAATCACAGCCAGAATGTACCACAATCTGCTTTTGTTCCAGAAATTTTAGGAGATCTGACTCTATCAAAGGGCTTCCTTCAGTGAATGTACTATACATTGTTTCATATGCACACTAAAAAAACCCATCTCCTTGCAGTGTGTGTGTGTGTTTTTTTTTTTTCTGTATGTACTGAGTGATGGTAGATATTCTAGTACTCAGAATTTTTCATTAGAAGATCACATTGGCTTTCTTAAATGTGCTTGTATGTGGTGAATGTTCATGTAATTATGTCAAGGAATATCCATTTGGATGTGTTTCTTCACTAGTAATGTCATTTCAGAATTAAGAACTAACCTGTTTCAATATCATATGGTGTTATCTAGGCTTAATTTATTGTAACATATCGATTAGAGCAATAAAAACTTCCTTTTGCTGCTGTTACATTTGCAAACATGCTTTTGTGCTGAAGCCTGTATTATTCAAGAAGATGGTAAAAGCTTGACTGAAATGTGAGAGGAATCCTTTTCCTTTGTGAGCTACAGGTGCTTAAAGGATTAGCTAAATTTAGCTGCCTTTCTGTTTGCCTGTTGTACAAGTATTGCTCTGTATTATCCAGCCTGGCAGCACTGAATCACTGCTTTTTGCAGAGTGATGCATTTCTGGGTACAAACTGCTGTTTAATTACAGTTCTTTCTGTTAGTGCCATGTTATGTCTCTGGTTTATTAGTTTTTCTGGGGCAGCACTTTTTCTCTGATAAGCCAGCGGTGCTTTGTTCATACAGAAGCTGGAGCTCTGTATTCATTTTGCTCCAAGACATTAAATATGACTGTATCAAAACATACAACTTGGAATTCTTTTTAACATGATCATCGTATCTATTTCAGGCAGTGAATTATGTATAACGTATGCCTGCAGAATAGAAAGCAACTGAGGAGCAAGTCTTAAGTGATCTACCTACCTATCTAAATTTTTAAGTCTTTTTTTAATTCTAGGTATATGCTTGCAAGTTGAAATATAAATTTCACTTACACCACTTCAGTGAAAACACAGAAAAAATGCAGTTTTTGTTACTACAGTAGATTATTTAAACAAAACACTTGTATGGTTTTTTTTTTGTTTGTTTGTTTTTGTTTTCTTTCCTTTGGTTTTGCTAATTGCACAGGAAGAATGCCCAGAAAATACTTAGCATTATCTAATCAGAGGAGAAACAAGAGAGGTCACCTGTTGCCATTTGTATTTTAGCTGTCTGTTGAAGATATGTTTCAAGTTTTGTTTTGTTTTGTTTTGTTTTTCTTTTTTCTTTTTTTTTTCCAATATCGCTTCTACCTCCCATTCCGACTCTCAGGAATGCTTGTGTGTGTACATGTGTGTGTGTGTGTGTGTGTGTGTGTGTAGAAGATATTGCCAACACCAATTAGACCATTTGTTCAAACTGATTTTGCAGCAGCAAAAAGAATGAAATCTGTATGGCAATGCCAACTTTTTTTTTTTTTAAAAAAAGCCAAATAAGAGTGAAAATAATGTACGTTTTTGTGAGTAATTCAAATAATAAAGTCATAGGATATCCTTCCTGAATTGGAAAGAACCCATAAGGACCACTGAGTCCAGCCCATGGCTCATCCCAGCAGTACCCAAAATCTAAGTCCTGCATATGGGGCCGATGTCCAAACGCTCCTTGAACTCTAGCAGCCAGGGGCTGTGCCCACTGTCCTGGGCAGCCTGTTCCATGCAGATGCAGAACTGTTCCTAACTCCCAGCTGCCCTCCCCTCACACAGCTCCATGTTCCCTCGGGCCCTGTCTCTGTCACAGAGAGCAGAACTCAATGCTGCCCCTGCGCTCCCTGTGAGGAGCTGCAGCCGCCATCAGGCCTCCCCTCAGCCTGCCCAGCTCTGGGCTGAACGCACCCAGAGACCTCAGCTGGTTCCTTGTACCACTTGCCCTGAAACCCTTTGCCATCTTCATAGCCCTCCTCTGAACGTTCACTAATACTTTTGTGTGCTTCTTGTTCTGTGGCACCAGTGCTGAAGATGAGGCTGCGCAGCACAGAGCAGACAGCCCCTCCCCTTGCCAGCTGGCAGTACTGGGCCTGGTGCACCCCAGGTACATTTGGACCTTTAGGCTGCCAGGGCACATTGCTGCCTCATGTACAACTTGCCGTCAGGCGTAACCTTCAGGTGCTTTCATGTGAGGCTGCTCTCCAACTTCTCATTCCAGTCTGAACATACATCTAAGATTTTCTTATCCCAGCTGCAGAAGCCAGCGCCTGCTCTTCTTAAACTTCTTACAGCTGGTGATTGTCCAGCCCTCAGAGTTAGCAAAATCTCTCTGCAAGGTGCCCCTCTACCCTTGAGGGATTCAGCAGCTCCTTCCACTTCAATGTCATCTGCAAGCTTATTTGGAATATTTTCAAGTCCTGTGTCCTAGTCATAGATAACGTATTTAATTAGTACTCATGATGATTTCTACATAAAAGATAAACTGTAACAAAAAAGCTTACTTATATAGGAGGTGTAAATAAATTTATGGAACTTTAATGAAACAGTAACTTCCTGAAGTGTTTTAATGCTTAGTTAATGCAGTTCTAAATAAGAAGTATTAACATGAAATTATTGAACCTGATAATGACTGCTTTGTTATTAACAGTTGTTTTGTCCTGGAACCATAGAGGTTATTTCTTGATTACTGGAAGACATGATTTGCATAATGAAAGAGTTACGCAATATTTCCTAAGTAGGCCTTACTGTTAGAGGATATACAAGAGTGATCAGGTATTTCATGGGGGAAGGCCATCGATATTCATGTCATTAGGTGGTATTCATGATTTTTATCTTTTTTTTGAGAGGTTTTGACAGCTAAAAGTTTGATTTGCAGTGTTTAAAGTGTATTCATTCTATTCTTAGGACTTTGCTTCTGGAACTGTGGGTTATTACTTTTCCTTTATGACATCTGGATTTAATTACTGAACACTGCTTCACCAGTATGAAGGAGGAAGTCCAGGATTTAGAATAATGCAAATGTACTGCTATAGGAAAATCAGAACATTTACAAGTTATTATTTTAATCTTATCTTCTGAGCACATGTACTGTTTTGTAGAACAGATAATTCATATGTTTGCCAGTATCTTCACATTAGTCTAAAATAAATGAAATTTGACAAATCTATACATTTTGCTTAAGAATATATGTTCATGGTTTACGAATATTTTTTATTGTTTTGCTTGATTTTATTGTTGCATACTTGTATTCTTTTGCTCTTCACGACAGTCTTTCACAGTGTTTTTGAACTCTGTGATACGTATGTCTTCTGCAGTAAAGAAGTAACTTTAAGTTATTTCTGTGAATCTTAAGATAGTTTTTCCCTCTTTTTCCATAAAAACAGATAATATATCTGAAAGAATCACCAGAAGATGCATACAAGCTTGTTTTGGCTGGCAGTGTTTCGTATCTTCCTTTCAGGTAAATAGTAGTGTTATAACTTTCTGTAGCTTGATATTTTGAAGAAGAGTATAGCATTTAGCAATACTACTTTTTTTTCTGTTTCGCTTTGTTGTTCTGTTGTTGTTGTTGCTATGGTTTAAAAGGGCGCAGCTTGATTTTAAGTGCAAATTTAACAGGGGGCTTGGCATCTGGTTCTGAAGTGTATGCGAAAGGTGAAGAAGCCACACTGTATACTGTATACTCTTTGTTGAGTTTTTTGATCTACATTGCTTTCTACTTGACATTGGTCTTATGCTAGTAGTTGACAGTTAAAAGTCAAAATATCTTCCAGTAATCACACAAGACTTACAATACTTCTCACACTCATTTTTATTTCACTTAGCAAATGTGTGAAGTAAACTAAAAATACTGTTTTGTGCCTAAAGAATACGACCTAACCTCTTGTGATTTAGCATAACTTTGAAGTATTTATTTTTACCAATGAGGAAATATATAAAAGCACTGGTTTGTCATTGCTTGACCCTGAGGGAATATAATCCTAGCCTTTTCTTTGTGGTGTATGCCGTACAGCTTAATTTACCAAATAAGGTTGATCCACCATGTGTAGAAAAAACTTCATAAATTCTTCAAAGAAGTGTTCCTAAAAGTTGGATCAAACTAACATTCCATTGGCTGCCTCAGTATGCAGAAAAGAATGGCCAAAAAACCTTTTAGAATGCAAGTTTGCTATCTGGTTGCTGATGATTAATTCAGTCCTTGCTTGTTTGTGTTTTCTAGCTCCTGTCCAAGAGCTGGGCTTTTGATGATTTGAATTTCCTTTACTTCTTCATAGTAAAAGTGTGTAGTAGTACCTGTCTTTACTTTCATGCTTCCATCATTCCATTTCTCTTTTTAATTCCTTTTTGGATATTCCCAGAAATAAAAAGGCCTATTTAAAGACCTCTGTGTTTCTAAAAATTCTAAAGATGTATGTGGATAGCTAAGATAGCAGTTGTTCACTCAGATCACACACCATGCCCAAATCCTCAGATGATCACTTTGACAGCTCTACTGAAAAAAAATGCAAATATATTTTATATAACAAGAATTACTGATAGCTGGCTTCTGAAAACGTGTTTAGTCTCCAGTATAATACATACAACATGCTGAACTATCTGGGAATTTTTCTATTTTCTTGAATTCAGCAGAACTTGGTATTGAATTCAGATTGCTCTCTCATCTTCATCTCTGCAAAAAGCTTTGCCTTTCGGAAGAATAACAGAAAGGTAGTTGATACTTCTGGTCATTACCAACAGGAAAACTTGTTAACAGCATGCGGAGAATGCTTTCCACTTACTTGAACTGTGTTCTGTTATCACTGTCTCCTGCAGATTTTTTTTTTCACCTTCACACTCATTAGGAAGAAAAGAATAGAAATAATGTGTAGAGGCAGATGTTCAGGTTCTTCAGAACTTCTTCCTCCTTTTAGTTTGAGTTTGAAGATGGTCTGTTTTTTACTTTAATGTAGCAGTAATGATTCCCTGTATTCTGATAAGAGCTGCAGGTTTTCAAAAGTAGCTCTTCTGACAAGATAAAATATCATCTGATATTGATTGTTTATTTTTTACCTGACTGAAGTATTCCTGTAGAATGCTTATATGACTGTGCTTAGGG
Organism: Centrocercus urophasianus; assembly: GCF_019232065.1. Taxonomy (NCBI): domain Eukaryota; kingdom Metazoa; phylum Chordata; class Aves; order Galliformes; family Phasianidae; genus Centrocercus; species Centrocercus urophasianus. The sequence continues at coordinate 14,360,542 of NW_024884833.1, read as the reverse complement.
AGTCTAGTAATGGTTATATACCAAGAACATGACTATTTTTGCATCAAGAAGATTTAGGAAAAAAGTAGATGAAAGTTTTGATGAGAACCAATTTCTCAAGTTTAAGCATTAACTATTCTGTGCATCTTATAAATCTTTTAGCATATCCATACAAATGTGTATCTTGACAGGTTTTTCAAGAAGATACTGTTCACATATATTAAAAAATGCATTTGTGAAGTGTCTTTTTTCTTTAAATGGAATTTGAAGAAGAAAATTGCAGTGTATTACAGTTTGATGTTTTTGAAAGTGAACTTCAGATAGAAATGTTTTAAGATTGTATGTTACAGTGTGATTATTCTTTATGCATCAGTTTTTGCCATAGGGAGTTTCTGTTATTTTTCATGTATTTCTGTTCTTTGTTGACATGTACATTGAGCATGTTACATTTAACAAAAGGTATAACTAGAGTATTTTCTGTGTTGTTACTATGAGATACAAGGGTGGAAATTAAGTAATTGTTCAACAATATTTTGCAATACTAGAAATTCTATTTATCATTTAATGTTGCTTTATAGAGAAATATAGAGAAATAGAGATTTAAATGGGAAAACTTAACTGTTTTGATCATCTTGTACTACAGGGATGCTTCATTTGGTACTTGCAGTTTTCATCTAACTTTGCTGGATTGTTTTCATGCAATAAACAAGGTAAGTTAAACAGTATTTTTTTTAGTGTGAAACATCAGCTAATTACTGCCCAGCAAAAAAAGAAGCCTTTGAAAGCTAGTAGCTAATTAGTCTGTTACAGCTACAATTACAGCAAATTTTCTGATTGTTACCAGCTTATTATGTATTATGCATTGTAACAAAACTGGGTGGAACATCCCTAGGAGTGAACTTATGCCATGCATAGTCAACTAGAAAAGTTTCTAAAGGGGAAATGTTGACTTCTGTTTAATTAATCTTTTCAAGACAGTCGTTTGTATCTCTGATCCCTAAGAGCTGCTTAACAGTTTTATCAGATGACCCACTTTTGCCTTTGAATTTTGCTTTTGAATTGCTTATTGGTGCTTTTTGGGCATTTTCAGTATGTAATTGTAACTTGAAGTTTTGCTTCAGTATTATAAATGCAACAATGTTACAAGCTGATTTTTTTTTAATCACAAATTATTACAACCTACTGTCTTACAGCAGTACAGTGGTGACTAATGTGTCATTTTAGAGCAAGGAGAACTTGAATGCATTCTTTTTCATCTGTATGAAAATTGAAGAGGCATATATGAATATTCTGTGGCTCTCCATTCCATTACTGTTTGTTTTTTTTCATTGTGAGTGTCTCTGCCAAATACTGTTGTTTCTATTGCATAAGCCAACTTCTTGTAGTTTTGAGATTTTTCATGTGTTTTTCTGTGTTCCAAAATTGGCTGCTCCTTTGCCAAGAGCAGTGAATTGCTATTCTTTTCAATACTGGTGAACAGCAAGGAAAACCACAATGGGCTATGCAATATGAGAAGAGATTTGAATTTAATATTCAAAATATGTGATGTTATGAGATTGTCTGCATTTGCTCTTTCTGACTTAATAAGTGATAAACTGCTAGTTACCAGAAAGTTTACATTTTTTATACTGTATTAAATATAATGGCTATAGATAATAAGGAGCATCGAGGACCACACTGATTTCTCTTTAGAACTGTAGGCTTAGTATACCTGCAGCCAGTTCTTAATTAGTGAAGATATAAGAATCTTAATAGAATAGGATCCTTACACAAAAATATTTATGTTTGAATACAGATTTCAGAATATACCCATAATTTAAATAGGTAATGTTTGCCGGTTATTTTTCTCTTTGGCATATCTTAATACTAGCAGTAATAAAAAGACAGTACACTTATAAAATATGAATTTGGTGAAAACAGAAAGACTTCCTCATGTAACCTCACTTCTATTATAATTTACAAATCGGTTTTTCCTTTTTTGTACCAAGACTCAACTGTTGTGTATTTTTTCAAATGAATTAAGAAATTCCTCTGAAAGGATAGAGCAAGTAGTAAGAGGCATTCAGTAACCTGAAAGAGAAATTAACTGTCCTCACTGAAAATATGCTATTTTTGTTAAAAGTTGTATTCTGGATTTTAGGCTTTGCAGTATGGTTTTCTGGATTTTGATGAATTTGATGTAAATGAATATGAGCATTATGAGGTACGTGTATCAATCTTCTGATTAGTTTGCTATTAATGCCATTATGATTGTTTATAATATGTGCTATTTGTCTGTAGTATTATGTTCCATTTCTTTTTTACCTCTTTCAACTGTGATTACTAAATATAGGTGAGTGATCAGAGAGAGTATTCAGAGTCAGATTTAAGCGTAGTCAGCCTCAAACATAGTGGAGAAAAGCAGAAAACAGCACTGAAATACTTTTTTCCCCATGTTTTTATTAAAGTCTTAGATCACCTTAAGGAAGGTGATCAGGGAGCAGGAATTTGTTCCTTGGCAATCTTTAAAAAGTGTAGCATATTTTTGAGCAGTTACAGTGGGCAGCTTGAGGGCAGACAGGTCCAAGTCTTAACTGATTTCTGAAAACCAATTGAAGTGTGCATTTGTTAACACAAAGCAAAATTATAATACCATTCTTTAAACTAAAGAAGAAGAAACTTAAAGCCTCCAAGAAGTTTGAGGTGTAGGAAATTAATATGAAGTTAAAGGACTACAGTGTCTGAATATATAAAGTCTCAGAAATGCAACACTGCTAGTTATCAGTAAAGAGAAAATTAGGTATTCTTAGAATCTAAAAAATCATGATTTAAATAATGAAAAAGAGGAAGATCATAGTTTAGAAACCTATAAAAATGTTAGAATTGGAAATTGTTCTTCATCTGAAGCTTACCAACGGCATTGTTCTAAAACTGTAATTTAGAAAAGGGAAAATACAAGCAAGATGAGTGAGATTAAAAACAAGTGACAGCCTCCTGATGAAGCAAAAAGCAGGTCACTAACACTTTCTTTGACAAAAATTTTACATCACGTCTATCTAGCATGTATTTTGAAACAATAAGGAAAAGCCTGAAAATACAGGGATAATGATAAACCAAGCATTTTCTCTTGACAGAGAGCAGAAAATGGAGATTTTAACTGGATAATACCAAACAAATTCATTGCCTTCAGTGGACCTCATTCAAGAAGTAAAATTGAAAATGGTATGCTTAAAAAAGGAGGTGGGGGACACAAGCCCACTGCTTACTTAGTTGGTTGCTACCAGTAAGAAAAAGCTTTAAAAATTGTTCCTCAAATAGTGTGTTTTTTCCTTGGCTCTGTTTCTTTTATAAGAACCCTGGTAGTAAAATTGTAATGCTTGGTTTAATTGCATCTGATCTAGGTGATTATTTTAAAATTCCATTTTCAGTTACACTATTTCTTTATGTTTGTCATAAGTTTTATTTTGAAAGTGTTTTCTTCTGTTGGTTTTCAGTCTTCATTTATTTTACAGTTTGAGTCTCATTCTTCTTCCTCTCCCCCACTTTCTTTTTTTTCAAATAGGCTATCCCCATCTTGCTCCAGAAGCTTATTTCCCATATTTCAGGAAACATAAGGTCACCACTATAATACGCCTCAACAAAAAAATGTATGATGCCAGACGTTTTACGGATGCTGGATTTGAGCATTTTGACCTCTTCTTTGCTGATGGAAGCATACCTAATGATACCATCGTTAAAGCATTTCTAAGTATTTGTGAAAATGCTGAAGGTGTTGTAGCCGTTCATTGCAAAGGTACAGTTACAAACAATTTATATTTCAAGTTATAGTTCCTAGGATATTTCTCACCTTAAGGTCCCTTTTACAGCCCCATTTCAATTCCGTAATTCCTTTACATCTAGTTACTGACAACTTTGCTAAGCAACAGCTTTCCTGCGCACATTCTTTATGTGCTTTTGTTTTGCTCTTTGTCTTCTAGTTTTTTAAGTTCCATAGTAGTCTTTCCAAATATTTCAAGAATGAGATTGCTGGATGCAAGCTTGCCATTATTAGCATCTCTTTCTACTAGAAAGCGTTAGCGCTTTCAGAAGGTTCTTTTGATTTGGAATTTGCAATACTGGCAAGGTTTATAGGTATTTCTGAAAACGTGAATAAATACACCCAAGTTATAAATTTTTAAAAATATCAGTAGAGCTTTTTGAGAAAAGTAATCATGAAGTATTGGAGTGTTCCTACAGAACCATAACTATTTTCATCCCTCGGAAACCCTCTATACTAGCTGTGCTGGGTATCTCTGAATGCCTGTTACTTGGCAATGTAACTCAAAAGGAATGGCTGTTGAGAACATGCCCAGCATAGCTTGAATGTAGCTTGCTGAGGCATAAAGATTTCTGCAGTTCCAGAGCAACTGTTTTCCCTTTCACACCAGATAATGATTGGACGAGAAAAGTATTTTCTTAAACATTTGCTTGGGACCTTCAGAGGCTTCATTTTTTTTTTTTCTCTGGATTTTCACTTGCTATATGTTTAATAGGATTATACTGTAGACATGACCAGAACAGCTTCTTGACTGTACACTTACATTCTCTACCAGGATGTGAAATCCAGGCATGTCATTTAATTGATTATATTTAAAGTGGTACAAATGCTTTGTGTTCCTTCAAAATAAGATGTCTCTGATATTTATCATGCTGATGATGTCAAGACTACCTTACAGTCCTCAGCCTCCTATAACTCTTGAGAAACAGTGGAATGCTCTAGCCTGTTCTTACAGCTGGACAAAGCACAGAAAGTGCTGTGTGGTTGTCTTGTCTGTTGGACTATACTGAAGGTTTTTACACAGATGTTCAGTAGATTATTAAATGAAAGAATGTGATTTGACATTTATAGAAAGTGATCAAGCAGGCCACAAAGCTGGCTATCTTCTTTTCCTTTTCAAATTTATCAAGGTAAATGGTTCCATTTCTAGGGCCTTTAGGAAAGTTTTCTAGAGTAGTCCTCATAGTGGCAAGTATACAAACTTCCTTATTGCAAAATTTAGCTTTTCCTTGGGAATAAAAAAAAGAGAGCAACTGATGTTACTGCAATTTGTGATCAGTTTGTACTTAAAGTGCTTTGTGAATTGTCTGAAAAGGCAGCTCTTGTATAGCTACATTAAAAACTTGTGATGCCTGTTTGTGTATACATCCTGTATGCTTTTATATGTGTGCATGTAAATATGTAGTTGCAGATATTAAAAACACTTAAACAATCTGTTATTAACTATATATATGAGGGAAAAAAATGAAAAGGTAGGTTGCACTTAGAGAGTTTTACCAGCAACAATTTTATCTAATAAAACAGACACTTAACTTTTTGTCTGAGTCACAGTGTCTGTAGCTGCAGCAGCTTTCAGATGAAAACAAGCATATAAAAAACCCCATCTTTTTATCTTACACAGCTGGTCTTGGGCGAACTGGCACACTTATTGCCTGTTATATTATGAAGCATTATCGAATGACAGCTGCTGAAACTATTGCCTGGATTAGGATAAACAGACCAGGTTCAGTGATCGGACCACAACAGCATTTCCTAATGAAGTAAGTAGAAGGACTTACTAATTTTGAAAATAGATTCGTAACTTTATGTTCTCTTTTTATTCTATCCTTAAATTTTGTGTTGTTAATTTGTTGGTTTTTGGGTTATTTTTCTGTACTGTGATAGGAAACAGCCAGAACTTTGGAGAGAAGGAGATCTTTTCCATCAAAAGTTGAGACGGAACTGTAAAATGGGTGTAACAAGAATCGTGTCAGGAGTAGGTCATATTTCAATTAATGGTATTAGAAACAGGAGGACAATCCAAAACGACACTGAACTGGTAACCATCTGAATATCTTGCTTTTGTGAAAATTGCAAATGCTGTTGAGGATTTCTTAGATTCTAAACAAACATGTGGGTACAATAAAGCTGTGATATTAGATTCCTTTTTCTCTTTTCCTTTTTCCTATCAAGAGGTTTGGGGATAAAAATGCTATGGACAGGAATTATGATTTTAAAAACGAAGTGCAGTACATCAGTGAGGTAGGAGAATTATCATCGTAGTTGATCCTTGCAGTTAGATAAATATTAGAACAAACAATATTAGAGCTTAAAATTTGCAGACAAAAATTCTGTAAGTGTTTTTTGGATTGCCAGTTAAATTATTGTATTACTTTCTGTGTTTTGAGGGGAGGAATGAAAAGTTTTTCACTATATTTAGCTTTGAAAAATTACAGCTTCTGTACAACTTTTTGAAGCTGTCTGCTTTCTTTAAGAGGTGGATAATTGCTGGAAATGGCAAGTGAGTATTGTCTTGTACCTGAACAGTGGTTTGAGATGTGTTTCCAATGTTTGAACATTTTGATGCATGCAAATCACGTGACATCACAGGAAATTTATTTATTTAAGTGAATTTCTTTCATTTTTATGCTGGCAGCCTTTCTTTTGGGGATAATTCTAAATTTATGATTTAAAGTAAAGTTAATTCTTTCTAAATGTGTACTTTTAAACTTTGGCTTTTTCCATCTTATCCAGTACAGTGATGAAGATGAAACAGACAGTATAACGCAAGGTGATAAGCTTCGTGCTTTGAAAAGTAAAAGGCAGGCAAAATCTACAACTGCATCTCCACAAAAGTAAGTCAGTTTATGAATGCATAAATACCAGAAATGCTTTTATTCTGTTCTTCATGCATTTTTACCTTAGCGCTTATAAATTTGTTGGCAGGACTGATTTTGCTCATTTAAAACAAGCGTGAGATTCACCTTTTTCCTAAAAGTTCTGCTGAAGGCATTAAGGAAGCAGGAGAACTTGGTTGAAGACCTGCATTATTCACTTTCTTTCTCTTTGTGTTAATCTTTGATTCCAGTGCTCTGTGCTCTGGAAATTCCTGTAGTACTTATGAATGCCGTATGCTAGTAATTTCTTCTTCCTTTCTGTGGCAGCATAGCAGTGGAAGAATATGACTGATTGGTGGTGTTTGATTGCTTGAAATATGGTGTGTTCATAGTTTTCAGTAGGGCCAGCTGCTTAAGAATAGTTGAAAGAAAAATCTTTAGCTTTGTTTTATTTCCTTCTCCTTGGAGGACATGCCCTAAATCCTATGGACTTTGGGATAATGGTTGACATTCAGGAAGGCAGGTAGTAGTAGTATTTCAATAAATAAATTCTAAGGAGGCCTGTTCTATTTTGGAACTTGGTATGTTAGTCTCCTTATTTAAAACAAGCATGAAACACCACCTGTAAAATAAAGTTTGTAGGCAACTGCTGCTTGCATCTGTTGTAGAAGGAAAAAATTTTGTCTGTCCATACATAAACTGCAAGGGAATGCAAGATGTGAAAGATATATCCAATATCTCATTTGTTTGCTAGGAAAGAAAGGGCGGTAGATTTTTGCAAATATTACACTACTGGAATTACAGACCAAAGGCAACTTGGCTTTTTTTATGCTATACTTCTGAAGGAATCATAAGGCATAATTCATAGCTAATTATGGGCCATCAAACTTTTAGGAAAGTGAGAAGTACATAGTAAGAATATGCTAAAGTTACAAGAGTATCTTTGGATAGCCTCACACATTGCTGTGTAAGAATTTGACTTTTGTTTTAATTAAAAGAATCTCTGTTGTTCACAGTCATCGTTTACACAGACAATCATGTAATCAACAATATATGAAGAGCAAAGCCTGTACCAACTGAAATTTTTTTAAAAAGTAGAAAAATCAGACAATACAAAAAAACCCACAAAAAACAACAAAAAAAAACCAACCCACCTCGAATAGTAAGCCCATACTCGAATAGTAAAGTAAAAAATAGCTACCTTGCACATTATTTTCTGAGGCATGTGTTGCCTTCATTTGTACTTCCTAGTATTTTTTTCACATGTAGTACTTTAAGTATATAATAAAGTTTGTGAAAAGTCTCAGTTACAGCATGTTCTTTAGAATGAATGTTGACTGGGTAATTTATGTTTTGATAGTTTTGCATATTGGCACAGGGAGGTGGTTTACTAACAAGGAATTGGAATTTCCTTTCTACTGTTTCTTGCAGGAAATGATTTTATGGTTTGTACTGAGACTGAGTACAGCTTGTACTGAGATAATGTGATGACAGTGTTACTGTTACTAAACCAAAATACCAGTAGGAATGTTTAGCTGCCTTACCAGGATTAGTTATCATACCTAAACAGCTCTTAGCCTTTTTCTGTTTTAGTTCAGAATCTTAAAAAGTAGTTAATTCTGTTGAGAAATTGATTTTGTATGAGCAAACAAAAAGAAATTTCTAAATCCTCTATGTAGTTTTATTTCAGAGAGAAAACAAAAGAACTACTACAACAAAAAACACAAGCAAAATAAGAGCACCAGAATTCAAGAGGATTACAGTCTTTTGAGGGCTAGGAGCATTACTTTGAGTCACAAGGGGTTTCTGTAGTAGCATTTTGAAGATGATTGTATGACCGTTATGTGATTTTGTGAATGGATGCTTTGTGTATGTTCCAATAAACAATGTGGTATACCTTTGGCAAAGAGAATATCAATTAGCTTTGGCAGTTTTGAATGCAGGAATTAATGCAGCCTTGCTGTTTTGAGTGTTCACATAAATAGTTGCTAGAAAGTGATCTGGCTCAGGGCGAGTATTTTTGTATCAAAACATATGGTTGTGAAGTAAGATCTATTGGTACAGGCTGTTCAAACTGCATAAGAGATGGCTACAAATGGTCTAGAGTGCATTTATTTTTGAAATATTGACAACAACTTTCTTTGGGAGAGATTACTTCAGTGAGGATTTCAAGAAATTTTGTTCTGCTTCCTGTAACACATAGATACATTTGACAAGTTACAGTTACATGGGTTCATATGGAAAGTAAGAAAATGCTTGACTAAGATTATGGAGCAGTATGCTTTATAAAGAAACAAGCTAAAATGCAGCAATAGCTTTTGCTTTCGAATTTTTGTTCATCTTTTCCTCCCCCTCCAACCCCTTTTTTAGATGGCTCCTAGCTATGCTGGTGTCTACACTGTGTAGCATTGTCATCTGGTGGATTGTATGTGGCTCCCTTCTTCCCAGCCTGCTATTCTGTCTAGATGGTTTAAGAAAATAGTAACCATCAGGACCCCCTGAGAGAGAGCCACTGTGTAAGTGTCCCATTCCATTTCTCTTTAATAACTCATGCTTTCTGTCTGGTGTGTCTCATAAATGCATGTTTTCACATCATGTTCCTTACTGACTTTGTTGCAAGAGTATTTTTCACTGCTCTCGCTTGTTGTATTTTTGTATATATTATTTGAAATAACGGAGTGATTTTATGGCTGGCTTGCAATACAGAAGGTGCAGAGCTTTTATATTTAGGGTAATTTATAATTTTGAAGCCTTTCTTCTTTGCGTGCTCCTGCAAATAAGTAAAACTATATTTGTAAAAAGGAAAAAAAACCCCAAACTGGTTTATAATGTAATCCTCTCCTTTGCATATTGCAAGTGAAGATGTTAGCTCCACTTTTACTTCAAAATTTATAAACTTGCAAAGGCGCTTAATTTCCTAAATGATGGTAGTATTATTCATGTGAAATACCAGGAATTAGAATTAGTTAGAAGTGGCAGTAGGTTTTTGGTTTTGTTTTTTTTAAAACATTATAGCATTATGCAGTAAGAGACAGTAAAATTTTACTTTTTTTTTGACCTTACAACAGAAGATGAGACAGATTGCAATATTAGGTCAAAGCTCATTTGTTTACTCAAACAAGCTGTTTTCATCTTTTGTTCTTAGGTATTTTTATAGAGCATTATAGGAATATTTTAATACTTCTGTTACTTAAATTCAGAAGTTAAATCATTAAAAATACATTCATTACTTGTGTACAATTTTTACTCTTTTCTCCACTTTTGTCAGACTGGTTGGAGCCATTTTTTACTTGGTGCAATATCTTCATCAATGGCAACTTTCATCTTTTGGCCAAATAAAATTTAAGCAGCACACAGAACTTTCAGGAAACCCATAACAGCTTCTTTCTGTTTGCTTCTCTGTCTCCATGACGCTGCTCTACCACTACTACTACCTCCACTATGTTTACTTCATGTGAATGCTTGAAAATTCAGTGCTTATAGTGAAAGATCAGGAGCCTTGCAGCCACAGTTATAAAAAGCACAGAAATAATTTTGCTGGTAAAGGAGTCGGTCTGAAAACAAAAACTGGGGGAATGGTCAACTACTTTGTTACTCCGCTAGCCTTAGCTGAGGTCATTTTAATCTAGTCTTCTGCAGAAATAAATAAATAAATAAATAAATAAACCCTAAGATCAAATTATCCTCTTTTTTTTTCTTCCCTTTGGTACCTAACTTTGCCAGAGAACACACTGAAATGAGACTTGTTTTGAAAACTTTGCTCTCAGTGTAGCATTAGTTCTCGTCTCAGCATTTTACAGGAGTTTTACAGAAACTCAGATTTCTAAAGGCAAACTGAAAGAATAAATTTTGAACACCATTTCAAAGAAAAGAAGCAATACATTCTTTGTTTTCTTTTACTGTAAGATCAGTTTCACTAAACTGTCTTTCTTGTAACATTTCCATGTTCTATGTAAAAACTCCTTAGCTGAGGGGTAAGAGAACAGACTTAGTCTGTTTGACTAACATCAACAGTTTGATGTTAGTAAAGGTGTTATTATGCTAACAATTGAGGTGCCACTGCCTCATACTCAGAATTGACAATCATAGGGTGTTGTTTTATGTCTCAGAATTGAAAAGACTTAAATTTTCATTAAATGTTCTTTCCATTTTGCAGCTAGTGTCTCTTGGGTTTAAGAGACCAAATTATCAGCCAGATGATTCAGTCATCACTCTTAGCTAGTCTGGCAGTTCTGTTGACTGTTTACCTATAGACTGAAGAGCTAATTATCTATGACTTACAGGAGGGTTATATATCTTATGCCAGCCTTCCTGAAAAGAAGGTGGCGAGAAAGCAGTGTTTTATTTGACTGTGTAATGGTTTAACCCAGCAACCAGCTTAACACTACCCAGCTGCCGACTCACTCACCCCTAGCAGCACTAGGACAAGAGAATGGAAAAGGTAAAAAAAAGTGCAAGAACTTGTGGGTTGAAATAAGGACAATTTTGTAGATAAAGCAAAAGCTTTGTGTGAAGGCAAGACACAACATATTCATAGGCTGTGTCCCATCAGCAGACCAGGCATTCAGCCGCTTCCAGAACAGCAGAGCTCATTGCACATAGCTGTTAGTGGGGAAGGCAAAAACCTCCACACCATGTGTCCTAGTTACTCCTTTGAACCAGTTTTACAGTTGAGCGTGATATGATAGGTTATGGGAAACTTCTTTTGCCTGTTTGGGTCAGCTGCCCTCCCAGCTCCTTATACTCTTCCATCTCCTCTTGCTGTCAGGAGAGTGTGAAGAGATGAAGTGTTCTTTGCTCTGTGCAACACTGCTCAGCAACAACTAAAGTATCAGTGTGTTATCAGCATTATTTTCCTCCTATATCCATAACACAGCACATTACTAGCTACTGTGAACAAAATTAACTCTTATCCCAGACACAGTCAGGACCTCATAAAGTAGATAATCTTGGTAAAACTCCCATCAGGAGGTCAGAGAAGATATGCTCCTGTGTAGCCTCTCTTCACTTTCTCCCTCCTTAGGATACCTTAGGATTATAGGATACTTAGGATTATATTTTATAAAAGCTTTTTGTGAGCACTGATTTCTCTCAAGTTTTCTGGTGATTGGCCTGGGTTTGGGGGTTGGGCTTTTATGCATGTTGTTATGATGTGGTCCCCTCCTTCAATTTAAATAATAAATTATGAAATATTTAGAAGTTGGTGCTACTGACCCAACACTATTACACTAAAGCAGGTTTTGATTTGTTTGAAGGCCAGTATATTAGCTTAAAGAGAAGTGGTGTGCCAACTAGTGTCATGCTGGAGGATGTATTAGGCTCAGAAGTAGCAAATGATGCTAATGGGCATGAAAAATTCATAGCATACATCTTTTAATAGCATGGCTATTAAACCGTCTTGTAGCATATCTTCATGATTTTTCTTTTTTTAAAATTGTATTTCATTGAGATGAAGAATATTTTGTACATCAGAAGAATATTTTGTACACCAGATCTTCTGGTATTTCTGTAAGTTAGTTGCTCAGCTGTACATCATGACATGCTATTATTCACAAATAGTTACCAAGCAGTAAATAGGTGCCCTGAGAATCATTTCATGTTCTTTATGAGACATATCTATGAGACCAGTTCTCAAGTGAGGCTGCCAGTCTAATCACCTATTAAATCAAAATTCTATACATTAAAGGTAATGCAGCTCCTAAGCTGAAAGCTGGGAGTGCTTAGTAATGCCGTGTCAGACAGTGGTACAAATGGGAATTTGTCTGTTTTCCTTGAGATGCTCTAAGCCTTCAAAGACTAAAGTTTTAGTCCAATTCTAACCTGTTTGATCATTTAGCAAATGCTTTGTTAATAGGGATTCCAACTGAGCTTTACTCTCTTGGGCTAGCTGTGTGATGTTTTATATCACTTTGATGTGTAAGTGACATAACTTTTGTGCTTAAAGCTGGCTCTCAGCTGATCCTGTAGGATCACTCCTCTCCCCACCCTTTGTTAAATATAGTAGTTTCATGAGGAGGATGCCATAGTTGGCTTGGTCTTTAAGTTGAGTCATATATAGTGCATATTTTTGTAAGTCATAGTCCCAGTTTTTCTTTCTTGCAAACACATAAAATTACATGGAATGTAAGGACTTACTTATGATATGTCAAAAAGATAGCATTTAAGTGCTCATGAAATATTACTACGTTATTGCTTCACAGCATTTTAGTTCATACTGAGATGAGCATATAGGTTTAAGTCATATACAATGGCTTCTTTTCTGAGGTTTTGGTGTCTGGAAAAAAAAGGACACTATATGAAAGAGGTAATAATTAGATAATGTTCCAACAACTTTTGCTTTCTTTTAAATACATGTTACATGCATTCTATACTAAGAGGTGCATGCACAGATTTAAAGAGAAAACACGTTTTTTACGTATGTCTGTCTGCATAAGAAGTTATTAACCAGCGTGTGCCATGATTGAGTTGTACTTGAAGTGATGAAGAGTCAGGAGGCTACGCAGGTTTTTTACCTGTTAATTCAGTCCTGGAAATCACTGGTGGCACAGGTGAAGGATGTAATGCTGACTTCTTTTCATTGTTGGCATCATTTGTAAATTTTAGTTCAAAGTGGTTCATGTTGTATAACGACTACACTGAAAAGAGAATGGTAACTTTTAATATTAGAACTTACTAGAGTTGCCTTAACATAGCAATGGAAATTATAAAGTGAAATTCAATGTTTTGAACCTTATCACCTTAAACATGCAAGAAAGACAGATTTTTGGTAGAAGAACTTGTGTTGTCTGTTGCAGCATGGTATAATTTTGAAGGTACTTGTGTTTTATTTTCAGCTTCTCGTATAACTGCTTCCTCTGACTTGAAATGTGTAGTGTTTACAGTGGAATTTGCATTGCATTTTAATAGTCCTTGCTGCTGCAGTACTGCAGGTTTGGACTTCTGCAAATCAAGGTTCTTGATTTTGCAAGTTTGAGTTTTGTTCATACAAAAATTTAAAATACATGGACGTTGTGTTAATTTAATCATTTGCCAAACAATATAGAAGCAGTAACTTTGGATACAACAAGTTGGTTGGTAATTTTTACTGCTGTAAAATGGAGAAATATACTACAGAATTGATTTTAGTTGAAATTATGTCCTTTCAAGTACATTTGTTTATTCCAGTTCTAGTATCAAGCCCCATATAAAACAGTAAATATACAGGGTTTTTTTTTTTTCTATTCATATTTTCAGTAATTGCTTTTGACAGGTGAGTATGTTGTGTGAGTACAAAAATGCTCATATATATATTCTCCTATGAATGCCTGTCCACTTTTGCTCCAGAATCTATGTTTTATGTTTATGTATAGGATTCTTAGAAAGCAGGGATTTTTTCGGAATATTAAACAACCATGCAGCAGTTTATTTAATATAATGAAACTTTGAGAATCTAATGCAGTCTACCAATAGAGATGAACTCAGCGAAGCCACTGAGAACTGAAATGCTAATAAGCTGCAGAGGAAAAAAAGGATGTATCCTGAAGTTATGCTAATCTCTACAGTGATGCATATTTTTATAGTTAGAAACTTGCACAAATGGGAAGACTAGAAAATAGACCAATTAAATGTTGCACTAAATATATATCTGTAGACTGCTGATATATATGAGTTGTCATTTTTTGTCCATAGGATCATAATTTTACTGCCTGTATTAAGGAAAACTGAAAATGTTATTTCCGTACAAGCAAGCTGCATGAAAGCTAAAAATAATTATTTGCATTTTACTGTTACTCTGTTGTGGGTGCTGACACTATAAGCAACTCTATGTTTTTTCTTCCTGTTAAGAAATGCCAGAATGTTTCGGTCTTCAGGAGAAGCTGCTGAACACAACCAGCATTTGAGAATGGTGTGCTTATTACCTGTAATAGCAGAATGCTGGCATATTCAGTGTTTTTACCCAGGCAACTGTATTTGAAGGGAATATTTCATGGTTGCTGCAGGACATTGAGAGTCACTTCTTCACAAATCGAATGACTTGTTCTTTTTGTTTGTTTTTTTGTTTTGTTTTGTTTTCCAGTTTCTTCTATGTCAAACTGGAAAATAATATTTGGTTTTGTTGCATATGTCAGTTTCGTTCTATATTTTTTCTGTTGTTACAGCAACATGTAATAGGTTTTTTTTGTTGTTCTCTAAAAACCTCAAAGAAAACTCCAAATTATTATTTATTCTCTTCTTGGTTAAAAAATGAGCAAATAATTTTTTAAAAAATTACACAAAAATGTACCTGCATTCCTAATAAAACAGACCTGCATAACCATAATTATAACAAGAACATTATAAAGAGCTGGCTGATTTTTAGGTGGAACAGTTTGCTTTTCAAATTAAAAGGCCCACTACTACTTGTTAGATTTGCTGAAATTGTAATATCCTCTTTTCAGTGTTTTCCTAGAAACTTTCAGGTTATATAATCTCTTTTTTTTTTTTTCCTACTCTTTTCAGAGTAATTCTGCAGTCCAGTGTTCAGAAAAATAAAACCTCTGAACCTAGCATTTCTGACAGTACAAACATTACTAAAAGAACTACCAGATCTGCAGCAAGAAACAAAAGTATAAAAAGGTGAGAGCTACCCTCTTTAAAGATCCAGTAACTGTTGTGTAGACAAATACTTTTGAGCTGGTGTATCCACTGCTGCTGTTAAAGGCTTTTGCCACAATTTAATTCCTCCTCCTGAAAATGAGAAATGAGAAGCAAGAAGCAGTTTTTTGTCTCCTGTTATATACTGAGAATATCTAGAACTTTACATCTTACATGAATCAGATTATACTGCTGAGTCCTTCAAGTTTCAGAATTTTATATTCTTATTCCTAAAGTGAGTAAGAACTACTGGAGTTAAGTGATTCTAGTATCCAAAAAAATCTTGTAATTATCAAATCTAATCTGGAATAAGAGAGGAAAAGTTGTTCACAGCATTCAGAGTTAGATTTAGCATGCAAAGTAAACTTGTGGACAACTGAAATGCAGTTGTGGGCAAATCCAGCAGTGGGTAGGTGAAGTGTATAAAATGCATATGTGGTGTGAGATTTCATAGTGGAGTATCACTGATTATCTGGTCTGAACTTGTTCCACAGAACTTAAGGAAATTTTAAATTTGGATGAATGTATACGAGGGTGAAAGTGTTTTTTGATGCAGAAGAGTATGGCCCCAGTATTAATATGTTTCTACTGCACACACGTGTTCATACCTCTCTGCAGTAGCTCTCCAAGACGTTATCAAAGATGAGTTTAGAATATAACTTGATAGAATTTTCAAGTAATATTCAGTAGCTACTGATGAACAGAATCTGCCTCGGGCTTATAAGGAACAACTTTTGAATGGATCTGCCAGGTGCTGAAGATATATTTTTTTCTTAGGGAGCAAAAAAGGTGGCAAATAACAGCAACAACAACAAAAAAAAAAGCCCACAACTCACAGACTCTAGTTTATGTGGCTTGCTTAATAAGTTTTGCTGAAAATTCCAGGTTTTTGTGCAGTTTTTCTTCCATACATAGTTTTTGTTTTCACAACCTCACCCACTTTTGAAGGTGACAGACATTATGAAAAATCCACTGTACTGGGCTAAGGAAGTAGTCTAAGTAATAGCAATCTGCAAGAATGTGCTAGTCAGAATTTTCATCAGCAGCTATATGAATTTTATGAATTGTATTTTGATTCATATAACATGTAGAAAAATATTTCATTTTTCCTGAAATATCTGTTTTCCTAAAAATCTTAAGTCTTTCTCGGAGTTTTACTGAGAAACTCCATTCTAAATTGTTTTCACCATGCCAGTTTTGCTCCAGATAGACTGATGGGATTCCCACAGCTGTTTTTATTCTTCGTAAGTTTTAATCTACTTGCAGCTCTTCATAGTAGTATACTTGATTGAACACGTATATTCAGTTCCTGGAAAACACACCTTTAAGTAGATATTGTAGTATATAGTGTAGATATATTCAGGTAAGGGATCAGACTACCTATCCATAGGAGGAAACAACATCCCCAGAGCAAGGAAGATTTCAGTTATGTTGAAATAAATGCTATGTATGTGTTGACAGATTTATGACTCAGAGGGCCAAGGATCAGGTTTCAAATTACCTCACATTTGATAAAGCATTTCCTGTTTTAATGTCTTTTCTAAAACTTCTACCCCAAATATTTCATTCTATATACTGTTTCTTCTAACATTTGTGATAGAAGAGTGTCAGTGAGTTTATGTTTGGATTGCATAGTCACAGTGGCCCTAAATATTTGTTCTCACAGTTCTGGAGTTCTTAATTATCTTTTCATCTTAGAGAATTAATTGGGTACTCATCCCTCTAAAGACTATTTCAGTAAGACTGTTTATATTCCAGATTTCCACTTAGTACCTTGCTATTAATCCTGTAGGTGTCCTTTTATTAGAGTGTTTAGCAAAACCTTACTCAATTTTTTTAAGCCTTGCTTTCTTTTTTCATGCTTTTTCAGGAACATCTGCAGCTAGGCCACTCAGAGCCTGTTGCTCAGAGCCTGTTTCAGCCTAGCCTTGAATATCTCTAAGGATGGAGCATGCAAAACCTCTCTGGGCAGCCTGTTCCAGTGCCTCACCATCCTTATTGTCAAAAACTTATTCCTTATATCCAATCTAAATTTTCTCTCTTTTACTTTACAGCCATTTCCCCTTGTCCTGTCAGAGCAGGCACTGCTAAAAAGTCCCTTCTTTCTTCTAGTCCTACTTTAGATATTGTAAAGCTGCTGTCAAGCCCCCCTGGAGTCTTCTCTTCTTCTCTAGGTTGAATCACAGAGTAATAGAATAAAAAAGTGATTTGGGTTGAAAGGGACCTTTAAGATCATCTAGTTCTAACCCCAACTGCTATAGGCAGGTATATCTCCCTCTAGACCAGGTTTTTCAAAGTCCTGTCTTGCCATGTCTTGAATGCTTCTAGGGAGGGGGCATCCACAACCTCTATGGACAACCTGTTCCAGTGCCTCACCACCCTTCACAGTAAGGAATTTCTTCCTACTATCTAGTCTAAACCTACCCTCTTCCAGTTTAAGGCCATTTCCCCTTTTCCTCTTGCTACCTGTCTTTACAAAAAGCTACCCCCCTCCCCCCCCAGCTTTCCTGTAGGCCCCCTCCAGGTACTGGAAGGCTGCTATAAGGTCTCCTCAGAGACTTTTCTTCTCCAGGCTGAAGAACCCTAACTCTCCCAGCCTGTCCACATAGGGGAGTTGTTCCAGCCCTCTGATCATGTCTGTGGCCCTCCTCTGCACCTGCCTCCAACACTCCATGTCAAACAGCCCCAGGTCTTTCCACCTGTCCTCATAGGGGAGGTGTTCTATCCCTTGGATAGCTTTTGTGAGCCCTCCTCTGGATGCTCTGCAATGACACCATGTCTGTTCTGCGCTGAGGACTCCACATCTGGACACAGTACTCCAAGTGAGGCCTCACGAGTGCAAAGTAGAGGGGCAGGATCACTCCCTTCAACCTACTGGCCACGTTTCTTTTGATGTAGCCCAGGATATGTTTGGCTTTCTGGGGTGCAGGAGTACATTGCTGGCTTGTGTCCAGCAATGTGTACCATCCACCAGTATCGCCAAGTCCTTTTCAGCAGGACTGTGCTCTATCCTTAATTACCCCAGCTTGTACTGATAAGTATTGCCACAACCCAGTTGAAGTCTGTGAAGTTTGTATTACCTCACAGTACATAAATAGATTGACCTTTTCCAGATAAATTGAATGCAATATAGAGGGAAATAATTACTGTTAAAAAACTGAGATTGTGTCCTAACCAACATCTACCTTTGTCAAGGTTCTGTTGCTTTCTCTGAATGTCTGATATTAGTGTGGACCTTTATTCTTCTCTTGACTTGCCAGTCTGTTGTATTCCAGTGGAAAAATCTTGCACAGTTTTTATACAAAACTTTTTTGTTGATGCTCCAGGCCATTTTAGTCAGTTTTTACTCCAGATTAATCACTTTTTTTTGACCCATCATTACGCAGCATAATCAGCAGATCTGAATTTACCATTTCATCCTTCAAACTTTTGGACACTATCGTATAAAATGTCCCTAGAATGGTACTTCAGCCAAAGTAGTCATTTGCAGTTAAAATATTTTGTTCTGGTTTTGCATAGTGGTCTTAGAGAATTTCAATATATTGCTCACAATGTTCATTGTATTTCCGTTGTGGAATGTCTCGAGATGTCAGCTGCCATCTACAAAAGACAGTACTGGTGGGCATAACACATTATTTGTTGTGACTGAAATAATGTTGTTGTGTAACTGCAAGACACTGCATGACTAAAGCATTCTCCACAGTTTTTTTTCTGTGGGTGTCCTTATTCTAATCTTTTTTCTCCATTGAGGATAATATACCATGTAAATTTTTGAGTTACTGGGAATGAAGCCTGTTTGTGTTTGTATCTTAACAGGATGCATATAGCACATTATCTTTAGGACAGATGGGTCATTTTCCTCTCCTATTTCCCTCCTCACTTTCTTGCTATCAAATCGCTTTTAGTAGAACAGTGTGCTACTATATCAGCTAAAAGGTGAGATGGAAGAGGATTCTCAAAATCTTAACTCTTAACGTAAATAATCATTGCCTAGACTTGATCCCAAAGTACGTGAAGGACTTGAATAGCATTCTTCTTAGACAGATAGCTGGACTAGCAAAAATGCATAGCAAACCTGTGTTCTCTGCAGGATAAGAACCCTGTGCATTTTGGCCAACGGATTTATACTTCAGAAATTCCCAGACCAAATGAAACATAGTAAGGCCCAAATGAAGCAGTTTTCTCTGTTTTATCATCTTAAAGATTTAGAATTATGTACATAACAAGTAATTGGTTAGAAGTGAAATCTTGAATGATCAAAGAATTTTGGTAGCTAGAGCTGCTAAAGAGAATATGGAGGTCAAGTTATTACGGAAAAAAAAAACTTGAGAAGACAGGAGAAAATGCATGAAAATGTGGTATAGATTATTTTACTTCTTTTAACAAGAGAGGATTATGCTTTTACAATCTCACGTGCTTTTACTTTATTGGAAATTGGAAAAGGAGCCGTCTGTACCCTTGCTCATACATTGAAAATTGCCTGCAGCATTTCAGAGTTTATCTGTGAAATCTAGGTCTAGCTTGAAAAATATTAATGTTTCTCTGCTACTCTTTCTACTTTTCCTTCAGTCTGATACATCATAGGGAGAGAAGAAAAATGAATACTTTACAGCAATTGTACTTAATGAAATTATGTTGCTTTTTTGTATGAAACTGAGCCTTTCTTCATATTCTCTGCGAACACACTGGTCTGTGCTTTCTTTACAACTGATATTGCTGTGTTTTTAAATGCTGTGACTTTTACAATGTCTCTTTTTTGAAATACAGTTTAATTGTTTCATCTTGCCAACAATATTAGCTTCAAATAATTTTTTGGGTACACATTTCAATTTTTTTCCTCAAATATGTTTTATTTCAGCAGCCAGTCCACCACAAGAACTAGAACAGTATTGCGTTAAAATTTCAAATTGGCAAGCAGTGTTGAAAGGGGATATCCAGGCATGAAGGGGATACAACTTGAAGACACTTGATTGCAGTTCTAGGAAGATGTCTTTGGCTCCACTTAAGCAGAAGAAACTCATTCATACTTGTAAAATAAAACTGGCAACATGCTTGGCATACAGTTTCTTAATTACTAATACTTCCTCAAGCAAAACCAACAAAATAGTGTAAATTCAGACTCAGGTGTAAATACTTGAGCTCTCTATTGTAAAGAGGGCTCCCTACCATATATGATGCATGTGCATAAAATGTGATGGCAATCACAGCTGCTGACCACCAGAAGTGAGAAAATGGTGGGAGTTTTTAATATGTAAATCTGTGTTGTTCATTCAGACTGGACTTAGGTCTCCACTTGAGACTGAAACTCTACCACGGAGGTTTTTTACTTATAGGATTGGTACTCTCTTGTGTTAACTGGCTATTCTTTCTTATTTTATATGAATTTTTTTTTATGAAGTCCTGGTGTTGAGAACAAAGTAAATATTGTCCACCAAAGAGTGCTTTATTTTCAAAGACTGTGATTTTTTTTAATTTTAATTTTGGGGGGAAAAAAAAAAAAAAAAAGCCAACAGAAAGCAATTATCTTGTTTTTAATAGCGATAGATTTTCAGTTGTTCCCAACCACTGGCTCTTTTATCTATTTGTAATTGCTTTAAATCCAGTATGATTGTAAGAAGGAGGAAAAACATTTAAAGCAGTGAAATGTCATTACTCTTTCTTTTCATATCATCACATCTTTTAGATGAATCTTTAGATTACCAGTTGGGTATGGGCAATTGGGTATGGTTGGCCTTCTGGGCTTCAAGAGCACAGTGTTGTCTCATGTTCAGCTTGCCACCCACCAGTACCTCCAAGTCATTTTTGGCTGGGAATTTTAGCAACAGAATAACTTAAGTTTTTAAAAGATCCAGATTATATTTGCAAGGGGGAGGATTTTCTTTCTATGAAGAAAGGATTCTTTTCAAATGAAAGGAAGTGTTCTGTTACACCAGTGGTTTCTCAGTGCCACTATGAATAACCACACATGGGTTTGAATACATTTTGTTGGCTAAAGAAGAGCATTGTGAGTTGGAGAGTATGCAGAATGTAAAATGTATGGTGACATCTGTGAGTGTAAATTTATATATATATGTATGTATGTATGTATACTTCAGATTTGCAAATATGAGCACAAAATAGGTTTGTATGGTGCAAGATAAGGAGCACTGAGGCTTATACCCTGTTTTTTTTTTTTGTTTGTTTGTTTTCCAATTAATTTTCACAATCTCTTTCACTCTCTTCTAAGTGAAAACCACCCAAAAAATGGGACAGAACTCACCCCAATAGTGATAAAAATTTTATTACCTTTTTTTTTTTTTTTTTTTTACTTTTTTGACCTCCTTCACCAAAATGGCAATAGATGGTGTGTTGTGCAAAAATTAATCTCTTTATTTTTGAAGAAAATTTCCATCTTGAAAATTTTATGAGTGAACTTACTTGCAAATCTTAAAAGGCAGGAGGGAAAGGATGAAACTAATGAGATGTAAGGATGAGAGTTAAAACAAGTAAGATCTATTGATAATGTTTTGGCCTTACTGTTCTCTTAGCTGAACTTCTTGATCTAAAATTTATCAGCATATTCCACAGCCCTTCAAAATTCTGAGTTGGAATTTCCGTTTTTTAAAGTAATCAGCAAAGCAGTTAGTACTCAGAAGTTAATCAGAAGCAAGTTTGCATGAATTGTACACCGCATGGCAACTCAAGTTAAACCAAAACTGTTTGTCGTGAATATGTTTGAGGCTACCCCATCCAAAAATGAGTATCATGCTGAGAAACACCAAAGTGTCAGAGTATCAGAAATAAACATGAAAATTCTCCAAGCAATCTTATATGGTGAATTAATCTGTTAGCTTATTGCATCTGATCTAATTATATTGCTTTGTCTGTCCAAGTTTTTAGTATTTTGTCTTCTATGTTTACTATGCCATACCAAAGCTGTCTTAAGTACAATTATGAAGTAGTAGCCATGGGTGAGGGAGTTTGTGGTTTCCAAGTCTGTTTTGAAATGTGCAGTACTGTGTGCCAAAAAGGAGCACATGTATGACAGCAGTGCAACAGAGCAGCTGAAGGAACTTATTTCTGCTATTGCCAATTAGCAGTTTTGGTTAAACTTAAAAATTCTTTCTACTCTTTCAACATGCAAGATGGATTCTTCTGCGATCTCTGCAACATATTCAATAGTTGTCTATCTTAGGTCTAATTGCTAGCTTCCATTACAGCATCAGTATAGTAATAGAAGCTAAATCAGACCATGTCCTTTTGCCCCAGGACAATAGAAAAAGTGCTGCTTTAAAAAAAAATAAAAAAAAATTAAAAAAAAAGTAGGTACTCATGCATTAAAATGCGGCGAAGAAAAAGTTACATTCACTGATTTGTTGCACTGCAGTTTTTATATTAGTAGTTTGCAGACTGTGTCTTGTGTAACTTGTGTACAGACTATCAAGATCTAGAAGTCTTCGACTAATGAGCACTGTTCATCTTGATTATTTCTAAATTGTATATTTCTAATCATATTTTTTTAACTTGGATTGATAGAATGGGAATTTATTTTGCTGGAGGTATTTTTAAGATAAAGCTTCATATTATCTTGTAATATCAAATAGCTCAATATGCATTTGTGTCTCATTTGAAAATAGTGCATATTGTATTTGGTTTTATACAAAATATTGAATAGTGAGAATTGTAAACATGAATTACGTAAAATTAAAAATAATAATCAGAAGTTTGTGTGTTCACTTTTGTTTCCAACATTCTGAAGGAAGTCATCTAAGACCACATTTGTATGGGTCTGACCACTTTGTGCTCATAGAAATAATGAAAGAATCTCACTTGCCTAAAAAGGTAAGTTTTTTAATTAAAAAGCACAAATCTCAAAATACTGCATTTTAAATATAATTTTTGGCTCTGCATTTGAGGGGACTGACTTCAGAATATAACAGTAATTGTACTCAAATAGTTGGGACACTCTTAGCCAGTAAAAAACTGGCTTCTAACTTAATTTGTCTTCTTTATGTATGGTAGTGTAGCACTCATTTTTTTTGGAAATTGGTAGAATTTGAAATACCATTTACCACATGTAAATGGTGGTAGTGGAAATGGAAAGTGAAGATTTCTCAAAACAAATATTTTTAGAATCATTTACTTTTACCTAAGTTGTGAGGGTCCATGAAAAGGGAAGGGAGGAGAAGGAGAAGGAGAAGGAGAAGGAGAAGGAGAAGGAGAAGGAGAAGGAGAAGGAGAAGGAGAAGGAGAAGGAGAAGGAGAAGGGGAAATGGGAGGGGAAGGAGAAGGAGAAGTATGTAATTATTCCAATATTTATTCTTACCTTACATATTTAAGAAAAAGCAAAACATGTGCACCTTGGGCAGAACCTATTTGACAGATGAGTAAACTCTCACTTGCTCCAGAAAGGGATGTTCATATTTGCTTGGAAAATCTTTGTGTTCATCAATTGTAATGTTACCCTTTCTGTGCTTGTGTAAATGTTTAAACCACTTCTTCCTTTGCTAGTTGCCTGCAGAAGAGTGAACAAAAGGCTCTGCCTGGAATACGTCTGTGTTTGCATGTGATCACCACAGCAAAACACCACTAATCCCTATGTAGACATGCAAGCACAGCACAGGCACTGGACAGGGAAAGGCAAAGGACCAAAGCACAATACAGAGAACAGCTGAACAGTGACCAGGCCAAGGTTTTGGCAACATTATGCACCGCAAGAATAACCTGTGTGCAGTATTTCTGAAGCTTACTTTGATTTGGCACTTTCCAGCCTCCTTTATGGGTTCTACACAGCCCATGTAGGAGCAGAGAACACTGCAGCAAAACTGATGTGCTGTCTTTAGAAATATTCAAGGCTGAGCTTACTGAAAACAGAAACACTGCGAGTTTTAAAACTAAATAGTTAAGAGGAAGGTGCTTGGTCTTTGTTTTTTATTTATTTTTGCATGAGGGACGGGGCGAAGGAAATTCAGAAATTCAATCCCTTAAGTAACTGCCTCCACTCTTCATAGTCCTTCCCAATATACAAGGCTGTTACAAATCTGGCGAAGACTGCACTGCCCAGACAGCCTAAGCAGCAGTTGCTATTGGTCACCCAGCTGCAGGTGCGTGCAGTGGCTGCATGCCAGCAGGTGCACACCACTTCCGTCTCACAGCCATCCCTGATTCCCAGCTTCTCCAACTCCCTCATCTGCTGCACACAAGTTATGCCATCAACACAATAAAAAGCTCGTTCTTATGCCAACAGGACAGAGGGAGCAGACATAAATGTCTCTTTGGCAGAAGATACTGTTAATGCAGGAAAACCCAAAATGACTGCTGCTAATAGAGGGAAGATTGCCATTAAAGACAGTGGTTGTTTCCACGATATTCTTCATAGTGGAAGGGCTCAGCTTCCTCATCGCCCCTTCTTCATCAGGTTTCCTACTAGGCCCACCTGGCTTTCCTCCCACATTTGAGTTCTGTCAACACAATTCCTTGTTCTTCCCAAAACATCATGCTTCTAGGACTGTGTCTTTACAACATGCAATACTTCTGGTGTCATGCTTCTAGGTGCTTTTTTTGTCCACTTCTGCCACTCTACTTTGTTTCTGAAATAAAATGTTTAATGTTGCTTCCATACTTAAAGAACTCCTTCATTTCACTGAAAGCTTCATAGAAAACGCCCACCAGAAAGTTATCTTTTCCCAAGGAACACAACCTTTGTTAGAGTCAGGAAAAACATCAGAAAACAGGATTTGATCTATAAAAAAAAAAAAAAAAAAAAAAAACACCAAAAAATACAACCAACAAGCTCCCACCAAGTCCAGAATTCCTGGATTATATGAGTAGCGTGTCAACTTACTTTTTCTCATCAGAAGAGAGTAATCCAAGACCTTGTGTCTGCTTCCTTTACCTACATAAAAGCTGTCCTGACATTTCATTGTGTTAACTCATTATCTCTTAGTCAAGTACTTACTAGCGTACAAATCTAGACAGAGAAACCTTTGTTTAGAGCTGACAGCAGCTCACAGTCAGCTACAGATAAAACAGACAGCTGAACGCAGAACTTTTTTTTTACACTGGCTACTCAGGCAAGCAAAAACCTTAGTGAAGTCATTAAGCTGGTGTTAATCAGAATGCTGCCATTAAAAGTGATGCAGTACCTAAAGCTGCTCTGTACATTCAGCCATCTGAAACATTTGTTGCATCATATCCTCAAAAAGGTGTTTGTGGACAGGTAACACCTGAAGGTTTTATGTAATTCTGAGTAGCAGAGTTGAAGAGCGGCAGTTGTTACTTTCTTGAGTCCAAAGACTGAAGATCCCAC
Source organism: Centrocercus urophasianus (assembly GCF_019232065.1). Classification (NCBI taxonomy): domain Eukaryota; kingdom Metazoa; phylum Chordata; class Aves; order Galliformes; family Phasianidae; genus Centrocercus; species Centrocercus urophasianus. The sequence continues at coordinate 14,335,050 of NW_024884833.1, read as the reverse complement.
CCCACAAATTGTTCCATGCTTGTCCAGCTGGTTACTGAAAGAGAAGATCTCTAATTCTATGCCTGTTCACTCAGTGACATATATGAATGGACACTTTCCGCAGATAACCTTGGAGCATGTTCAGTGGTTGGTCAACATTACATTATTATCAACATTATTATTATTTGTGCGTGTGAATACATTACTCCTTGTATGAATGTGCCTATATATACACATGTTCCTGTGACAGCTATGCAAAACTAAGGAATGGCTTAAGCATGTTGTAAGAATCCAATTGATTATTCATCTGTCTAGATTCAGACTGGCTATCAGTGGTATCCCCCAGGGGTCAATTGGGTAAGCGGAGGAAGTTGTGATTTTGTCAAATTTCACAACGTCAATTATTGATATGAGACTGCTTTGGTCTTGGGAAGAAAATAAACACATCACATTGCCTTAATGGCTAAAAGAGCCATTAAGAGCAGTTGCATGGTTTCTCCTCACTTTCCAGAACACTCAGAGAAAACAGTGCCTTTAACTAGCACCCCTATTCCTTCTCATGTCTTTTGGATACACTTAATGGTAAAAAACATTTGATACAGATGAAAAATCAGAAATTCTCAAGTGGGAAATAAATACCCCAGTACTAAATGAAAAATAATACATGTATGTGCATACAAAGGTGCAATTCCCAAGGCATGTCTCAACTATAGGAAGGAAGTACAGCAGTTGGATGGTCCCCCAAAAAGAAGCTAGTATTGGATATGTGGACATAGAAAAGTACTACTGCCAAATTTGCACTCCAGCAACTACAGTTCCTACAGTAACTATTAATCTGCAAATTGAGGAACAAATACAACCTTCCTGAAAAGAAGCAAAAGAAATAATTCCCCAACTAAAAGTAGCTCTGCATTTCACTGTTTTGCCAGATGGTTTGTCCTGGGGCTAGGAGTCAGTAAACTTGAAAAAAAACATTAGTAAATATCTCTGTAATGATTGAAACAATTGCAAGCAAAAACACAGATGCAGTCAGAGCCCTCCAAAAGGAAGTTCCACAATTATAAAAAATTTAACATTAAAAAGAGGATTGTGTGTGTGGGTCACAGTGGAATATCATCTTCATATTTGTATGACATCTAGAAATTTGAAGGAAAACTTGAATGAAATTCTAAGTTTAATTCTAATTCTAATGAACTTGAATGAAATTCTAAGTTTAAGTTTTTGGAGTAGCATCATCCAAGTGTCCTTATGCTGCAGTTCAACATGGCATGGAGTGCTGCAATACAATATTCCAGAACAATAGGGAACAACTGTCAAAGATTTTAACAATACAGAAAGAGAAGCCATCTACGTCAAGATACAACAGTAGAAAAGGTATAATGAGAGACACAAAGTCTCTTATCAAGAATAATTTATGTTTCACAAACATCAAATAGCCATTTTTGGCAGAACTACTCAAAAATATTCTAGAAGAATAGCCAGAGTGAAGGAGTAAGTTTCAAGCTGCAGTTGAGGTTATTTGGCTCAGGTTCAGAAACAGGAGGACTGCAAGGAAAGGACAAGGCCATCTCATCCTCAATGCCACACAAACTATTTGTTAAGGCAAGAAACATAGCTATGTCAGTGAAGGGTTAGAGTGGGTATTAGGAAAAGGTTCTTCATGAGAGGGTGATCAGGCACTGGAACAGGTTCCCCAACATCATGGGCCCAAGTTGATGGATTTCAAAAGGTGCTTGGACACTGCTCTCAGACACAGGGCTTGAATTCTGAGTGGTCCTGGGTAGAGGCAGGAGCTGAACTCAATGATCACTGTGGACTCCTTCCAACTTGAGATATTTACTATTTTAGTTTGTAGTTTCTCGTGCACTAAACAAATTTCTTCTTTAATGACTTAGTTCTGTCTTCAAAATTATTTTATTTCACTGACAATAGCTGCAAATTGCATTTTCTCACTGAACAAACACTTGTTAAAGTTACCTGTTAAAAGCAACCAAGCTGCTGCTGTCTTAAAATCATTTCTGTTCAGGGATATTTTTCAGGCAAGTAAGATCAGCTCTTTGTTGCCAAACAGCAGAGGCTTCAGTCTCTGACTCATAAAAATAATACCTCAAACTCAAACCAGTAAGCACTGTGTTTTATTTGCCAAACTCTCAAGAACTGCAACTTGTAAATGTGTAAAATACACTTCAACCAAAGAAACAGAAAGTAGCTTTCATATTTCAAAATGAAACAGACTCCTAATGGCAAACCATGTCATACAGTTTCACTAAGCTGCCAGGAAGAACTTGACATAGTCTCTACATTTTTAAGCACTGTACTGTTGATGTTCATTCAAAGCCTTATACTTGAGTACTGCAATCCTTCATACAGCTTTCACAAATGGAGGCAGGCACTAGGCCCTATAACAGAATTCCAGACCACTGTTGTCTCCAGAACTCTCTTCCATTAATGTGTTCAAACATTTCACACATGAAAAAAAAAACAAAAACCCATCAACCAGAACAGCTTTTCCAGTAGACTTGGACTTTTTTTTTCCTTCGCACCAGTACAGAACTGGTTTCTTTAGAGCTGCACCAAAGCTCCGTTGATAACACCATTCATGATATTTCTTTCATGTTAAAGCAGGAAAATCTTCAGGATCATCTGGATTTGGAGCAACAATTTGCACCTATGGAGTAAGAAAGAAAGCTTTACAGAAGTGAATAGATTTTAAAGCATCTGAAAGCTACATATAAGTATGTATTTACCCTGAAAAAATCCATTGTTTTATTTAAAGTAAATGCTTCATAACCATCTCTATCACAGAAATACTAATTTTATCTGAGAAATTATGACTACTATAATTGATACAACATGAACTTATTTATAATACTGAGTAGGACCATATTTTGTAGTATTAAGGTGGGATAGGGAAAGTGCAACAATCTCATCCACAACTTTTTTTTAGAAAAAACATTATTGGTTTTTTTTTTGTTTTTTTTTTTAAACTTTCTAGGGCTACTGAATAGTCTGTAGTTTGTGATACAAAAAGCCTTTTTCATTCAGATGAAGCAAACACAAAATCTTTTCCATACCACTTTGTAAGTTCCCTAATGTAACCGTTTTACTGCTTTATGTACAACTAACTGCAACTTTGGTGATTACAAAGAATAAAGGTATAATTTTTTTTTTTTTAGGTAAGCAGATTTTTTTTTTTTTTCTTCCTAAAAAGCCAGTGGAAGTTCTTTAGATCAACACTTTAGAAAGTAATTAAATTTGGGCTGAATTAAAGATGCTGTTATAATTAGAGTTTATTTGCACATGTCCCATTCACCTACTGGAATGCCCACTGGTACAGAGAGACTAAAGATCTGGCAGTTTTAAAAACAGAGTCTACAATGTCAGTATCAGCTCCTCTGACAGAGTAGGTGTTTAAATGAATAGTTAGTGCTGGCAAAAAATAAATGGAAGCATGAAAACTTTATCTTTTAAATTATTGTCTGAGCCGTTTACATGCTATTTAAGCCACAAAGAACCTAACCTTGATGAAACTTTTCTATAAAGTTACAGCTCTATCTCTTTTCTCTTTTACCCTCCGGGAGGGTAGATTTAGGTTAGAGATAAGGAATAAAATCTACATGAGGATGGTGAAGCACTGGAACAAGTTGCGTAGTGATATGGTTGATGCCCTGTGCCTGGAGAATCTAAAGACAAAGCCGGATAAGGCCCTGGGCAACCTGATCTAGATGTGTTGTCCCTGTTCATTGCAAGGGAGTTGGACTACATGGCCTTCAGAGCTTCATTCAACTCTCTGAGGACTCTATGATTCTATACAGAACTGAAATTTCTTGCTATATAGTAAGTCTTCGTCATGTTAATAAATTCCTAATTTATATCAAACATTCAATGAGGAAAGAAATGTTCACTGCATCCTTTCCTCTAGTTAACATCACAGCAGCTGGTAATCCAGCCATCAGAAATATATGTGTTAGAGCTCCTCAGCCAGAATCAATATTTCACTTTAAGCAACTTGGTATGGGTCAGGAACTGAAAATAACCAGGCCAACATACTGTGAGGTGGGTAACAGAAACAAGTCTCTTACTCTAGAAACCTCTCCAGAATAGAGGGGGAAGAGGGAAAGGACAATTACCACCAAAAAATGTTGCCAAGCAAACAAAACCTACAGAAAACTTTACCATTACTTCTGGTTGAGATCGTGTCTCCTCAACTTGTCTGCCACGGCCACAACCTCGTGCTCCTCTTGATCCACGGCCAGGGCGAGAAAGACTCCCAAAGTTGATATCAAGCTGAGATGTTATATCATTCACTGCCCTTCGAAAAATCTGATAATCGTCTTCAAGCTCTCCCTTTTGTATCTAGAAAAAACGTGTGATTAAGGCTCGTAATTTCCATATACAGCCTTCTACCCTCCCTGACACATTTACATACACACGTATTACAAAATAAGCAGCAAAAAAAATATTAAGATGACATCTGGAATAGGAGACAGGCTTCAACTTGCACAGCATTTGAACAGAAGTGAGACAGTTGCAGCCTCCCAGATACCTGGGATAGTTTTGTTTGCTCAGAGAGTCCTTGAAGCAAGGTCTGCCATACTGTATAGCTCCACAATATTGAAGTTTGCAGCAATATAATCTATAAGGCTTCCCTAAGGAACCAGAGAATCAGGCCTAACCTACTTACTCCTACAATTACCTTCAGCTAATGGTTAAAAGGACAGAAACCACAGCATTTGGTTACTAGCCAATATATATATATTTAATATATTTGTCTGTAACTATGAGATTCTCTTTTAACTCTTAATATTCCTAGTTCCTAGTGTATTTAAGATTGCTTCCCACCACAATTTTAACATGCATTGAAGTTAAAATATCTGTAAACTCATCCCATACTGTAAAGAATCTCTCATTTTAAAACACTTTTGATTTGTCTTTGCTATGCAGTTTCTGTATCTCTTTTACATTCATTTTGACAAGGTCACTTGGTATTGCCAGCCAAGAAAGTTTAGGAGCAATAAGAACAGCATGCATTTCTCATACTTTCAGAACTTGTGAAAGTTATTCTCCCCAGTGCATCCTCTCATCCCAAAGGAAAGGGCAATGGTATCCATGAGCACCAAAAGCCATGCTAAAAAGGATGCAAGCAGCTTCTGTATTTGTCTGTACCGAGAAGAACTCAGTGACCTACAGTGATTATGACTCACAAAGAAAAGCTGCATGTTTCAGTGTTATGAGTAGACAAAGAATACAATGTGTATTGCATACATGCACACAGACCTTAATCAAGGATCACAGTTTCATCATGCTAGGTTACAAGGACATACATATACTTTTGCGACCCTCAAAATCTACAATCTAAGCTAGCAGGAATATAAGCAAATTCTCATGCTTCTCCTCAGCACTTCCCAATCATATTAACAGAAGTACTTCCTGAAACGTTGCCCAACAGACACCATGGAAAAAAAAATGGGAAAAGTGGGGAGAAAGTATATCACTATAGAAGAAGGTCTCCAGAGTTCTTTTAAGAAATAGGACCATAACACTGGAAAAAAGTATATAATCCAAGTGCACAATGGAATCTGGGGTCCAGAACAGATGAGAAAATTGACACTTAGCATCCAGACTAACAGATGCCAAAATAGATGCCATATCCGTGCAAACATGTACTGATAGTTTAGCTAAATACAGTTCCAAGGTAGGATAAGAAGTCTTTATAAGACAAGTTTATCTTGTGGCACTACTGGAGATCTACATGTGTGGCAGCAATAAGGAAACAAGTTTTATATTGCTAAGAATATACATTTTAAAACAGAATAACTTAATATATTACATGCCTGCATATAAAATATACCCCTATTTTGACCTGAGAGAAAAATGAACAGACAATAAGTGTCAGGCAAACTTTAAGGCACATACATGATTACAGTAACAAAGTTCAGATACTATTTTGGGTTCAGATTATACTAAAACTAGTGGAAAACAAGGAGAGTTTCCTCAGCATAAAGCAAAGTTTACAGAATTCCACAGGTAATGCTTACATCACTGCTATATTTTGACTTGTGAATCACCACTGCTTTGGAAGGAACAGTGGATTCTGGCCTCCGGATGTTGAATTCATGCTTCGGTCGATTCTGTTGCTGAAGATTTTTCCACTCATCTAACGTCATTTCTTGAACTACTTCTTCCATTGGCTTTCCTTCAGCAACTCTAAGGGTTTGTAGTTGTAAAGTAAAACCCATTAGCTTATAACATGCCAGGATGAAAGAGAACATTAATCTCTAAAGTAAGTATAGTGAACAGAACACATGGAATGTTTCTCACCAAATTACAGTCCTCAATTTTACTTACAAGCCGTAGTAACTTGGTGTATGACTTTTACATTAACCTAACTTGTAAAATACACCTATGGCCTGCATGAAATTAGTCTTACAAGCAAGAATTTCCTCCCAACTATTGGACTAAGTTCTGGTATTTATCCAGTCTTACTGTAAGTTGAAGCATTGCAGATTCTACAACAAATCACTCTGCCTTTTGGTCTAGGATATTCTCAACTCTGTTTCAACAGTGAATCTACTTTTAGCAAATACAGCCACAGTTGCGAGGTCTAATATTCACACACTGCTTCTTTGATTTGTCAGGTTACACAGGGGCAGTGTCTACCACCTGCCTAAAACAGATTAAACCTAGTACAGTTTCAATTTGTCACAAAGCACAATAATGCTGATATGCTAAAGGAAAATGCAAGCAGATCAATCAGCTTTGCTTATTTTTGATCTGTGAAAACAGAAGACAATGTCTAAGACTAAGACCTTCTCAACATATCGTTTGACTATTTATGCCAGCACCAGGAAAATGCTATAACTGTTTTAAACAGAACCACTTGCTGCTTACAGTACACTCACAGAATGTACCATTTAAGTTATCAGCAGAAAACTATTCCCTCCTAAACAGAGACAAATGCAGGAAGTACAACTCCTTCAATCATAATTGTTAAAATAACCAAACACTATAAACTACAGGACACTGTAAACTACAATAAACACTATAAACTACAGTGTATCAGTTGATTCCCAGATCCTTAAAATCTGATCCATCCTTCTCCCACCCAAAGCTATTACACATAGCAACAGAAGTTGATGTTCGTTAAGCATTTTCCTAACACTGATTATTCCAGAAAACCTTTTCATTAGGTCCCTTCTCATAGGAGAAATACAGCTTTCCTTCCTTTCATTGGATCCCAGGTTTCATATTTTTTCTATCAAATGCTGATTACCAAGAGCAAATTTTTTTAATATAAAAATGCAGTTGTTTAGGTTCAATTTGGAAATTCACTTTCTTAAAATGGCTTGGATTGAAAGAGACCTTGGAGAGACCTTGGAGATCACTGAGATCGAAACTCCCTGCAATGGGCATGGCTGCCACCACCAGATCAGGCTTCAAAGGGCCCCATTCAATCTAGCCCTGAACTCAGAGACAGAGCATCCACAGCTTCTCCAGGCAGCCTGTTCCAGTGCCTCACTGCCCTCTGAATAGAATTAATTTTCCTAACATCTAACCTAAACCTCCTCTCTTTCAGTTTAAATCCATTTTCCCTCATTTCATCACTATAGGATCATGTAAAAAAATCACTCCTCTACACTTTATCACGGACAGAAGCATAATTAAGTGACAGCGAACAGCACATTTCATCTCTGATCTTGTACAAGCATGCTGAAAGCATATACATTTGTTGTGAGTGTTCTGACAACATGCAGACACCCAGAGACAAAGAAAAAAAGAGAAAGAAAGCTTATAATAATGTTGTCTATTAAGTCATTCCTAAGTCAGTATGTCAAAACAGAATCAGTGAACTGTGTTTCTGAACACTAGGAAGTATTTCGTCCTTCTCTCTCTTTTTCCACTGTGTCAGTCCTCAATTAGAACTGCAGATAGAAGAAAAACAGCTGCAACAAGTACTTAAGTATTAGTTATCAGTCTTTCAATCTGAAAAAGAAACACATGCATTCAAGCAGAGCTTTAAGGTCAACTCTGTGATACTGTTTGCACTGTGAGAAGTAATGCATTTACCCCATTTCCTAAAGATCCTAAAGAGACATTTAATAAAGAGAGTAAGTGATATGAAAGCAAACAAAAGAAAAAAATAAAATCCTCAACAAAACACTAGGAATTCCAAAGAAGCAAAAATGCTTCAAAAGTGTCAGCTCCCCAAACACAGAAACACTGGTAAGAAAAAAGCTCAGAAATATGAACTCTCTCCTACCTAACCTGTGCAAGATTACTGCAACTCAGTAACTCAGACAAACAACCTCCAATCAACAGCACCTGTTGACTTCCTACCAGCAAAATATTAGAACAACACGCTTGAATCCTTGTTTGGAAAAGACGTCACTGCTACTAGGATGGACCAAACTCTGAAGTGTGTGTCTTCCATGTGGGAATGTCTAAAGAGTCCAGAAGAGAACAGTAAGACATACGAAGTATAAAATATATGATCTACAGGAAAGTCTTAAAGATGGGCTGAGGAAGAAACTTACATAATGCTAAAATAATGCTAAAAAAAATGCTTACATAATGCTAAAAATTGAATAGATTGTTGTGTGGCCATGATGAGCAGGGCAAGATACTTGGGAGATAAAAAAAAAACAACATTTAATTCCAAAGTATTAGAAAGACCATCAAGAGATAACGTAAGATCAATTTGCATTATACAAGTTAACTAGAGAAGAAAAGCATTACATAAAATACTTATAAAGATTTGGACTGGCTTTATGTCACAATTAAGAAACAAGAGAACTAAATAAGACTGTACACTTGAGGACAAATTTGGAATTTTTCCTTAAAAGATCAGATGGATACACGTATCCAACAAAAAGGGAGATGGATTTTGTGTGAAGAAATGGAAGAAAACATCACAGAATAAATACTAACTCCACAAATACCTTTCACAGGAATTGGTTAGATGACTATGTGCTGCACTGAGCAAAAATAAAAATCCATTTATCTGAATTACCAACTAACACACATTTGTTCAATTGTTCAGACTGTGAAGACAAGTTCAACAGAAAGTATCTGTGAGGACAGCTTATATAGCAATAGTACTTATATTTTATACACGTTAGCTGCAGCAAAAAAAAATTATTAGTATGTAATTTGTGATACTATATGCACCGTATATTGATGTTGTTCAGACTTAAAGGAAATACGAAGACATAGCATAATAGCAAATAATTTACATTATGCAAGTATTAAATACATTCTTGTCCTGCAATACTTTGCAAATGGAATTAAGAATAGCAACACAGACACAGAGCTAAAGGCAAAGACCTTTTAGATTATACAAGCTTGTAGAAGTCTTCCCAGAGATGCAGTGAAGTTAGCCAGTACCAAACCATAAAGCTATGCAGTATCTCCACTTGAACAAATTTTTCACAACTGCCAGGACTATAACTACTTTCTAAAATGGTAAATCACTGGTAAATCACACCAGGGAAGGAAGAGAATGAGAGAAGAAACAAAATCAAGTTTGGGGTGGTTTGGTTTTTTTTTTTTGTTTGTTTTTGTTTTTGTTTTTTTGTTTTTGTTTTTTAATCTGTCTCAATACAAGAAGGTGACCCTCTCCCTCTGTAAGCATCTTAAGTGTGGGAGACATGGCCAGCCTCTTTTCAGTGCTCTATGGGGGCGAGATAAGGGGAAATGGCCATAAACTGGAGCATAGAAAGTTCCACACCAATATGCAAAAGAACTTCTTTATGGTGAGAGTGACAGAGCACTGGAACAGGCTGCCCAGGGAGGTTGTGGAGTCTCCAGAGAAGACCTGTTTGTGCAGCCTGGTCTGCGAAGCCTGCTTTGGCAGGGGGGTTGGACTCAATCTCTAGAAGTCCCTTCCAACCACTACAATTCTGTAATTCTGTGACTCCTGTATTTATAAGTCAAAATGAGAAAAACCCTAGCAGTAACTTGGACACACACTCCTACTCCCACAGGGCTGAGGCTCTAGGGAGAGCAGAATATAATCTGGTTAAAATCTTCTACTGGTGTATGCTACCTGCCAGTTGACAGCAACTCTGTAAAGCAGAGGCAACCTAAGCAGATAAATCCTTTCGGTAAATTTTGAAGCACGTCACACCAGAAAACCATATCCCAACAGCTTTTGCTTTTAAATATTTGAAAAATAACATATTTTCCACATTAAGAAATCCCTTCTTAAGTAATACAACCTTCCCTAATTAAATATGTACTATTTACACCTTATCTTAAAAGATGTGAAGTCACCAAAATGACATTACTTTCAAAGATACTCGCAATGAGGTATAGATTTAGGTTGGATATCAGGACAAAATTTTTTACAGAAAGGGTTGTTAGGCACTGGAATAGGTTCCCTAAGGAGGTGGTTGAGTTGCCACCCCCAGATGTGTTTAAAATCCTTTTGGATGTGGTGCTCAGGGACATGATTTAGAGCAACATTGTTAGAGTTATGGTAATATGGTTAGGTTGTGGTTGGGTTTGATGATCTTTAAGGTTTTTTCCAATCTGAGAAATGCTATGATTCTACGATATATAACATGCATTTTGCATACAGATTTGTGAGTTTCCAGAATAATATTTACTACATTGAAAAGATTATGTTAAGCAGTTTTGTTCTTGCACTTTACTTGCTTTTCTGCATTTCACTGAATTCAGCATTTTTCCAAATTAAATGTTTAAAAATAAGATAAGCAGTAAAAGCACTCAATCTTTTTGACTCCCTACTGGCTTCTGAGACTTCTGTAAAAAAAACAAATGGCAGATTCTGTAAGATGCCTTTGCCAAGACGTAAACTTCAAGTCTTATGTTCTACATGGAACTAATGTCAGGACATAACTACGAAGAGCTTAAATTGCTGGGTTTGTTTACTGCTACAATGATGGATAAACTGGTACAAACCTGAAAAAACTGAAGGCGCCAGTAACTGACAAAAAGTGCTTAAGAGCTGCTCTCCTATTTAACTAAATAAATCTGTCAAAATTGCATTGTGCTTATCTACATTAGCCATCTGACTTAAGACCACTTCGAAAAACCTTTCTAGAAATCCTGTCATCACTCAGCTTCTTAGATTTTGTCATATATAAAAAGGCTTATCTGTATATTCAAGTTTTAAATTAAAAAAAAAAAAAAGTTGTGCCAACTCAGCTTCTAACAGGTTTATATAAACTGAATATATAAAACAGTATTTGCAGCCTACTCAAGTTAAAAAATGAACCAACTTAATTAAAAACAAGTTGCATCGTTGGACAAAAAAGGCTTCATAACAATAGAAGAGGGCACTGACATTCTGTCACTTTCCACAGTTTAAGAGATATTCACAACGTGCTATTTGCTCATTCTTTGAATTCTCTTTCTTGGACAAGATTGTCCAGTTACTTTAAGCTAAAGCACTTATTTCATCTAAAACAAATTTTCCATGAAGACTGATAAGTCTTAAAGTCAGAAAGCAAAAGGCAAAGTCTACTTTTAGGGCTCACTGCAAGACCATTTCCTGCAAGTTTTTCAGGTTCTATAAAGGTCCTCTGTACATTATTAGTGACTGATGAATAAGTAACTTAGAGAATTTTATCTTAAGTGTTCTTCAATTGTGTTTGTGTGACTGCACAGGTATCATGAATACCTTTTTTTAAAAAAAAAAAAAAAATAATAAATTACTTCTGAGGTACTCTACTACTTCAATAAAGCAGAGTAATTTTTATTCATTTCCCAAGTCAAAAGTGTAACGCAATGCACAGCCCCTCATTAAATCATCATCACGCATTAGGAATGTAAGCATCAGTGGGTCATTCAAAACCGCAGCTGCATAATTAAACTTTTCTAATACTTAAGAACTCCTTTTTTAGACAAAAGTATAGAGAAAGTTTCTTTTTTAAAATATCTGCAGTAGCAAAACTTCACAGTTCAAATTTCAAGTATGTTTCCCAGTACAAGTCAAGAATGTCAGTAACAGCAAACTGTTTCCTTTGCATTTAGAAATAATTATTTTAGTCAGCTATACTTGTTTAGAGATTCTCCTTCAGACATCTCTGGAGACTTAGCTGTTTTTTGCAGTTGCAAAATTGGAGCAGTTTCACCTCACTAGAATAGTAAACAGAAAACATACACTCTTTGTAAGTCATATTAGGAAAAACCCTGCAGGTCTAAACATGATGTATTTGGCAAAATTTGTTGGAAAGGGGAAAAAAAAAACCAAAAGAAACAAAACCCCAGAATCATAAGAAAAAAGTTCATCTAAGTGACTGTATGCACTAACAAAATGAAAAGAACTGGAAAAAACAATTTTCATGTACTTTTATTCAAAGATGCATGAAGACAATAACCCAATTATGAATACCAGTACTTGACAACAGTGTTCTGTTCAATCAGTCATCTCTGATGCCTGTGGTTTTTATTTTCCACTATTGAAACAGTAGAGTTCATATTTCATCTTAGAAGTTTACATTTTCTGTAACACTTCACTGGCCAAATAAAACCAGTAGCATACTTATTTTCATTCCACTGGTAAGTATGCGTATTAAAAATATAAAAAAAATAACAACAACAAAAACCTTGTAGCTTCAATGAATCATTAACAATTAAGGTACAGATATACTTCTAGAATTGTTTAGACAATCCCAATTTAATCACACTTCCACCATACATGACACATCACAAGAAAGCTTTGATATCTGCACTTGTACCTTAAGTAGTAATACTACTGAACAAAAAAAACCAAACAGCTAGGGGAAATAAGCAGGATCTCAGAATCCTCAGAGTTGGAAGGGACATGTAGTCCAACTCCCCTGCAATGAACAGCAACAACACAGCTAGATAAGGCTGCCCAGGGCCTTATCCAGCTTTGCCATTAGAGTTTCCAGGAACAGGGCAACAACCACATCAATGGGTAATCTGTTCCAGTACCTAACCACCCTCACTGTAAAAAGATTTTTTCCTTATCTCTAACCTATACCTGCCTTCTCTGTGCTTGAAACCATTTCCCCTGTTCTGTTTCCACAGACCTTCTAGAGTCTGTCTCCTTCCCTGTAGTTGCCCTTTAAATACTGAAAGGCCACTATCAGCTCTGCTTTCTGGGCTGCAAGGGCACACTGCTGGCTCATGTCCAGCTTCCCATCCACCAGTACCCCCAGGTCTATTTCAGCAGGACTGCACTCAATCATTTCATCCCTTGACTTGTATTGGTAATGGGGGTTGCTTCAACCCAGGTTCAGGATCTTGAATTTGGATTTACTGAACTCCATGATGTTCTCCTGGGCTCACTGCTCAAACCTGTTTAGGTCCTTCTGGGTGGTATCCTATCCCTCTGGTGAGTCAACAGCCCCCCACAGCTTGGTGTCATCAGCAAACTTGCTGAGGGTGCACTCAACCCCACTATCAATATCACTGATGAAGATACTAAAGAGCATTGGTCCCAGCACCGACCCCAGGAGGACATCACTCATTACCAGTCTCCATCCAGACACTGAGCCACTGACCACCACTCTTTGGACTCAATCCTGCAGCCAGTTCTTTGTCCACTGAACACTGCAGTGACACAATCAGAGAAGGCCACTAGGTTGGTCAAGTAGGATTTGCCACACTGGTTCTCCCAGATCACCTTCCTGCCTTCCAGATACTTTAGCATAGCTTCAGGGAGGCAAGCAGTTAACAGGGAAGACTGAAGGCAAAAATAAAACTGAACTTCACTTTCTTGAGCCTTACACAGTTCACTCCATCTTCAGTATATTAGACAAGCTAGTTTTGCACAATTAGATATAACCATATTTACACAGATGATCACTTGTTTTGAAAAGCTGGAATACTTAACCAACAGCAAATAGACAAAAGAAGACTTTCCCAACAAAGTTTTTGGTAATCCAAATACATATCAATGAATGAAGTAGACAACTGAAGTTCCTAACTTTTTTCATCTTTTTGACCACTAAATAAAAAGTCACACTCTGTCACTGATCCTGGCATGCTCTGAAATATTCTTCAGTGGTGCAGCCAGCTAAGCACTGCTGGACCACACAAAACTGTACTACAGCTTTGCAACATAAAATCTTAGGCCCAATGACAAAGCTTCACTGGTAGTTGGTATTTTGTAGCAACATCAAATACAAGAATCCCACTTACTTGAATATTAGAAAAATACGTAACTCATTTCAGTTAAAAGACAACTTTGTCCCCACTCAGATGAATTTTGGCTGGCTTTTATTCAAGAACTTTCACCACACTTTTGCTACAAGTTCAGCTGTTCAGTATAAATAATAGAGATAAGTTCAATAAGCTATAGAACAGCATTAATCACAACAATGAATAGAAAGCACAACTTTAGCCTAAAAACATCCAGACTTTGATGAACAGAATACTGCCTACAGTGAGAACCAGACTATGATGGTGGACACAATTACATATTGTACACCATATATTTAACTGCTCCCCAGTTGCAAGCTCCACTTCCACTTTCTATGTTATCTGTTCTCATTCTGCTAGAAAGAGGAAAGAACATTCTTTAAGAGCTTTTTTTTTTCTCCAGCAGACTCCCAAATTAAAACTGTCTTTTTGGCAGCCAGTTTGTCTACAAAGAAAGGCATAGAATACGCAAGAAATTCTACCATAATGTCACCTCTATTGTTCACTGAAAATAAGCACACTCAACACTTACATTTCATCACTGCCACTTTGTCTTTCAAATTCCCATTTTCCTCTGTGGTCAAAGACATCAAACTTTTGTTTATTCCACCGCCTCTTCCTCTACCTTGCATTTCACCTCCTCCTCTTCCACAACCTCTTGGCCTTTCATAGTCTAATTCCCCAATAGGTCTAAAAAGACTTGTTGCCGGAGTACAAGGAGAAAAAAATCCTATGTTTACTTTGTGTAACTGTGATATCAGTATAGGGGAGCTACTGTAAAATTTTTTAAATCCACATCTTCACATAATACAGTACAATTGTATTAGTTTTAGCATTAAAGTAAGAATTATTACACACAATAGGAATAGCAACTTTAGCCACTGATGAACAGAAATATTAGAGAAGTTTAATAAAACACTATAAAGCTGTCATGTCTTCAGTGATTTGAGTAATAACTCC
The DNA here is from genome assembly GCF_019232065.1 of Centrocercus urophasianus. Classification (NCBI taxonomy): domain Eukaryota; kingdom Metazoa; phylum Chordata; class Aves; order Galliformes; family Phasianidae; genus Centrocercus; species Centrocercus urophasianus. The sequence goes on along the minus strand of NW_024884833.1, from coordinate 14,319,975 downwards.
ACTCTCAAATTCAGATTCATATGCAACTGCAAATAAGTTTTAAAATATCAACTACATTCACAGACAGTAAGAAGAGCTATACTCTTCACTGTTAAAAGTTTGTGGAATTATTCTAGTACTTAGAACAAAAACAAAATCTGCGTGTTCACTGTCTAAGTAGCAAGCAGTACAGCAAGGCATAGTTTCAGTTTGAACTGTAAAATTTATTCTACTTTCAATCTGCACCAGATGTCCCAAAAAATTTGGTAACCAAATGTATTTACATTACAGACTAGGGGCTAAGTTTTCAGATCTTAACAATTCTTAGTTTTGCCTTCACAAAACAGTTCCATATCAACTTGCAAGGAAGCCAAAATTGCAGCTCTGCCAGACATAACTAATTTGTACTGCACCAAATCTACAAACTAACAACACTTTAAGTCACTTTTGGCTGTGATATCTGCTTAAGAAGTTTAACTCTTTCTCTCTCTTTCCCATCCCATATATACTTTTCCTTTTTATGAGGCACCTTATGATCTTCTACATGATACATACCTCTTAGCTGTGAATTCTGCTTGACTTTCTGTTTCATAAGATGAGTATTCCATGAATGACGGCCTCCATTCAGTTTTGTCTTGTTTCTCTGCTCTGCTATTGTCTTTTCCTCCACACTCTTCTTGTTTAGGTGCTTGCTTCTGACCTACATACACACACACACACACACATTACTAAGAGTTTAACAATAACTGAATCATTGTTACTGTTGACTTAAGTGAGCTAACTACACCTTACAGACTTCAGCTTTAACCCTCCAGTCTCAAATCCACCCCAACTATTAAATGCCCCAACAGTTGGTCTTACCAGACACTGTCTTTAAATATATATACTTTCCCTTCCAGATTAGTGAGTCTAGCTCTCTTGTTGACACAGTTCAGTCATCTAAAAAACAACAAATAACAACAAAAAACAAAACCACAACAAGCTAGAGAAATTGCATTTTTTTCCCTCTCACATGAAGTTACAAAAATGAAGAACAAAAATCGTTTCTTATGTTCTTATGTCAAAGATCTTGCTGGTGTCATACAGAACAAGACAGAGAAGCTTCTTTGGAAGACATGAATTCCAAGACTGTTGCAGAATAAATGATGAAAAGATCATTTCAGATTTATCAGCTGTTGATCAACGCATTTCTTGACAGATGAGCTAAATTTTCAAGCCTGAGCCTGTATTTCTCCTTTAAGCTCACAAATACGGCATACAATAAAATAAGGATCACCTATTGCAGCTCTAAAGAGAAGATAACTATTTAACACTGCCAGACATCAAGTTTAAAGAAAAGATACCCAAGCAGCAAATACAGAGGCTACACCTAATTCTAAAATGTCAATACATTCCAAGACAAAATGTATTTAAGCTTTCTGGGATTTTTTTGTGGACACTGCTGAGGTTGAAAAAACTGATTGCAAAGGTACTGTGTATTGTAAATGACAAGTTGAGGTTGTCCATTTAACCCAAATGCATCCTGTATAACAATAGAATTCATTAAGTTCATCCATCCCTGTTTTCCCCAAATTGTCCTCTATTTAAGACAATCAAGGAACTACAGAAACATAAGCCTCAGACCAGTGAAACTGTGTTCTTTTTTCTACAAGCACCTGTGCTGCTGAGGAAGTTACTGAACTCAACAGGTTAATGTACAAATTATAGTCCTGGTTAATGTGCCTCAGCTGCAAGAATATACAAAAACCAATCCCATTACACAATATTAATATACAAATGAATTCCTAGTTCTACAGAAAATGTCCACATATAAAGATCTGATTTAAAGCTTGGCTAGCAAGCATGAAGTCTGCAACGTAATCTATAGAAGCAAACTAAAGAACAATCCACTCAGAGAATAAGATAAAATTGTGATAGATGAAGCCTCTTGCTATGCAATAAGGATAATCATATCTGTACACAGAAGGAAGTTTAACTGGTTTTCTTTAAGCTACAGACCACTTGAAATGATACATTCTCCCTCCTCAAGGTTTGGATTAGCTCAATTCTTACAGAAGAAGGTGTTTTTTCATTCCCAAAACTAAGATGAAATATCTGGATAAATGGCAATTTCTGAAATTAGTTTGAGAACTTTTTATTAAATTATACTAATTTGAAAAGCTTGAAATTGTAAAGAATACAGAATGGTATACACTGTCTGCTATATGTATATCCCAATTATACCGCCAATTATGCAAGCATTGGTTCTAAGCTGAAATCCTAGTTTTGGGGAACAAAAATACTTTTAATTTTTGACCACTTATTTTGATTGGATCTGAATGAGCAATTGCAACATAAGAGTGCATTTTTATTTCTGAGCCTTTCGTTAGCTATTAAAAGCATTTAGAATAACTTTGCAAGAACACAAAGACCAATTTCCCTATATATTTAGCATTAACATCTATTCCACATACACACACTCAGAGAACTCCTTGAAACAACAAAGAGGTAACAGCCATTTAAAAGAGACTAGTGGTTCTGTTATACTCCCAGTACCTCTTAAAAGTACTAGCACTGACCGTTGCAGATAAAGCAGATAGATTGTTGCTTCAGCATAGTTTATTCACTTTGATTCTAATAAATGGCCATACATACTGCAGAAGATTACTTGTGATACAAATCATATAAAAATACTTCAACTGATTTGACAGACACACAGCAGTGGATTAAAACTAAATGGCTGCAGCAACCACACTTCTAATAAATGGTGTAATCCTTGAATCGATTACTGGCACAATTTTTCAGTTCAGCTTACAACAGCAAACCAAATTAGAATCTGACAGCTGTGATAGCATAAGCTATCCTATTTAAATTTACTGCTACATATATGTCCCAATTCAAACTTCCATGTAAGATTCCAAAAGCCAACAAACCTTATTGGAATTGCGGTTGACAGACAGGAAAGAGTAACACATAAGTACTCTTGTGTAGGGTTGCCACAATGTCTTTCGCTTACAATGAACTGAGCTATGCTTTGAATGCTTATCAACAACTTCTGTTAGTACACTCCAATTTTATATACTGGCTAGAGTATATACGTATTGGTATGCAACTTTCCTGCAAAATCACAGTAGGGTTTTGAGGATCTTTTACTTGAAATCTCACAAACTTTGCAATGAAAAACCTGAATACTGATCTTTTCTAGGTCAAATCTATCCTCTCTTTAAGGTGATTCTCTTGTTTCCTACAGCTAGATTTACATTAAGCTGAAGAAGACATCCACTATTACTAACTTCATCTCTAGCTCCATGGGAGGCTATTGCACCTGTCCAGTCTACCGGCTCAGCTGCCTATCACTTTACCTTCTAAATCAATATATTCAAATTGAAAATGTAATGAACTGAATGAACTGTTTCAAAACCAGCTTTTTTTTCCCCCCCAGAAAAGACAGCTGAGCTATTACTTGAGAAAGACACCTCTAAACGGTACCAGACACTATACCCAGACATCACTAAGGAAAAGCTCGTTTTTTATGAGTTGTTGGTTAAATAGAACAGCCAACATACTGAAGTGTATTTTCACTTTGCCATCACAGTGCATTACTATCAGTATTAGTGTTACTTATAAAACAGCATTTAGGCAAGGCAACTCTCTAAAAAGTGTTTTTAATAAACATGTTTCACAGAAATCTGAGTTGGGAAAGCACATACTGTACTTTTTTAGGAACAGACCTTTTCAGCTCCCTGCCACTGTATATCAACAGAAGGATTTTAAAACAATTCAGCCAAACAAACTGCCTTTGCAGTTGTGTCTAGCTCCCATCCAAAGTTCCACTTGTGTTGTCCTCAAACAGAAGACACTCTAACCTCAAAACAACACCTGTAACAGTCTCTCAGATGACTGTAATTCTTTCTACAGGTTACAAATTGAAGTCACACAAAAGATGCAGGCTTAACAGTAAAGACTACTTTTTCAGACTTACTGTATTCAAGAAATACAATAATAAAAAACTGTGAAGCTTAACACTTTTTGAAACCCAAACAAGCAACACAATCAAGTAATTAGATAAACCTGTACAAGGTACAATGAATCATAATACCAGAACCTGATCCAGCTGATCAGACACAAACATGGTCCTTTGTAGTATTTAATTATGAAACAGTGAAATGAAATTAGAGAGTCAGGCCCTAGATCTGATAATTACTAAAGATATTACACTTTAGAGGAAAAAATAAGATTAATCACTAATATCAGAATTTAGTAATTTGTTATTACATATTTAACAGGAGCATATCCTAGAAATGCAGCCATCACTAGAAGATTTGTGCCAAATTCAGCTGCTAAGATAAACCTTTCCAGTAGTTAATCATTCTCACCCATTAAGTTAGCAGTCCCCCTGTAACTTTTTTGGTATCCAGAAGTTTTCAAACTGAATTATGCACAACAAATTAACTTCATGTAATTCAAGCAAGAAGACGAATATAGCAGAGGTACACAGGCAGGCCCAGGTCTCACCTCTCTCCACCACACAATCTTATTTCTCAAGGAACCCAAGACACAAACACACAAGCATTCAAAATTCAGGATAACCACTTTTAAAGGAGAAAGTACTTTTTATTTCCCTAATAAGAAATAATTCCTCAGGTAGGTGCTTATTCACTTTCCTAAAGTCTACTACCAAAGCCAGCAGTATTTTTCCCTGCTTAAATTATCAGTAAAGTAAAACAAGGCATGCATCTGATGCCTTTACCTGCAGAAAGAAGGTTTCCTTACTATCAAGGTAGCAGAAAATATTCAGTCCATCAGGTCACGGGGTAATACAGAGGATTACATTCAGAACCTGTATGCTCAAGACATCAGTGGAGAAGTAGGAAGTGAAGATGGCTTTCAAATACTTCACTGTCCTGGTGGACACCTAATAGCACTTGCGCAACAACTTTTTCATCAAAGCTTCGCCCTGCTGTTCACTAACAGATTCCTCTGCTTTCTGCTGGTAACCACAGCAAATAACCCTGAAAATGAAGGAGACCTGGTGCTAAAATGAATGTCCATCTTCCAGGCAGAGATTTTTGACAGTCATGTTTCTATCTCAGAAGTACCTCAAAAAAACAGTCCAAAACAACTGCCTAAAGCAACAACCTATACCCTTGTCTTCTACAAAGATGCATATCAACTAGCACGTATTTGGCCCCACAAAGTCAAGTGATTGCTGCTGGAGTAGCATAAAACTAAACTTCAGGAATAGAGGTGGTAGCACTGACAACAACTTGATGGAACAATAATAGTTCCATTGCAATTAATATGTATTTCCCCAAGGTATTAAAACTTACAGAATCGCTTGGATTGGAAGGGATTTCAGAGCCCACCCAGCTCCAACTCCCCACAGTGGGTAGGGCTGCCACTCATCATCAGCCTGGCCTTGAATGCCTCCAGGGGTGGGACATCCACAGCAGTGTTAGAGCAGATGAACGGAGGCAGGCAGCTGCCTCCCGCTCTTCCCTCGCGTTTCTTAAGTTCCTGTTTCGGCACTTACTGTCTGCAGCACAGAGGCCCGGACTCACATCGGAGCAGTCCGACCGCCTCTCGCTCCGCGGAAGCTCCCTCGGATCTCGCCACATTCCCGCTGCCAGCAGCACTCGGCCTGGATCGCATCACTCCCACCGCCACCACCCGAGGCAGCGCCGCCCGAACCCGCACCCACGCCGCTGAGACGCCACCACTCCCCCGCGGCGCGGCGCCCCGTACCGAGCTGCGGCGGCGGCGCGGGCGTCCCGAGCTGCTTGCGCTGCTTCTGAGGCTCCCTCTTGGCGGTACCCCCTCTGCCACCGGGGCTGCCCCGCCGGGCCACCACTTTGTTGAGGTTCTTGCGTTGCTGCTGGCGGCGCTCGGCTTCGCAGAGGTTGTCCAAAGGGTCCGACTCGTCGTCCAGCAGCTGGTAGAAGCGGTTGGCGACAGTGCAGCTGAAGGTCTCCTCCATGATGTTAGCCACTGGGCAGCCCATCGCCCCCTTCATCATAGCCATTGCTACGGCCACGGACCCTGCCTGCTGCCCCAGGGCCGGGCTGGGCTGGGCTGGACCGGGCCACCGGCGGGTCTTAGCAGAAGGCGGCGGGGAACAGGCAGCGCACCGGCTCAGCGCCACACATCACCGCACGCCCCTGTTTCAAGCCTTTCCAGCCAATCACGCCCCAAACTGCCGGCTGTCCGCAGCCACCTCCTACCAGCACTGCCGACCCCGCCCACGGCCAATCCTAGACAATGATCAGCCAATCCCTGCGCAGCCTTGTCCAGCCCTGTTTTGCTGCTGCAGCTAATTAGAATGCAGCGCCCTGCAGAGCCAATAATTGCCCACTGACCAGTCGGTGCGAGGGATGAATCTTAGAATGATTAAGGTGGGAAAAAATGTTTAAGATGGTCTAATCCAACCTACCTCCTGTCATTAATATTTCCCCACTAAACCATGTGCCTTGTGTACACATTTATGTGCCATACATACACGTTTCTTGAACACCTCCAGGGACAATGACTCCACCACCTCCCTGGCTAGTCTTTTCTGATACCTTACTGCTCTTTCAGAGAAAAAACATTTTCTAACATCCAATCTGAACCTCCCTTGGAGAAAATTGAGGCCATTCCTTCTTGTCCTATCACTGTTAACCAGGAGAAGAGGCCAACTCTGCACCATAGCCACCATTCAGGTATTTGTAGGCAGTAATAAGGTCTCCCCTGAGCCTCCTATTCTCTAGACTCAGCAATCCCAGTTCCCTCAGCTGTTCCCCATAAGACTTGTGCTTCAAATCCTTCACTGTTTTGCTATTCTCTGGACAAGCACCAGCTCCTCAATGTCTTTCATGTTGCGAGTGGCCCAAAACACGGCATACAAGATGTGGCCTTACCAGAGCTGAGCACAGAGGGACGATTACCTCCCTGCTCCTACTGGCAGCACTATTTCTGAAACAAGCCAGGATGCCACTGGCCACTTTGACTACCTGGACACACTGCTGGCTGTTGAACCAGCTATCAGCTGACACTCCCAAATCCTTTTCTTCTACACAGCTTTCCAGCCACCCTGCCCCAAGCCTGTAGCATTGCATGAGGTTGTTGTGACAAAGTGCAGGATCCAGCACTGGATCTTGTTGAACCTCATACAATTGTCCTCAACACTGATCCAACTTGCCCAGCCCCCTCTGTAGAGCCTTCCTATCCCCAGGCAGGTGAGCATGTCCACTCAACTTGGTGTCATCTGAAAACTTACTGATGGTACATTCAATACCCTCATCCAGGTCATCAATAAAGATATTAAACAGGATGGACACCAATATCAACCCCTCGGGAGTACCACTCACAACCAGCAACCAGCTGGACATAACTCCATTTACCATCACTCTCTGGGCCCAGCCCTCCACCCAGAAAAGAGTGTACCTGTTCAAGCCGTGAGCTGCCAGCTTTCCTAGGAGAATGCTGTAGAAGACAGCATTAAAGACTTTACTGAAGTCTAGGTCATCAGCAACAGCCTTTATCTCATCCACCAGGTGACAGATTAGGTGACAGGTGACAGTCATAGAAAGAGATCATGTTGGTCGAGCAGGACCTGCCTTTCATGAAGCCATGCTGGCAGGGCCTGATCCCCTGGTTGTCCCACGCATGCACACACATTCAATCTGGTCCACAACCTTCCCTGGCACCAGGGTCACACTGACAGGCCTGTAGGTCCCTAGATCCTCCTCATGACCCTTCTTGGCAATGGGAGTCAAACTGGCAAGCCTCCAGTCATCTGAGACCTCTCCAGTTGACCAGAATCACTGATAGATGGTGGAAAACAGCTTGGCAGTCACCTCCACCAGCTCCCTCAGCATCCTTGAATGGAACTTATCTAGCCCAAGGACTTGTGGCAGTCTGGATGGAGTAAAAGACTTAACTGTCTCGTAACTGTCTTGTCTCCACCTGGAATCTCAGGGCGTTTCTTCTGCTACCCATCCCAGAGTCAGGAGGCTGAAATGCAGGCATGCACCATGCAGAGTAGCTTGAGAGGGCGAAAGACTATTTACTGCTTTCTAACAGTGTTTTGTGCTTTGAGGATGTTGAAGAGTGGGAGGAAACAGAGAGGATACATGGGGTGTTCCCCAGCAGCAGGCATAGGATTGACTTGGAGTGCTTGGTAAGTCACCTGACATCCCGTTCAATCGTCTTGCTTGTCTCTGTTGTGGGTGCCATCTCATCACAGCATTAGAATAAGGCCTTTGGCTTCTGGACTCTCTCTAATTTATTAGCTTCAATTCTAATTATATTGTATTATATTGTATTACAGTGTGTTATCTTGCATTCCAATATCTTATTTCTTAAATTAATTTGTTTTTCCTCAGATCATTGCCGCTGTTTTGTTTTAGGCCTATCTCTCTATCCTTTTCCATTATCCCTTCCCAGGGCACAGATTTGCAGGTCCCTCCGCCCCACTTGTCATGCAACAGGGCCAAATCAGCCCATGAACAGTTGACAGACTACTGCAAATAGTCCCATTAACCACAGCAGAAATATTGGTCAGTGCCAGAGCTGTCTGGGAGCTACAAGTGCCTTTATCACCTCTGATGCCCATGATTAATACCAGCAGCTCCTGGAGGCCCCAGTGCCTGTCCACCCCAGGTGCACACACATTCAATCTGTGCAGGTGCAGATCCAACATCCCTGCACTGCCTTGTCAGCTACAGCAATCCAATGAATGCTACCAGCATGGCCTTCAGGGCTCCATGGCCAGCAAAGGGACAGTCAGTGATTTCTGTGAGGATGTTCTGTTCCAGTATTCATGGATCACTTCCTCTGTTTTTAGAAAGCATGTTGATAACTTTGTTGTATACACCATCTGTTCTCAACTTCATCTTGTCCTTAGCACAAGGCCTTAAAACCAAGAAAGCCCCTGCCTATGCTTCAGAGCTGTCTGCCACCTCCCTCTGTCTCTGGAGAGGCCTAGGTGTACCTCCTGAAACAAAACAGGTCCTGCCTTAGCCCAGGGCCTGAAGACTTTGTGCCTCACTCACAGCTTTCATCTGGATCCATTCATGCAAGGCACGTCTCCTCACCATACTACTGGCTACAGAACAAAACTTAGATTATTAGACTGTGCTCACTATATCTTCTTCCTCATTCAGAACATCATAAATAGGTTTGCATCAGTAGGAATAACAGCAATTAAGGAAGGACTGCTCACAAACAGCTATATAAAATTCTGGTAATTGGATCTGATCTCCTGGGCTCTAACATACTGTAGAGGAAAGCAGGAAATTTTTGCAACTGAGCAAAAAGAATGTATGTTATCATCACTTCTGCAGAGCTCTTAAGTTGAGAATAGCAGCCAGACACAACAGTAACAAAATTCTAAAGTAGTCTCATAAATAACATACGCTAATAGAATATAGAATGCAATGTAAGAAATGTTTACCTAGACAAACTGTTCCTGTTTTGAAGGTCACCATATTTTACAGAGAGATGAATATGAGAACAGATGTTTTATGAAACCTAGTTTTGTTTCCACAAAGTTTCATAAGAGACAGCAAAAAGTACAACTCCTCATAGAAATACTACAGTGATAGCTAAAAATTAGTAGTTAAAAACCTACAAATACAAGATACATTTATATTTTCTAAAATAAACATAAACCTCTAAAAAGAGTTCTTATTTCTTTGATTCTTTGAATAATGAATCAAAATACAATTTATGCACTGCAGATTTCCAACATTGATTGAAATTGATTAGAAGTTTGGCATGGGATATTAAAGAGAACCTGTTACATCTATTTGCAAATTTATACTACATAGTCAGTGTGAGAATCTGAGGTTACACATACAAACAGCAAAAAAAAAAAGGACAAAGAAGATTTAAAGGTAACATCTGATATGAAACCAAGCCTTCTGCCTGAATATACACCTGAACATACACTGAATACATAATGGTAAGAGAAGTGAGAAGTCTTCATCTCATGTTGCAGCGCTGTGCACCAGTGTCTTACCTTCTGACAGCAGATCTCCCGGTCATGAAGACCGCTCTGTCCCACAGTTGCTTCTCTATTCTGATTCTCACTGTAAGTCGCTTTTTCCATGTGTGCAGAACAGCAGGTTTGTAAGATGTACAGACATTGAATACATAATTTTGTTACTGAAAATCATAACAAAGAAAACTCTTCAAACCAAATGATGATTTAGAAAGCTGACATTAGTTTATTACAACACTGAACACATGGGGATCTCTCCACCTAGCACGCACACCCCAAAGCTAAATCACCTTCATTATATGTATTCAACATACAAATTTTCACACTGTTCCAGTGAAGTTCCTGTCTATTCTTAGAATTGTCACAGACACCAAATATAACACTGCACTTGCTTCTACCAATCAAGGGATTTTTGTTGATCTTTTGGTTTGCCCATATATGATCCTGTTATTGGGGAACACAAATTGCTCTGTGGCTTCTCTTTGGGTACATGGCTCTTCGGCACCTTCCCACAATGTTTACACAAAGGGATTTGTGTTTGGAACTAGACTTGTTTTGTCTTTGAATATTAAATAACTTTTGTAAGTCTTTGACTTCTATTTTCAACAAATGACTCTTTAATTTTTTTTTTAAAGGGCACAAGTGCCTAATTACAGGAGATGTGTATGGAAAACAGAGTTTCTCTGACCTTTACAGCTAAGCCTTGCCCTTTACCTTTTCTACAGCCACTTTCTCCTCCACTGACATGGCTCTGGTTTTCCGATGTGTAAATGTATCCTGCCTTAAACATAAACATCCCAGAGGGATCATACACCTCAAGGTCCTGTTTGGGGGCAGAGGGTCTGGTAGAGGCTGCGATGCTGTGTCACTTTTTGGATCTAGATATTACACACATTTTCCAGTAATCTATGGAACTCCATTAATTACATAAAATTTTAAACTGAATTATACATAGCTACATCAGTGAAGGGGAACCTGCTTACTGTAACTACCATTTTTATACCACCTTCAGAAGATGTGACAATAGTCTTATTTCATTTTCCTCTCTCTAGAACATTCAGTAACTGGACTGAAATAAGCTACTAACACACACACACAAATATGGTCTTAAAAGGATAACTGACTTGATATAAAGCAGTACTTGGAAAACGTAGTAATGAACAGGTAAAAAAGAGATACTATGACTATGGCTAAGTTACTATGTGAGTATATTTTACAATGTGCAACAAGCAACAAGGTTGCTTGAAGGATGTAACCATCTTTTGGCATATTGGCATCTTTTTTTCTACCTAAAGACCAGCACCATCTCCAAATTTTTGTGTTTAGAACTTTAAAGCATCACTAGAAACATCTGAAGCATTCTTCAGATAGGCAGTATGAGAGCATTTAACAGGCCAGGAGAATGAGATGTAATTTTAAGTTCTGAGAGAGTTCAGGATCTTCAGATTCCTGAATCATGATGCTCTTCTTGAGTCTAACCAGATGGATAGATGCAAAGGAGTTGTGTGTGAGTGCCTGGAGCGGGGGAGCCCAGCTCCACCCTTCCTCTCACTCAGTCTCAGCAGTGCTTCCGGAAGCACGCACGCAGTCTGAGTCTGCCTGGCTTTCCCCCGCCCTTCCTCCTCCCGGCACCAGAGCTCGAACCAGAGAAGGCTGCATTCATCAGCTCACCCTTTCTTCCAAACTGTTGCAGGGAGGGATGAATTAATTCCTCTTTCTTTGGTATCTTGTCCTATGTTGCCTGTATCTCAAAGGAAGGTTCTGTCATCAACTTTGCTTTACAATAGAACACAGATCTTTATGTTGTTCTGAATACTTACTGCCTATCCTTTCACTGTTTTTGTTCACTGTTGTAATAAAAGGTGTATTTCATATCAGTGTTCAATAAGATTTGGTCTGAAGGTAAACACATATAACGTTTGAGAAAATGTTTTCTTGTTTCTACATTATAGCAATTGGGCAGATCAATACAATGGGAAAGTTTTACAACAAAGGTGCAGTGATGGAAGGGCAAGCACAATGGAGAGGTGCTATAAAGGAAGGGAAGAAGATTGCTCACCTGTATCAGAAAATCCTAGCTTTGTAGGGGAAAGCTTCACAACAAAAGATCTCCAGGAAGAGATCCTTCCCCAGTGGCAGTCAGCCCTTAAATGAGGTCAGAGAGATGTGTGGCCAGGCTCCAACCTTTCTGGTCACACAGCTGAATTACCTTCACCTGTATGCCCAGGGCTGACCCAGTCCTTTGCCCAGGTTCTCATTCAGTGATTCAGGCTGTGACTCAAAAGTTACCACACATACGTTAACTATAATATCAGCGCTTTTACAAATTAAGTTAATAGCTTATAATCAAAGTAGAATCAAAAGAAAATGCATTTAATTTGTTAAGATGCTATAGCTCAGATGACTATTTTAAAATTGCTCTTATATAATGTGACCTGAACAAATATATACTGAATAAAGCCAATGGGCTTTATTGTATGCACTGAAAAGCAGGATATTTAAATCCTTTTAGGCCATGCACATTCTATGCATGTTTCTTCCTCTTCAGCTGGGAGATATTTAGTTACATACTGCTATATTTACCGCACAGTATATACATACTGTATATTGTACCACAGTTCATTCTGTCAGTCATGGGAGTTTCTCATAAGACACATGTACTACTTGAAGCATTACTTACATGGGCTTGGAAAATTATAAAACTATTCAGTTTGCATTTGAGATGCAATTACTTTCAAAAATAAGTCATTATTTCCCCCATGTATACATTGTTCTCTTACAAGAACATTCTTCATGTTGCTTTCAAGGCTTTAAGTTTTAAGTGGATTCAAACACATGGAAACTTGTTCAGCCATTTTGGAAACGGAATGGAATTGGAATAATGCTGTGTTTTCTTACTGATCTAGCTTCATGGCTTCTCTGTGTATCTGACACTAAGCCCAAAATTTATCCAATAATGTAAGTAATATAGGTTACTGATTTCATAATCTGCAATCTGTACAACTCAGTGTGATAGTACAATGGGCAGCATGTTAGGCATCTTAGTGGTTAGCTTCATACTAAAAGTTCCCCACCAAATCCTAAGAGAAGTGTGTCCTGCATTTTAGCACTACTTTAGAACACAAAACCAGCATAAAATAAATGGTACCACTCTGATGAAGCCAAGGCCTTTTTTTCATTCCAAATAATCAGATTGTAAAGGATTTATTACACTGGCAACATCTACCCTGTATGTATGCTTTTACCAGACCAGGCAAAATCCCCATATGACACTCTTTCCAGGTTATTCCTCTTAATCATCACAGCTTTCACTGTACAGACACACTCCCACTACTCAAATGAACACAAATCCTAGCTCACTGTGCCAGGAGCAGCCCTGCAGCTGCAGTCTAGGCACTGCTGTCTATGTACAGTTGCAAAACTACTGTGGGTCTCAGGATATAGGGTATAAATGTACCTAAAGAAATGCATTAAACTCGAAACAACAAGACAAACCCACAAATATTAACGTGAGAACACGAGTAAACTGCTGAAGCACAGTATATAAAAAAACAAAGCACCCCTGGTTCAGGGACCCCTGAAAGCCCTCCAAAGGCCAGCGTGCGCTCCAACCGCCATAACGGTCGCCTTTCACAGAGCGCTCGCTTGCTTGCTTGCTTGCCCGCCCGGCCCCGCGGGCACCACCCTTCCCGCGCGAGGCGGTCCCTTTAAACGGCGCGCACGCTGCGGCCCTACCATTGGCCCGGGTGGCTCAACAACAACAGCGCGCGCCAAACTGAAGAGGGAGATTGGCCACGCCTTCTCCTCCTCTTCCCACCCACTCTCTCGCGGCGGGCCAATCAGCGAGGGAGTGAATTGCTGCGCGGGGGGGAGGACCCACAGCCTGAGAGCCCACTCAGTTTCGAATTCTGCCAGTGGGCCGGGAGCCGGCCCAATGGGGCTAAAGAGGAGTGGCCGAGTCCTGTCTGGGCTCCGCCTTCAAGGGGGTGGGTGGTCAAGCTTCTCGCAGTGCTATTGGCTGGTACGAGCTGCCGCTCCGTGACGCCAGAGCAGGGCTCGGTGATTGGCTACGCCCAGGCGCGAAACGTAACGCGGGAAAATCCCGGGCTCAGTGCGGGTGTGGAGGGGTCGCTGCGTTGGAGACAGCGGTACCTCTTTGCGCGTCCCTGAGACCGAGCTGAGACTGGGGTCGGTGCCGCTTCGTAAAGGTGCGGGGGTGCCGTGGCTTTCGCGATGGCTGGGGGCTGCTGTTGACTGCGCGGGTCTGCTCGGGGGTGGCCGTGGAAAGAGAGAAGGTGCCGACAGTTGGCGATGAGCGACTGAGGCGCTGCCGGGCGGTGCCAAGCAGGGAGCTCCGTGTCTCTCCACCCGTTCCTGCGGCGCGGGCGAGCAGTGCTCCCCGCGCCCTCAGTTCCTTTCCTGCAGCAGCCACAGTGGCCATGTCGGAGCGGCCGCTGGGCCCACCAGTGGTCCTTTGCCAGGACTCGCCCAAGCGTGTCCTGGTGTCGGTGATCAAGACCACTCCAATCAAGCCGTCCCAGCGGCGGGACGGCGAGGAGCCAGTGTCCGCTCCGCCCGTTCCCACTAGCCCCGGCTTCAGTGACTTCATGGTATACCCGTGGCGCTGGGGCGAGAATGCGCACAACGTCACTCTCAGCCCCGGCGGGCCCGCCGCCGCCCCCGTCCCCTCGCCCGTCCAGCAGCCCTGCAGCGCGGTGGCAGGAGATCCCACCCGGGACGATGAGGAGTCTGGCAGCCCGAGCGGCGGTGGACGGCACCAGCACCTAAAGGTAAGCACCGCGACAATGGAGAGGGCCCGGGCGGCGGGGGGGTGCCGGCGGAATTAAAGGGTGTCCCGGGCCGCCGCCCCTCCCCCGCCTCGCCTCCTAACCGGAGATTTAAAATGAGATCACTTCCTGCAGTATCGCGCGCGCTTCGGGGCCACCACCCGTGGAGGCGGGGCCTTCGGGTCGTCTCAGCAGGGCTGTCCCAAACAGTTGTGCTGACAGGAGTAACGGCCGCAGCGTAACGCGTTGTGGGAGCTGCTGCTACCTGCTGAGGCCACCTTCCCCGCCCGCTGCCGTGGGTGGTGGGGCCTTGCTTCCATGCTCATCTCCTCTGGATCACTCTGCTGAGGGTAGAGGAATTCGTAGGGGTGGGGGCACCTCATGGGATTTTCTATAGAGCTTGGCTAAGAGCTAAACTGTTGGAACTCCAACGTCCCTAAGTTACCCTATGTCGCTAACTTAAGATAGCTGTGGGAAAGGTGCTGCTTGCGAAGATGGCGTCTCGTTTAGCTTTGTTTCTGGCTTCTGGGGAAGCACAGTCCTCCAACGTCCTGCTTCTTTTTTCACAGGATGGCTTACGGCGTGGCCGGCCAAGAGCAGACACAGTCCGTGAGCTGATAAATGAAGGAGAGCACTCCTCTAGCAGGATCCGTTGTAACATCTGCAACAGGGTATTTCCAAGAGAGAAGTCGCTGCAGGCACACAAACGCACACACACTGGTAAGTGAAGAGGGAACAGGTGACATGGGCATGTGACCAAGGAGCTGAGGAGGAAAAAATAAACATCTCAGTCGTCAGCTTGTGAATGTAATGGTTAAACCAGTCATGCTTCTCTCCCATGCTTGTTCGTGCAAGCAAGGAAAAGTCTTCTTTTGTGACCTTCTTTTGTGACAGATGATATAGTGGCAGTTTGACTATAGCATTGGAAGCATGTATTGTGAGTTCTTTATCTCCTCCTTTCACAGATCCTCTTAGAGGGAGAGCACTTCTTAAGCTTGGCATGCTGTTCTTGGTAGGATTTCTTTTAGTCTTATTCCCTCTGCTGAGACTTCTGTTTTGTTCTTGTTTGCACACTTTTCAAATAGTGATCAACTGAAGTTGAAGAGGAGGAGGAATTATTTAAAAATGGCTGCTAACTTTTACAGTGTAGTACTGGGTAGCTTAAGATTGAGGAATAACAGCTTTGCAGTTATCTCTCCTAGCATCTACTTGTTTCAGATTCACTTTATGTAGCATAGGTAATCACTGTTAATTTACAGATCTGTGCATACAGAGAAGTTCTAGAGGTAACATGATTAAATTAAGATCCAGGATCAACTTATTCATTACCAAGACAAGCTAGAAGTAAAAGAGAAATTTTTTTACATCCAGTAAATTTTTTTCCTCTTCAAATTGTAATTTTTCACTTTTGCAAAGGAATGTGAACTATGATACTAGATAGAAATGTAATCAGCGGTTGAGTGGAAAAACAAAAAGCTTGGCTCCTTACAGTTTTGGGTTTTTTTTCTGACTCAAGCATATAAGGCAAATCTAGCTACTAATTTTAAGCACAAGTTTCCTTGTCCTCTTAAGGGTTTCATTTCATGTGCTGGAATTAGTTATTGAACTTGTTTGTTAAATATGAATGACTTAATTGAGCTGAACTTACCATGGTGTTACTCTTTTGACTTAGTAAGTCATTGTTACCTTTGTTTTGTCATCTTTCTGAGCAGTGCTGGCATGGGGCTTTTTTGCACAGTACAATGCAATCAGATTCTCTTCAGGCAGGAAGAAGATGCCTATTATTTATCTCAGTTCTTTTCATTGCTGTTTGCATGGAGAAGTCATTTTTAATGGATGGTTGAAAACTTCTGTAGCTGGGTTAAGTTTTTCGTGTTACCTTCTCTTTGCCATTAAAACTTTTTTCAAGCAGTCTACTTAATAGTAAGATACTTCTGCAACTTCTTACGTTGCTATATTCTTAACCTCCATTACTTTACTCTAGTTAAGTCCATGTTAATGATAATACATATGTGGTCACAACTTGAGTTACATTTCTTACCTATTTATTGGTACTTTTTATGTTTCTTGCTCTGTAGGCACGTATTTTCACAGGACAAAGCTTATGTAATGCTGTGTAAGAAGCTTAAGTTAAATACAAACGAACAAAAAAACCAACACAGGAAATCATTTCAGTGTTTCCCTTGGGGGTCGGGAGAAAAGGTATTATCCAGCAACACTGAATATCTGGAGGTAAAAGCTGAGCTCTGCTGTCTGGTACACTGAGGCTCTTTGAGTACACACTAGTGTCTGAGTATGTTAATGGAGAGTTTGCATGTATAAACCTCAAGCTGAAATTGATCACTGTACTAGGACTCTTTTTCTATTCAGCTTGTCTCCGCTTTTTTATTCAGCTTTCACAAATCTGTTCTGTTGTTATTTTTAAGGTGAAAGACCTTATTTGTGTGACTATCCAGATTGCGGGAAAGCTTTTGTTCAGAGTGGGCAGCTCAAAACTCACCAGCGTCTCCACACAGGGGAGAAACCTTTTGTCTGCTCAGAGAATGGTGAGCCATCAAATAATAACTCGTGGCTTTCAGAATCGAGGGCCATCCAGTACTAAAAATGTATGTGCATTCATACTGCAGCAATCTATCAAAGCTTTGGATCTTAACTTTGAAGGAGATAGTAGAGAAGAGAGGAGCTAGAATAATCTGCATAATGATGCAAACTTGTATCTAAAAATTGCCTGTGTTGTTATGTAAGTTGCAATACTGTTGTCAGTTGATCATAAAATACAGAATGATTGGGCATGTTATTACTCTTGCATATAAAAGTTGCTGTTTTCTAAACCTCACTTTTTGTATAGTGAAGAAGGCTGGATTCAGCAGCATCTGTATTGTAATGATACTATGCTTACATGGTGGTTGACTGCTTTCTGTAACAAGTTTTTCTTTGTCATTTTGTGTTTTTTAAGGCTGTTTGAGCCGATTCACACATGCAAACCGCCACTGCCCCAAACATCCATATGCCCGGCTGAAGAGGGAAGAGCTCACTGACAGGCTGAATAAAAAAGAGACGGCTGACAATAAAGCTGTGGCTGAGTGGCTAGCAAAGTAAGTTTCTTTAGGCAGCAATAAACGTCCCGAAAAACCAACTAGCAAAGAACAAACTAGAAGTGGTATGCCTCTAGCGTTATTCAGTCCAGTCTTTCCTCTAAGACTCAAGAAATCCAGTTTAAGGCAAGATTCCTCACAAGACTTTTGTTTTTTCTCTGCTTCATTGTTTCTTTGCTTGAACACCTGCTAATACCTTGCTAGTTAGTGACGATAATTGGCTACAGTCTTCCCACTAAATTTGCATTTATATGAGGATCAAGAATAGGGTATGCATGAGTAGTCTGCTGAGAATACCATGTGACAGCATGATATATCGCAGATGCTGTTGGGTATTTCACATTTAAAATGTCTAATAAAGGTTTCTTACAGCTTGAATACTACCATTATAAGATCTGAAAGATAAAACTAAATGCAGTGCTTGGTCATATACAAGGTAATAAAAAAAAAATAAAAAGGTATTTTGCCAGTTTTGAATGGTTGTTGCATGTGCTAAACATATTTTGAAAAGCATTCCTCATGTTTCACTTTGTAGGTACTGGGAGACTAGAGAACAGCGTGCTCCTGCTTTGAAAAGTAAAACAATCCAGAAGACTGATCAGGAACAGCAGGACCCAATGGAATATCTTCAGTCTGATGAAGAAGATGATGAAGACAAAAATAGTGCTCACTCAGCTGCTCGCCGCCGCCTCCAGGAACAGCGTGAACGAATGCATGGTGCTTTGGCTCTAATTGAGCTTGCAAACCTAGCTGTGGCACCGCTGCGACAGTAGATACATATGGAATTTGCCTATACAAAATGTATTTCCTGGTGGCACTTAACCAATTAGATCCTGGACATAAGCTAAGCACCTTATTTGCTTGTTATAGGCTGCTATTCTGTAGAATTTATGAAGAATGTTGTTGCTCCATGACATGGGGTAGGAGAATTGCACTTTTTGTAAGGTTAAAGATAGTTGTAAAGTTTCTAAGTATTTTTGTAAATAGGGGACTGCATAATGCGGGGTTAAAGTTCATGTGGGAAGCTAGATTTTTGCAAGGTTAACTCATTTGAAGCAGTTTTCATAGGAAGCACTTTCTGAACAGCGTTTATGATTAGTAGGATGTTATGGTACATGTGGCCAAAGAAGGCTGACAAAAAGAAAAGTATTTATCTGAACTATTTAATCGAATTTATATTAAGTGATAGGTCTGAAGATACTGTAAGCACCAATTAAAAATATTTTTCTAATGTCAGTACATTTTTTTCTTTACCTTGTGTCACTGAGGTAGAAGGCTAAGCTTAGTTATTGTGACTTGTAGAGGGGAAGAAATTGCTTCATGCAGATAAACTGTAGTCACAGTCTTCACTGTGACTGCTCAAGGTATGAGGCTCGACTTTGCTATTTTACATTTTCTGATTTGATCTCAGCAGAATCTCTTGGTAGCACTTGTTATTCCTAACCCACGATGTTAGGAACTTTTGCACATTGTTGGTTTTGTCTGAAAATGATTAGTCTTGCAAATTCTAGACAAAGGTAAAGAATTGGTGACATTTTTTCAGATGTCTTTGGACCCTGTAATGATTTGGCACTTGTTTTTGTTAATAAGGGGGTATTTACAGGGTGTTGTGGTTGTAGTAAACTATTCTAGATCTCTTATTAGCAAACACTAAGTTTTAAAGTTCTTGCTTTTACATGTTTATTAGCACATAGAAGCCCCTGTACTTTGTGCATAAAGCCACCTTATTGCTTTACTTAAGGATAACATGCCAATTTTGTGTTCACTAACTTTAGCACAGCTATCAATTTCTGCAACACTGCAGAAAAATATTCACTATACAACTAGAAAATAGGCTTCCAAAGATAGTTACAAGTGTGTTAACAGTGTGATTTCATGTATTTCCCAAATCAATGAAGTTACAGAACGCTGCTTAGTAAATTCAAATGCTGATATAAAATGTTTAGTGAAATATCTTGTTACTTGTTGAATGTTGTATACTTGGGAATACCATTGTGTCATGGTAATCTTTTCCTATATTTTACTTGGAAGACAACCGGAGAATCATGATATGCTAACAGTTGTTTTGAAAGTGAACTTGTTTTTCTTTTTTGCAGTTGAGCTACTGCTTTAGGGGATATTAAACATTTTCTGTCCTGCTTGCTCTTAACTCTCCCTTCCCTCTGAAGGTCAGAAAATTCAGATGAGAAGGGAAGCCACTTTCCCTCTTGTTTAAATGAGAGGAAAATTTTACCAAGCACTAGAAACAAACTGACTAGATGCCTACTGATTTTCCAGAACAGTAGTTTCTTTTTACATCAGAAAACTGTGACTGTTGAATTATGGTCTTTGTTAATCTCTTGTGGTAGAAAATACTATTAACTTAGTTTGTTTATCATTATGTTTTGATTCACTTGACTTAAAAAGTCATTGGATATTTAAAAAAAAAAAGAGCATATGGAATGTAATTAGTTTTGTACTAGTTATATGGTTTAACTTATGTTTTCATTTCCTAAACTCAGCTGTCATCAGGTTCATTTAAGTTTTTTGAGCTTAAAAATATGTAATTGTTCATGCTCATTCCTGGTGCCTGAGCCTATGAAAATTGGGTAACTCAGGGTACAGATTTTTAATTCTTCAAATAATGATATTAACTGTTCAGTTTGCAAAGAGCCTGATCCCAAATGCGCCCTCAGCATAAATCCGTTTTTTCTGATTTGTAACCCAGAATTGCTTCTGAGTAGTATTTCACAGGACATCCAATTGTGACTGCCAGCCGGTTGCAGAATGAAGTAAAAACTTCAATAGATGACTTTTTTTTTTTTCTCCTCCAGTCAGCTGTAGTGCTTTGGTCAACTTGAAGAGTATTTCTTTCAGTATGATAAGTATGCTGAATTCTACTTAGATGCTTAGACAAAATTCAAACATTTCAAGCTGTTTTGTGTTGTGACAAGTTACTGGTAAAGTATCAAGTTAAAAAATTGAGATGTGGAAGATTGCAAAGAAGTGATTACATTGAAGAAATATTGAAGATTACTGTTTGGCATGAGTTAACAACAAAACAGTGAATGTGTTGTCACTTCAATACTTGCTTTGAATAAAAGTTTGGTTTAATTTTCAAGTTCCGTCAATGTGTGTGCTGTTTTAGTTTTTCCATTCTCCCTTCTCTACTACCAGCCTGACATGTCACAAAACAGAGGTGGCTATTTCTCCCGATTGTTGAAATTTTACATATGTTTACCAACCTAGAGCACGTTGTGAGTCCCTCCCATCCCTACTATTTGTCCTGTCCTCCACTCCCTCACACTTGACAAAATATTGAGAAGTTTTGAAAATAAAGCCCAGGTCAATTGTGTTGAGGCCAGCCCCCAGCAGCTAAGCGGGCTAGAGAGCAGCTGGATATGGATCTGTGGTGACTCACAGCTGTGTTTGGTTGGCTGCTTTTAACGTTTCAGTCTGAGCATGTGTGGTTCTAGACGCTGGAATTCGCATGTGTTCGTACAGAACTCTTCCTTGAGAAGACTGGTTTAAAATTAAGGAAGCGGATGTCACACTTTCACACGAGCAGTACTTTGTTGAAGTGACGGCACGGGCGCGCTATATCGCACTAGGGAGCGAGGAGATTCGTCGCCCCGCGAGCTGACCGGGATGCGGGCAGAGCTCCCCTGCGCCTCATCCGTCCCAGCCGTCCTACCCGCCCCGCGCCACCAGGGGGCGCTCTGTAGGCCTTCCTGCCGGGCTAGGCCGCGGCGATTGCCAGTGAGTTGGGCGGGTGGGGTTTCGCCCGCTGCCGCCCGAGATGAGCGGCTGGGGGGAACCTCCTTGGCGCTACCCAGGGTGCTTTCGGCCATTTTCTACTGAACGTGCTCCTTCTTCATAGCTTTGGTGAACAAGGGCCTGCTCAGCTCCTACAGTGAAGAACGACTGTCGCGCAACCTGGGCTGTTGCCTCCCCTCGGCATGGCCCTCCCCTCTGCGGGTCCCGGCCGCATACTGCGTCCCCGACGGAAGCAGGCGGTAGCGGGCAGGTGGAGCTCGGAGCGAGAGCGGAGGCGCGCCCTTGGCCGCAGTGCCGCCGTCACAAGCGCAGGGAGCCGTGTGGGGCGGAGCGGGGCAAGCTCTGCCAGTCGAGGGTCAGTTCGCGACTTGAATGTAGGTGCTCCCGTAATTTCCATTGCTGAGCGTGTTTCTTCGCTGGCAAAGAACCCGATAGTGCAGTTTCGCCTACCATTGCTGACAGAGCGCAGAGGCACACCAGCTGCTGCTCTTCAGCACCTCTCCTGAAGCTACTCTTCAGCACCTGTGCCTTAAGGTGCCGATAGTCCCAGAGGGCAAGATACATATGTAGAAGTAGGCAGAACCAGATTAGGTCTGGCTGAATGGGGTCTTGAGATGGACTTCGAGAAGTCCTCAGTTGCTGTGGCTATTGGCATAGTGATCTTGATGCTGACAGTAGTACAGCAGGTTCATCACATCTGTCGTATTTTCCCTCCCATAAGAAGATGCAAATTAGTTCCTCCATTCAGATGGCTGCTAGGTCCTATGGATAAAACCTTTCCTCATCCAAAGTGATTGTTTCCTGGCAGCCAGGTGTTTGTAAACAGCCAGCTAATATTTAGGAACTGATAGTCAAGGATTGGCAGTCACTTGTGTAAAAGGAGTTTTCCCCAGCATGGATCATGGCCATGTGCCAAAATCTACTGTGTACATTCATATGTTAAGTATGCAGCACTCCAGTGAAGGTGACCTTGGTCATATGATGTAGCACATGGGCTTTGTGGATCAGTCAGGACAGAGCTCTGTGCACTGCTGAGTGTGTATGCATGCTGCAAGAATGGTAGTCCCGGCTGTGTCCTTGCTGTCAGCCATCTGACTCTCCTGGAAGCACCTTTCTTTTCTCAGGTAGACAGAAAAATGAACTTGAGAAGGTCTTTTAGTCATACAAACACCGAAGACTTGCACCTTTGACTTCATGAGAAATTCTGTATAGAATCACGGTCCTGCACCTGCATTCTCATCAGTAATTTTCTTTACTTAATATTTGCTTTGGTTTGCTGTATTTTAGCCCATTATGAGCTAAGAAATAGGAAAAAAAAAAGAAGTAAAAAAGCGAATTCAAATGTTTTTCAGTACTCAGTATTATTAAATATTGCAGCTGTATATTGCGTCTCCCAAAAATGATACATGATGCAGTTCATGCTTTTGTTTCATGGTGGTTTTCATTTTAACATCAGCGGCTTCTTGTAATGCACCCATGAAAAATATTCCAAGACAGTGTGACCATCGGTAAACCTAAATTTTACATAAAGAGTGTAACACTGCTAGGTGTTCCTAGGGTTCCACTGCTTCAAAAGTTCTGGAGAGATTTCTGGGGCATAAGTGAATGAAATAGCCACACTTGTGTAGCTGCACATGCAAACAAAAACACAGTTTAGATTACATATGATTACAAATGGCAGTCTTGTGTCTGGTGCTCATTTTACCCCCTAATACCTATGACTCCTATGGCCTTCCTGCTGCACTTTAGAGTGCACTTACAGAAGCACTGGAGGTTGCCCAGAGATCTGGGTGAATGCCCTGTCCCTGAAGACATTCCAGGTTAGGCTGGACCAGTCTCTAAGCAACCTGATCTAGCTGTAGGTGTCCCTGTTCATTGCAGGGGAGTTGGACTAGGTGACCTTTAAGGACCTTTTCCAACTCAAACTGTTTTATGATTTTATATGTCTATGATTCTTTTCTTAATACTGCATTCTTGTCACATTGCTTATTTGAAAAATACAGTTCTTAGCATCCAAAGGAGCTCTTGGAGGCCTCATTTATAAATCACCACCACCAAGGAGTTTTGTGATAGTGGAAAATTACAGAGCTTGAAGACAGAGTAGACTCTTGTTAGGTAGTTATTTGTACAGATGTGTGCAGAGAATGAGTAGGATTTGATTTCAGATTCCCTGGGTTCAGATTTGTGTGTGACCATCCCTGACAGTGCAGTCCTGCAAAATACTGCCATCTTGCTGGAATGACAAACTGTTGTTTGGGGAGCAACGTGAGGCTTTTGGTCAGAGGGGCTCCAGACATTTCTGTGATAGCACAAAGCAGTGAACCCTAGCACATGATGTATTTGCTTGTATTTCACTGTATGCATAGAAAACTAGCAGCTGCTACCATGTCTTTATTAATTTTTAATTATATAAATTTTAAGGGAGAAAATGGAGACTTAGGTTCTTCATATGCACTGCTAAGGTTCCTGCTTTTTTAACATTCAAGCATTTGTACTGTCAGCTAAATCTGAGAGGGTATGGCAGGAATTTAACAACATGAGCAAACAGTAAATGTTTCTACAACGTTTACGTAATTACTTTATTCTTAGAAGTACACGTTGTTAGTGCTTTTGGACTGTGAAAATAAGTTTTCAGGTTAGGGCAAGTGCCCTGCAGGGTCTCAAGATGTGCAGTGTATACATGAGACCACTCCAAAACTTACACTTTGTTATGGTTCACCAAGTATGTTACCTTCACTTAAAATAGATCAAAACCAATTAGCTCTTTAATTGATCATCTGGGCTTATGCTGTGTTATTTGAATGTGGCTTGCACAGATACCATACGAGGACTTCAGTGAGTGTTGTGGTTTCTGAGCTCTTGTGGTCATCCACATGCACTAGATTTAAACTCTTTTTCTTTTTCTTTTTCTTTTTCTTTTTCTTTTTCTTTTTCTTT
>NW_024884833.1:14282583-14295450 GCF_019232065.1 Centrocercus urophasianus | reverse complement strand
CTTTTTCTTTTTCTTTTTCTTTTTCTTTTTCTTTTTCTTTTTCTTTTCCTTGCTTTCCTTGATATTAAATGTCTGTTTATGTTTTTCAGATTCCCATCACCAATTTTTCTTGGAATTGGACAGATGTGTTCACAAGTAAAGCATACTGTATATTCTCATTATTTAGTAAGTTAAACTAATGATAGCATAAAGATATATTGAAGGGTGAAATCTCTGTTATACTGCACTACTTCTCTTATTAGATGCATGATAAGAGTGATTTGTTGAAAATGAAATAGCAAATGTTGAAAGTGAAATGGCGGAAATTTCATGTCATGTCTGACATTGCTGCTGTAGAGTGCTGAAAAGAGTAAAATGGCTTGTAAAGCTTTCTGTCCCATAAGGAGAAAGAAAGTGGGATTGATATATCTGTATTTCTCAAACAACTGCACCTCTCAGTTTCAGCCAAAACCAATGAGTAGAAAATAAGTCAGTGCTTTGTATTAAGGGCAGTGGTACGGCCTTGTTTATTTGCAGAACCTGAGACTCGGTGGCATTTCTATATTTTGTTGACCAATTCTTCTGAGATTTCCCTAACAGTTTGGAAGGAGCAGGTAGCATGAAACAGTACATAATTCAGTCTCTTAATCATGACTCCACTCCATCCTTGTAGACAATTATTCTTTCCTATGCAAAGAAATTTCTTTATTCCGCCCAGTGGCCTGCATTAAACTCTTACAATGCTGAAGATGCTCGCTCTCCTTCATCCTTATCATACGTTTCTTATTTATTGGTCACTTTACAATAGACTGACCAGTATACATCCCCCCTTCTCACATTAAAAAAAAAAAGCTGTAGGAATGATTTTGCAAACTAAACAATACTCTGTGTGCAAATAGCATGATGATTATAGGATCATGACCTGTTTCACAACTTACTAAGCACTAATAATTTCACAAAGTACAACTAATTACCATAAGCTATAAAACCTTGCATTATATATTATGCTTTAAATAAATAACAGGCAAAATTTTAAGAATAAAAAGTTATTCCAGTTTGTGCGCTGTACACTGTACTGTTCATTGAATGAAATACATAGTATCTAACATCTATCAAATGCACATAAAGATTTTGTTTTTGAAGCAGTTCTCCCATGATACATTATAATCTTGTTCATACATGACTTCTTGTTTTTCCTTCTTATTTAGATAACAGCCACTATACTTGTTTTGTATGTGTCAAAATTAAATACAATTATACACTTTCCTTATTTTGAGAAGAGTATACCCATGAAGGTAAGGATTACCGAGTTTGTGATATTAATTAGAAAATGTTAACTTCTACAATGGGTGTCTTTCTGCAGGGCTTGAAAACTTTTTCTTTGCCAAGACAAGATATAAAAGAAGAGTTTTGTGTTTATTTATCAAATGTCATTATATGCATCTTTTTTTCATTCAGTATTCAATTAGATCATTTTAATTTCATTTTGATATTCTTGCCTTCTGTCTGCAGAGAAATCCAGTGTGATTTGGTTATGCAATACATGGGAAAGGATGTTGTATCTTTGTACAGCTGGATGAACTTTTTCAGCTTCCTGAAGTATTTTTTTTGAGTGTGTACAATTCACTGCATGGTCACTGGGAGATCTGTGGGAGATCTGTGCAGAAAATGAAGGAGGAAGTGCTTGGAAATATGAATAGGGCATGTGATAAATCAATCGAAAACAAATATGTCATTGACAAAAACCAAACAAACTACGATTGTATCTAGATATAACATTTCAACTGCAAACAAGGGGCTAAAATGCTCACTGAAAACACATTAGGTAGGTTCTAGCTGCACTGCACAGTCCATACGTGTGTATCGTCTGAGAGGTAGAGAGGCAGGAGAGAAAGATCACGAGATACTATATTTTATTATTTCATATTGAGAATTAGGATTGGAAATGACTACAGCATTTTCTTTCCTTTTTTTTTTTTTTTTTTTAATCTATCTATTTATCTATCTGTCTATCTATCTATCTATCTATCTATCTGTTTATTTATTTATGCTTATGTCTGCATACTGATGATATGTTGAGGAATACTGGTCATTATTTGTCCAGAGTTAGCTCCCAGCTCTCGTGCAATATTCAGATAGCCCAGCTTTTCAAGTCAGCTTTTCCTTTGCAGAATTTTGTTTTACAATCAGTATTAATTTTACTATAAGTGTGTCTCAGCTATTGACGAATGCTGTATGTTCTTAATACACATTGAAATCAGCTTTTTTCTGCTTTTAGAAATCTCATAGGAGTATCTATAATGTTGATCATAAAATGCACAATCCACATTTTTTCTTTAATATGAATGAAGAAGTGGTTCTGAATTCTACTTGTAAAAACACTGTTTAAAACCTTGAGAAATGTCTTCCCTGTCTTCCCCCTGTGTTGATCCTACTACTCTCCCCTGCTGTAGCCTTTATTTTAACATCAGTATGTAGAAGGGCATTAAAAAACAGCATATTTTTTGTTGTTTCTAATAACATGTATCCTTTGGAAGGCCTTCCTGGATATGGTGGAAGCGCCAAGTGTTTGCGCGTTGCTTGCAGTGCTGGATTTGACTAGCCACCATGAAGCAGCTGAATTGGTCTTTGTTGATATCTTTACTTTTTAAGATACTATTGATTTACAGTCTTTTGACGCTTTTGCTTTCACTGACACCAAGATTAGTAGTGTCTTTAACTCCGAGGCTAGTTTACAGCCTCAGTGCTTTCAGGTAAAATTCTGAAGTACTTTACTGAGAAAGCCTTAGAGTTCTTGAGCCATTTTAAGGAAACATTCCATCGGTCTGTGACAGTATGATGGTGATTGCACATGTACCTGTACTTTTCTCCTCTCTGCTGTAAAAGAAAGGCATAATTATAACATAGGTCTCTTTCCTTTTCCACGCTTTTCTAGCATGCACAGCTTTTAGAAGACTTGGTCTTTGACAAACACAAAATCTTCCAGGGCGAATGTAAGCACAGCATCACCAACTATTAGACACAATAGAGTAAGGGACATGTTTTATCTTTCTGATAGCAAATAGGACTAGATGTGCACACCTGCTTTGTTCCCATTTATTACATTGACTTATTTTTATTTTATGCAACATTTAGAAATATAACAATTTTGAACTGCAGCTGTCTGTTATGTAGGAAGAAGCACAAGACTACTTGTACATTTTTTTAAGACTCCAAACTTCTGTTATTTTTTCTCTGTATTGAGTTATGCTCTTTATATTTTTGTGAGAGTCAGTCTTGTTATGTTAGAAGAAATGGTGGAGTTTGGTTTGAAATGGTAGTGTTTAATTTATCCCTAAATATTTATCTTTCAATTCTAGTGTCTCATCTAATAATTCATCAGGTAGATCTAAAATTATGTATCTTCCAGGCATACCAATATATGTGAAGAATGTAGAGAAGCATACCTATAGCTAAATCTCTTTTTTACACACCTGTTCCCTTGCTTATTTTTTTACTGCTATTATTATTGCTTTTATACCTAAAATCTAAACATTAGGATACATACTAGTTTGAAGATGATAGTAATTAAAATAAAATTAATTAAAATTTACTTTAAATCAAGTTAGTCTCATTAGAAATAAATTGCTTCCTCAGGGGGCTGTTCCTGTGAAATCTGTGAGGTCACAAATGCGAACCTGTACAAGAGATGTAGATCAGTTTCCAACAGTTACATATTTTCACCTAAAAAGCCCAACCAACCAACCAACCAAAAAACAAAACAAAACAAAACAAACAAACAAAAAAAACAACAAAAAGAAACGTCTTTCTTGCTCAAACCTGCTAAATCGTATCTAATATTGCAGTTCTCAAATTCTGTCAGTTAAAGTTTCTCAACAGTGCTTCAAAATAGGATCATCTGAATTTTGTTTTTAACTTTATCACAGTTGTTTCCTCTGCCTCTGACTTAATGTTGGAAATCACATAAGTGAATTATTAAATACCAGCAAACTCAGGTTTGGTAAGTTGTAAATAAACTTCTTGATTTTACCCTGTTCTTTTGTGAGGTAAAAATTGTTGAAGAAAGACACTCCATAGGGACTTCAATGCACATAATACCTCTCTGTCCCAGTACTAGTTCGTAACTTACCTGAACATTTGACCTGTTTTGAGGATTTGTACTTCTTTTAAGGGGAGCTTTGCCAGACCTGACTGAAAGTCACAGTATTCCTCCATGACAATGAAAGCACTTTACGTATTTTCAGGATCCTTTCCACTCATACTCTAGTGTTCAGTTTTTTCCTGGATTACTTATTCATAGGACTTGGAAACTGTAAGAATTTTTTAAAGGAGGAGGGATGTGAGGAAGATTGATATGATGGTGATGTTGCAGGTTTAGAACACTCACCATGTAGTATGGCAGTGGTGTTGCTTTGCTGAGTTCCAACAGGCTGTGGGGTGATTTTTGGAAAGCTTGTTGTGCTTGTTGTGCTCCTCTGTGCCCATAAGCAGAGATCATAGAATCACAGAATGGTTTAGGTTGGAAGGGATCTCAAAGGGTACCCAGTTCCAATCCCACTGCTATGGCCAGAGCTGTCACCCGCCAGACCAGGACCCAGGGTCCCAGGCAGCCTGGCCAGAAGAGACAGGCCAAAGCAAGTGTACGTCTTTTGGTAAATGTAAAAGGAAAACTGGCTTAAATGGATAAGGAGAAGGCTGAGGTACTGAATGAATTCTTTGCCTTGGTCTTCACTGGCAGCCAGTATTCTAATATTTCTCACGTCCCTGAGCCCTGCATCCCTAAACCTCTAGGTGGGGGCCAGGGGAGTAAATCCTCCCCAGTGTGAGGGCAGAGCAGATGCGAGACCTCCTCATGAGACTGAATGTGTACAAGTCTATGGGGCCGGATGGCGTCATCCCAGGGTTCTGAAGGAGCTGGCTGAGGTCTCCGAGGTCTGATTTCTAGACACTTCTGAGGCACTGCTAATTTTTGCTAGCTGGAATTTCTTCATCCTTTGGAAAGAAGAGTACTTACCTGTAAAATGACCATGTGTATATACCATATCAGTAATGTCTGAGACCTGTGTTCTTTCTCTTTTCTTGAGTATGGCAGGAGGACTGATACTGATTTTTAACCTTGAGAGGAGACAGCAAGCCTGCACAACCTGAGGATGAGGAGAATGTACTTCCTGCATCAAAGTATTAGCCAAAAAGCCTACCTTGGAAGAGACTGAAGATTTAAGTTTGCTTAGTATTGCTAAGAATGTAAACAAGGATATGCTGGAATACATTTGGAATAAGGGAGAAAGTATTGTCCCTCAGTTACCACAGATGGACACATATCTCATAGGTTTGGAAATATCCTGAATATATATATATATATGTATATTTGCATCATGAGGTAATTTATAAGAAGGAATGCCAAGAGCAAATCTGGAGTTGTAAATTTCTTCATTCATCTATATTTGGTGCTGTTTGTGCTTAAGGAAACCTGTGAATTCTACTTCAGTTTCTGTCTACTCGTTAAGGCAAAACTCCTTATAAAGATCACAAGGCTAGATTCAGCATTGCCTTATGCAGTCTGTTAAAGCAGTGAAGAGATGAAAGGTGTTTATGACTCAGAATGATTTTGCCTATGCATTTGCTTTTGTATAAGTGACTGTAGAACACAGAGATCAAAGAAGAGGTGTGCCCCAAGATTGCTCCACATGTGTTAATTGAAGAACTAAGGATATAGCGTAATGTGTTTGGGATGCATTGTGTAGACGTTCTCTCTCAATTTTTTTCTCATTCTCAGTAACATATCAGTGTACTGCTGCAACTGTTACAAGTGAATATCACAACTTAGCTGCTGTATCAAGGAAGGATGGAAACCGAGAGAGAATTTTTTAATATTTAAAATTATGTATATTTTTTTTCTGAGCCAGCACTAAGCCAGTAATTAGGAGAAGTAACAAAGGTAATTCCAATTTCAGCTTCAATCGTTTACCTTTTTCCTCTGTAACTGCAGGGATAGTATTGTTCCAGTAAATTTGCCTGTTAAAACTGGGAGCAGGGGCTCAGCCAGACCTAGTTTTTCATTTTAAAATGTGGGTAATCACTGAAATGACTATCCAGCTAAGTAATTATTTCTCTCAATTAATAAGGCAGTAATTTAAAACTGATTTCTCGTATGATCCATCCGTAGGTGGTTCTGCCTTAGGTTTCTGCAATTTCACGTCAGTTAATGAAATACTAAAACAGTTGTAAAATGATATGACTTATCTGCTGCGTGAAACTTCAGTTTCTTCTTTGGAAACAATGGGGAAAATGATTACAGAGAACTTCAGTCTTCAGAATATATGTTTAAGCAGTAGTAAGTGGCTTAATTTTAAGAAATACTGGGTGGCTTCATTAGTCACATTCTCGTATGCAAGTTTCTTGTGGCTACATACTGCTAGCTGCAGAACTAAATTTTCAGAAATCAGTCCAATATTTTTAAATTTAAGCTCTACAGTTGGCTGTCTGTATCCACAGGGAGCTTGTGTATGTAAACACAAGAAAAAACTTAAATTCTGAGGACAATTTCAAATTAAATAATAACTGAATTGGGAAGGAATGTTACACTCTACAGTAACCTGTTCATAATCTCGGCATTATAGGAAGTGCTTACCTATGGACTAACTGTAATAGAATGAGAAGTACACTAGCCATTAGGAGCTTTCTAGCCACACTTCTTGCAGTGATTCCTGTGGATAAAACAGAGAAGAAGCACCTCAGGAAAAACAATGACAACAACAATAAAAACCTTAGCTGGATGAACAATTCTGCACATTCATAAGAAGTTACTTTTTTTCCTCCTGGATCTCAGCCTGATTTACAGATACTAGGCCAAAGTTAAAGTATCTCAGACTTGTATCCAGTCTCTGGAACAGAAAGATGCAAAGGAGTCAGGGCAGAGCAAAAGAAGACTAAGAGCTGTGGAAATTTGGAATTTGAATTCTTAATTTTTGTTTAAAAGCAGTATTCAGAACCATTGTTGCATATGTGCAGCTTGTTCAGATGTAAATTATTCCTTGAGTAGTGAATGACTGTGAGGACTTTTTGTATGTATATATTTTGGAGAAGTATTCAGATGCTTGTTGTTACGGCTGGCCTTACTTGTGGAGTAAAATTAGGTGTTACAGTGTAGGTAACAGTGACTATACTGTAATTTTAAGACCACGTAAGTGGCAGGAAACTGAATTGTCATTAAGCTAAGATAGTAATATTTTTAATATCATTTTGTTCCATTGCTTGTGATTCAGACATTGTCTTTTCTCTGCAATAAACCTATGTATTGTGGTATTCTGACTGAAGGTGTTAGTAATTTGAAACTCAACATACATTTCTGCTCTTCTGTTGTGGACTTCTGGCTGTCAGAGATTCAGATTAAATTTTAAAGATGGTTCATGTTAAATGTGGAAGAATATCATTGAGGTATGGATGCAACTTCTTGTTTTATCATGATTTGTGCACCAGTCTTTCTCTTTTCCATTTTAAATTGGTCTTTAGAGAACGAATGTTTCAAACATTTCTTTTGCAAAGAAGAGTAAGTGCTGTTTCTGTGCTTTCTCTGAGAATTTTCATGTGTTAACGTTAAGAAAAAAACCCAAAAACTCTAAAATGTGACTTTTATTAATTTTATTTTAATATCAAATTTCTGTTTTTAGTTTTAGTATTATTATTTTTAATTTGCAGTAAGGCTCTGTTCTTAACACTGCTATTTAGACTTATGATTTTTATCCATGTCCTCAACTTTAATGCTGATTCAAACATATTTTGTTCAGAAAACTGTATATTCTATTTCCTTGTTAATAAACTACCATACCAGTTGTGCCATAATTTCCCTATCTGTAAAATGCATAATAAACTATTTTCAGAAAACTCTTTAAAAAGTTATGTAGTATTTTTTTCACTGCGTAGGAAGAACTAGGTGTCTTTATTAACCTTTTATTATTTAGTCTTCAAATTTGGAGATAAATCTATTTTTTTTGGCCCAAGCACAAATTCAGTGTGCTATGGAAGCCTCTGTACTACAGCTTAACTCTTCGTAGCTGTACAAAGAGGTGTTGTTGTGTGTTATCCCAAGGTCAGGGGTATTCTTATCCAGGGTTTTGGATTAGACCTATCAGTTTCTGCAAAACTTAAACAAAATAGAATTATTTTTCTTCTTTTTGCTATTGGGTAATTTCCAGGAAAGCAATTAAACATTCCTACTGAAATGAGCGCCAGAAGTCATTGTTTCTTTCTTTTTCTCTTTCTTTCTTTCCTTCTTTCTTTCTTTTTTTTTTTTCCCCTCCCTTGTGGTCATTTACAAATCTGAGTGTAAAACAGAGACATTATTCTTGCCTGAACTCTGGACATTATTCGGAGAAAACAGATCACATGCTGTGATTAAACCTATTGTTGCTCGGCCAATGCGCATTTCACAGAGAGAGTGTTACTGTTGCATGGTAGCTTGCTGATTTCGCTCGCCATGGAAGACTTGCAGCATCAGCTGCTCATTGTTACAGGGGCTCTGATCTGTTTCTCTGCTCTGCTTAAATGCATCAGATTTATGAACTATATTTTCCCACATGTTTGGAGTGCTTTGCCTCAGGCTTTCTTCCGGTCGCTGGGAGAATGGGCAGGTAATGGAAATTTCCTTACATATTTCTTTTCGTAATAGAGAGATGAATCTCTATTAGTTATGTTACTAATTGGGATATTTTCCTTGTGTTCTCTTACCCCACTCTTTCAGAGGACAATTTCTACTAAGTGTGTGCTTTGTTTCATTTCTTCTTTCTACCTGCTAGTAAATTCAGTTTTATGAACTTCAAGTTTTTGCCTACTTGGGGAGAAGAGAAAAATAAACTAGTAGCAATGTGCACACGCAGTGTGTGGATGGGGATTCTCTCCCTGATCTTACTTCCAGTGTTTTTTCTCTATTGGAAATGATTTAGTTTTGATAACATTGCCTATCCTCAGTTTCTGATAAGTGAAATAACTAGTTTATGTATAGCGCATGGTCTCCAGCCTTCCAAGCAAATTGTCTTTGTTCCTGGTGACTTTGCTCCAGCCTCTTTGTTTCAGACTGGATATCTATCCTTAATGCTATCATTAACAAGCCAAATCTATTCTTGCCTAAAAACTTTGAAGGCTACAACTCAGCAGTGCTTTTTTAAAGATATTACATATTCTCATAAAAATAACAGAAATATTTAATGAAAGAATTCTTCCTATTAAATGTTTTTCTTAGGGTTGGTAGATCGTCAGTATGAAGTAAGAATGAAAAGGCAGTTTTAGAGATACGAGGCTACAGATGTCACCACTGGTGGCATCTTGTTAAGAAGTGACCCCAAATGTACTCTCATGCTAGAGAGTTGGATTGTGTATGTGTTTAATGTGCACATCTCACTGTGGATGAGTAAGAAACAAAACTCAGCTGTTTGTGAAGGACTTGGCTAAGCATCAAGTGCTTCTGAAATAACACGTAAGCCACATTTTGGTGTATGGGCCTGGCTGGTATGTGGATAGTCAGAAGCACAGCATGGAGCTGTGTCGACTTCTCAAATATGATGGAGAGCGGCTCGGCAACCACCTCAGCCAGCTCCTTCAGGACCCTGGGATGCACGCCATCTGGCCCCATAGACTTGTACACATTCAGTCTAAGGAGGCACTCTCGGACTTGCTCTGCCCTTACAGTGGGGAGGGATTTACCTCCTTGGTCCCCACATAGAGGTTTGGGGATGCAGGGTTCAGGGACGTGAAAAAGACTAGAATCCTGGCCACCAGTGAAGACCGAGGTGAAGAACTCATTCAGCACCTCAGCTTTCTCTTCATCTGTTGAAGCCAGTTCTCCTTTTAAATTTACCAAAGTAGGTACGCCCGTTTTGGCCTGTCTCTTCTGGCCAATGTACCTGTAGAAGGTTTTCTTATTGTTTTTCACGTCCCTTGCCAAGTTCAGTTCTGCCTGCGCCTTGGCTTCCCTGATCCCACGTCTGCAAGTCCGGACGGCATTCCTGTATTCTTCCCAGGTGACACAGCCTTGTTTCAAGAGCTTGTACACCCCTTTCTTCGCCCTCAGTTCTCTCAGCAGGTCCTTGCTGAGCCATGCTGGTTTCCTACCTCGCCTGCCCACTTTCTTATTCAGAGGAATGGAGACCTCTTGTGCTTCCAGGAGGGCATCTTTGAAGAGCCGCCAGCTCTCCTCAACATCCTTGTCTTTGAGGGCAGCGCGCCAGGGGATCTTGGCCAGCAATCCATTGAGTAGCTGGAAGTTTGCTTTTCTAAAGTTCAGTGTCCTGATCCTGCTCTTTGCCAGGCCCACATCGCTTGAGATCACAAACTCAACCAGGGCGTGGTCGCTGGAGCCCAGGCAGCCTCCGACCTTGACACCTTTGATGATCTCCTCGGCGTTGGTGAGCAGCAGGTCTAGCAACGCTTCACCTCTGGTTGGTCTGTCCAATACCTGAACCAGAAAGCTATCATCAATGGATTCCAAGAGCCTTCTGGAGCTCTTGCAGCTCGCCATGTGGTTTTCCCAGCAGATGTCTGGATGGTTGAAGTCCCCCACCAGGACAAGAGCCTGTGAGCCAGACATCTCACGCATCTGGAGCAAGAAAGCCTCGTCAACAGCCTCTCCTTGATCAGGTGGTCTGTAGTATACCCCTAACACCAGCTGACCTATATTAGTCCCATCTCTAATCCTAACCCACAGGCTCTCAACCTGTTCCTGACTGTTTCTCGTAGGGAGCTCCTCACAGTTTATCCAATCCCCGACATAGAGAGCAACTCCCCCACCCCTCCTACCTCGCTTATCTTTCCTAAAGAGTCTATAGCCGTCGATGGCAGTATCCCAATTGTGGGAGTCATCCCACCATGTTTCTGTGATAGCAACAAGGTCATAACTTTCCGAGTGCATCACAGTTTCCAGTTCCTCCTGCTTGTTACTCAGGCTGCGTGCATTGGTATAAAGGCACTTCAGCCGGGCTATCCGTCTCGCCACCTTTATATGGGATCTAGGATCCCCTAGAACAGCAGCATCCCCAGCATCCCCCTGCCCTACTCCTTCCCTATGCACTCTGCCGTCATTGCCCATGAAGTTTGGTACAAGCCCTCGAATGACCCGTTCAACCCCAGTAGCCCTTATTTTGTCCCCTTCCCCCTTCATTCCTAGTTTAAAGACCTGTCAATGAGTCCCGCTAATTCTTCAGCTAAGATCCTCTTACCCCTCAGGGACAGGCTGCATGCATCAGCAGCCATCATGCCAGGTGCAGTGTAAATTGCCCCATGCTCAAAAAAGCCGAAATTCTTGCGCCTGCACCAGCTCTTAAGCCATCTATTGAAGAGTTGGGTATTTTGGATCCTCCCTGTACCTTTCCCTGACACCACGGGCATAGAAGAAAAGACCACTTGCACCCCAGCTCCTTCAAGTATACGCCCCATTCCCCTGAAGTCTTTCTTGATAGACCTCAGGCTTTCCTTATCAACTTCCTCGCCACCAGCCTGAAATATTAAAAGTGGGTAATAATCTGAAGGCCGAATCAACCCAGGAATTTTCTTTGAAATGTCCCTGACCCGTGCCCCAGGAAGGCAGCACACCTCTCTGCGGGTAGGGTCGGGCCGGCATATAGGGCCTTCTGTTCCTTGCAGAAGGGAGTCGCCTACGACAATCACCCTCCTGTCCTTACGGGTAGAAGCAGTCTTGAGGGTCGGGGGCGACTGCTTTGCCTGAGGCAACCTCACAGGTGAACTCCCGGATGACTGGATGGGTGAACATCCTCCCGGATGACTGGAGGAAGGGTCACGTCGCTCCCATATACAAGAAGGGGAGCAGGGAGGACCCGGGGAACTACAGGCCGGTGAGTCTCACCTCCGTGCCTGGGAAGATCATGGAACGGATCCTCTTGGACAACATGCTCGATCACATAAAGAATGAGCATGTGATCTGAGACAGCCAGCACGGCTTCACCAAAGGAAGGTCATGCCTAACTAATCTTGTGGCCTTCTATGATGGAGTGACGGCATTGGTGGACGAAGGGAAGGTGACCGATGTCATTTACCTGGACCTGAGCAAGGCCTTTGACATGGTCCCCCACCACATCCTCATCTCCAAATTGGAGGGAAGTGGATTTGATGGGTGGACGACCCGATGGATAAGCAATTGGTTGAAAGGCCGCAGACAGAGGGTGGTGGTCAATGGCTCTATGTCCAGGTGGAGGCCGGTAACAAGTGGTGTCCCCCAAGGGTCTGTCTTGGGACCGGAGCTCTTTAACATCTTTATTAATGACATCGATGAGGGAATTGAGTGCACCCTCAGCAAGTTTGCTGACGACACCAAGCTGAGTGGTGCGGTTGATACGGTGGAAGGAAGGGATGCCATTCAGAGGGACCTCGACAGGCTGGAAGGCTGGGCTCGGGTGAACCTAATGAGGTTCAACACGGCGAAGTGCAAGGTTTTGCATTTGGGCCGGAAGAACCCCAGGCACCCGTACAGGCTGGGAGGAGTGGTCCTTGAGAGCAGCTCGGCAGAGAAGGACCTGGGGGTCCTGATGGACGAGAGACTGAACATGAGCCAGCAGTGCGCTCTGGCAGCTCGAAAGGCAAATGGGATCCTGGGCTCCATCAGGAGAGGGGTGGTCAGCAGGGACAGGGAGGTGATCGTCCCTCTCTGCTCGGCTCTTGTGAGGCCCCATCTGGAGTACTGTGTCCAGGTGTGGAGCCCTCAGTACAAGAAAGACATTGAGATTTTGGAAAGGGTCCAGAGGAGGGCGACTAAGATGATCAGGGGGCTGGAGCACCTCCCCTATGAGGACAGGCTGAGGGAGTTGGGCTTGTTCAGCCTGGAGAAGAGAAGGCTGCGGGGTGACCTCATTGCAGCCTATCAATACCTGAAGGGAACCTACA
>NW_024884833.1:14278477-14282573 GCF_019232065.1 Centrocercus urophasianus | reverse complement strand
GGGTTGGAACTACATGATCCTTGAGGTCCCTTCCAACCCGGGTGATTCTGTGATTCTGTGATTCTGAGCTCTATGAAACCTTGTCCTCCTGGAGGCCCAGAGACTGCCTTTTCCTTCAGTGGACCAGTTGTGTTCTGTCATTTCAAATACATTAAGTTTCCTCAGGCTGGTTGTATTCATTGGGCTTGAGAGGCTTGCAGCATCAAACAGAATGTGAGATCCCAAGCCCTGCAAGGATGCAAGCTGGCAGGTGGAAGCTTGCTTTTCATCTGCAGGTCTGCTGTGGTCATAAAGATCACTAACTTCCTCACCAGGAGTTTTCTGTTCCCTGTGAACCTAGCTGCTCAAACTCACTCCGCTTCTCTGGTTTCTCTGTCAATTTATAAGTCCTTAATTTACTTTGTTTTTAGACACTGACTCATGTTCAGTTTTGCTCTAAAAATGTGTCAGATGTACCTCAGAACTGTTTTAGGACGTTTCTCCTTTGCTTATTTATCCTTTATTTCTAAGATGATAAGTATTTTCCTTCTATAGCCCTTATTCGTTACTTGCTTTCATGATATTTAAGGTCCAGGGTGCCTTGTAAATGCCAAGGCTTGTTTACTTCCCCAGTGACACTAAATCCAAAGGTAAATCTTGAGATAGAAAGCACTGTATAGGTGATGTTAAGTTAGTTTTTCCTTACAGAGAAACTTGCTCTGTCAGGAAATGTATCAGCCTCTGTCACTCCTTACCTACTGCCATTCTGCAATGAACATGCATGTACAAAGCAGAAGTTTTGAAAGAATATATGCATATTAAGAAAATTCTGCCATCTCATAGGTAATAGATTTGTTGCTGTCTCCCCATTCAAAGTGAAAGTATTGACTAAGATGCTACTTTAGGTGGGTTACAGTGGGGAGAGGTTTGCTTGGAAGACTAATAGTGCTTAGCAATAAATGTCAAGTCACAATACAAAGAAAGGCTTGATTCAGTGGTTTATTAGAAACGTTTTGACACTAATGTCCAAGAAATGGACAATATTAAGTTTAACAGATTCAATAAAGAGCTAAAGAAAATCTACACTCACCATGATCCTTACTATTATTTTATTTCTTCAGTGGTCACAGGAGCAGGAGATGGGCTTGGAAAAGCGTATTCCTTTGAGGTAAGAAAAATTATACTCCCTTAATTTTACTTCAACGAAATGAAAATTGCTATCTATTACCAGTCTTTGCATGTTAGTAAGAAGAGTCTGGAATTCAAAGCCACTGTGACAAATATAGTACCAATGCTTTCCCTCCCTATTTGCAGAATAACATGAGCTGAGTTCTTTGAGGACATTAGTATTGCATTTAAGAGGAATGTCATTCATGTTGCAGTGGTCCTGACTGTCCAAGGAAATGAAATGGAAACACAGTGTAATTGAGATTTTGTATTGTCTCTCCAGAGTGGCATGTCTTCCAGCCTATCCTTTTTTTTCCCCCCGTTTCACAGCTAATGTGTTTTTTCTCTTTTGATGAGGTAGTCCAATATTAAACACACAAAATGCACTTCGCTATCCTTCACAGCTGCAAAAGAAAGTTTGAGAGATATATTTGAAACAACAGAGAAAGGAGAAATATACATAAATGAGTATGAGCTACAAGCTAAGGAACTGACAAGGATCCCTGATAGTCTGGTTAGTAATCCATCACTGCAGAAGTCTGCAGGAGGAGGGAGCTGCAGTTTGCCATGCATTGCTGTGAAGATGCTACAACATCCCCTCTGCTCACCATTGCTGAAGGCAGAGAGGCCTCTGAGACTGTCCTTGCTATGTGTGATAGTGACAGTGGCAGATTTTCTCTCTGATGTCTTTGTTCATAACCAACTCTCTGTCTGAACTGAATTGCTTAGCTGCAATGAAATGTAAGTTATTGTCTTCAGAACTGAGACAACCAGATGAAAATTAACAGGTGGTAATATGGGAGGATCTGGATTAGATGTGATGCAT
This sequence comes from Centrocercus urophasianus, assembly GCF_019232065.1. Taxonomy (NCBI): domain Eukaryota; kingdom Metazoa; phylum Chordata; class Aves; order Galliformes; family Phasianidae; genus Centrocercus; species Centrocercus urophasianus. The sequence continues at coordinate 14,280,601 of NW_024884833.1, read as the reverse complement.
TCTGAAGTGATAAGTCATATATGATGTGAAAAAATGTACGTAAAACTTGTCTCTCAGGAAAGGAAAATGAGTTTCCTTTTGATTTAATTGATTAGATTATTAAACCAGTTCTCCTAAGCATATGCTTCATTTACTCATACTTGAAGCACCTGATTTTGATTACTGGGAGTGGCAATACAATAAATACTCTATGAACTGCATTGGAATTAGAAAACATAGATACCAAGTATTGCAGTATTTATTGTAGTTGTGATAAAGATTATAAACTCTCCTGTGTGAAAGAAGGAAAAACGTTGCTTTCCGCCTACTGACTAAGTTGCTGTAACAATAAGAAAATAGAAAGAGTCTGATGAATATGTAAGTCAGGGAAGAATGGGTTGGGGTTAAAACACAGATAAGAACTGTCAGAAATGCTTTATCATGCCCTTAGAACTTCATCTCCAGGTGTAGTCACACGCAGAAGCAGCGTGCTGAAGTAACTGTGTGAGAGATCCTGGTGATACTTTAACTATGAGGTCTGCAAGAATCTGAGAGTGGATCTGAGGTCAGAATTTCTGTCTTTGTTCTGCTTCCTTTGTTCCGCATAGGTTATAGAACTGTAAATCCCAGCTAAAAGGCCAGCTGTGACATATGAATGGCCACTTAAGTCATCAGAAATAATAAAATAACTATTGTCTTTTGTTCCTTTCTTGAGAAAACAGTTTTTGTCAGGAGCTGGCAAGTTTTTGTGGAATGTTTCTTCATTATTTTTGGCTTTCTTGTGTTGACTGAGAGGCATCTTTACCCTTGCTGAGATTTATCTTCCCCAGGTCGTCCCAGTCATATAGGTTGTGCTCAGCTAATGCATGGCACTATTTGAGCTCATAGCTTGGTACATCATCTTGCTGGCTGAGGTCAAAGCACATGATTGTGTGAGGCTTGTAAACGAGTGGACCAGCTTTGTCGCTGCTCTGATGTTGGGTACAAAATTCTCTGATGTCAATCTGACATAGGTTTTGCTGATACCGTGGGCTGGTGTGAACACAAATCTAGCCTGCAGGCCACAGGGTCGCTACATCTCTGTCCCTGGAGCTTGAGCTCTAAGACCAAGCAAAGGCTGTCCTTCAAACATGGACTTGTAACAAGCCACAACATAATGCAAGAGCTCCACACTCCTGTGATACCAGAAACTGACACTAGTCCTGGTGATTTGGAAGGACGGTGGCTGTTTCTGCTCAGTGTTTTATATGGAAACCCGAACCAGTGGCTCACAAATACAGCCCAGGAGACAGAAGTCCAGGTAATGATTACATTCCTTACTGGGGGAAAACCCCTTTTTCCAAGATTTGTAGTTAGGTAAACACTTCTGCACACTGGCTGGCTTGGTCTGTGTAAAAAGCTTGAAGTCTCAGAAGACTGATGGTTGATACAGGACACACATTCTATTGTCCTTTTAGGTTCATAGAATCACAGAATGCCTTGAGTTGAAAGGGACCTTAAAGATCATCCAGTTCCAACCTCTGCCACAGGCTAGTTGCCAGTGAGGTCGCCCAGGATCCCATCCAGACTGGTCTTGAATGCTTTCAGGGATGGGGCATCCACAGCTTCTCTGGGCAGCCAATGACAGCACCTCACCACTCTCTGAGTAAAGAATTTCTTCCTAATATCTAACCTAAATATTCCCTCTACGCCGCCCGAGGACAGGGCGGTCCTCGCGCCACAGGTAGGGCAGCGCGCCACGGGCTGCGCTCAACGCCGCCTCTGTGCGGAGTGAGGCAGCGTTAAAAGCTCGTAGCCTCTGCCAGTGGCCAGGAAATTCCTTTCTTAAATGCCTTCATTTTTGTTTGCCTTGAGGGTGCACTTGAATCTGGTAGTTTAAGTGTCCTGTGAAACTTTTTTCTGAAAAGAATGCACGGGTTATATATGAGGAAATAAGTAAAAATAAAAATAAAAATAAAAATAAAAATAAAAATAAAAATAAAAATAAAAATAAAAGGAAGAGAAAAAGGAAAAGAAGAAAAAAAGAAAAAGAAAAAGGAAAAGAAAAAGAAAAAGAAAAAGAAAAAGAAAAAGAGAAAGAAAAAGAAAAAGAAAAAGGAAAAGAAGAAAAAAAGAAAAAGAAAAAGAAAAAGAAAAAGAAAAAGA
>NW_024884833.1:14265181-14278377 GCF_019232065.1 Centrocercus urophasianus | reverse complement strand
AAAAAAAAGGAAAAGAAAAAGAAAAAGAAAAAGAAGAAAAAGGCCTTGAGAAATGCTGCTGCAGCTTTATACTTCTAATGGATCTGGCATACAGCAGCAAAGGAGCATCCCCTCATCTGTTCACCTGGCAGTCAGCATTTTTGCCATTCTAGCTAAAATAGGATCATAGCAATAGAGATCATTTTTTACCAGACACAGAGACGTATATGAAGTGTTATTGAGAAGCACTACAAAATAAAATTTTGATTTTACTTTGTAGCTGACATGGATGATATTTAATCTTGTTTGAATGCTCAAAAAAGCAGAATGACCTCTGTGTAATCATCTCTGAGTGACAGGTACGAATAAGGGACCAGAGCAAGAGAGACTATCTGCATTGCTTTCCAAGTTGGAAACAGCTTGAGTTAAGCACATTTTAGACAAAGGGAAATTTGCCATTGTGCAGACAATTTACTTTCTCTTCCTGAGTACCTCATACAGAGCCCATAAAATAAGCTTTCAAAACCACGGGGTGCCCAGGCCTGGATGTGTCTCTGTGGCTAATTATGTGAGAGGTTCGCTGAGAGCATGGGACTGGGAGCAAGGTCTTTGTGCTAAAAGTGCAAATGGCTGTGTCTTATATATTTAATAGATAGTCTGCTCCTTGTACTCTCAGTGTAGTGAGTTTTCAAACAAAGGTCCTTGTTCCTTGACATTCTTTCCATTGTTTCAGAAGAGCTCAGTAGGACAATCTGCTTCCCTCCAGTAGGTTTAAGGAGAGTGCATTGCAGGGAGTCAGTGGCAGAAATGAATGGGTCTTCACTGTGTGGCCTTCGCCAGTTCACTCCTTGTTCCAAGATAACATGGTACTGTCAGAAGTTGGCCTTTATCTTTTGTACTGACTTTTTCTTGCTTCTTGCTCTCACAGGCATTTTCTGGTTTCAACTCTTATCTTTGTTTGTGCACATAACTCTGTCCCACTGCTACTTAATAACTTCATTTCACAAGCTTTGCGTGTGTTTTTTTTTCCAGATTCTGCCTAAAACTCCTTTGCTGGTGGGAATGGGTAGCTTAGAGAAAATACATTCTATGTAGTCCTTCATTTGTAGGTGACATGGATGATTTTTAATCTGCATGTGGAAATGCCAAAGTCTCCGTGCATGGACTTTTTTGCATGACTTCTTTTTTAATCTAATAAAATAATGAAGGTCAAAGATGGTGTTGTAAAATGACCAGAAAGTAATTATTTGTCTTCCCAATGCTTGTCTGGGAAATGCCACATCATTTTTTTTCTCTGCATGCACATGCTTAAGTGAAACTGGCTGTGGTTGTTTATTTTTAATCATATGGTTGGGACCTCATTGTTGTCCAGCACAACTTTTCTTGTAAGGGGCCAAGGTATTTTCACAGACTACTAGAATCTGGTTTTAATATCTGTTGTTTGCCCATTAGACCAGTGACAGACAACTGAAAGCAATTAATAACTGTAATTGTTTTCAATAGTAAAATTAGAAAATTTTAAAAAATCATGTTCAATATTGCTTTCCAACACTTTTATATTCTTCTCTTGTAGCTGGCAAGACATGGGTTAAATATAGTTATGATAAGTAGAACTCTTGAGAAGATGCAGAGAGTAGCCAATGAAATCGGTAAGTGTTTGTACCACATTTGTTTACCTTCCCATTTGGCAGCCTGGCTTGGTGGGAACCTGGGCCTGCTTCCCTTGTCGAGTGGAGTCCCAGATATTGCTGCAGATAGAGCCCAAGGTCTTAGTGCAAAACTACAGGCACTGTTTCACTGCATTGGTTGAACCCTTCTAGTCATAGATTGCTTTAAAAATACATGCTATGATTCAAACAGTTCAATAGTTTGGGACAAAGAAATATGACTCCAGGTTTTATTCTGACTTCACCTGAACTTATGATCTCTAAATACAGGCAAGGAGATGCCACAATAGATTTATTTGAACAACCTATGAATGGGCTTTTGCTTGAGAAAGAAAGGTTACCTTGAGGCTAGTTCTTGGAATGCAGCAGAAGAGGAGTAAAAGTGAAATAATTGTAGCTGTTGTCCTCTTTTTTTCTCTTTTTAAGGTTTACAAACTACATTTGGCTTTCAGTAAGACAGTAAAGTAGTGTGCATTTAGAATTAATGTTCATTTTCTTTTCTTCAAATGGAATCAGCCATTTGCCCTGGGGAATAGTTTATTTAAACACATTAGGATTGACAGTTAGGATTTCTATAGGAGACAAGTGCGTTCATATCCTCTGTTAACTTTACAGACATCTGTAATCGGGTTTATTCTTCCATATATTGCCTCTGTCCCTAAGCTCCCCAGTGTGTGTGCTGCTGTGCTGGCTGTGCTGTGCCAGGCTCTGAGCCCTTCCAAAGAGAAGGATGTGACACAGGCCTCAGACCAGATTGCACCCACAGGAGGTATCTTTTGTATCTTGGGGATGAAATTGACTACTGAGCTTCTGAATTTCCTGCCTAATTTACCCCTCATTTCTAGATACAGACTTGCTTTCCTTTGAGAAGCAAGAAAGGGGAAACACCAGCCTAACTGTATCCCATGAGACCAGTGTGGCATACACTGGCTCCTACAAAGTAAAAAGCCATAAAAATATGGACTCCAGTGAAGATTATGCAAGCTCTGATGTTGCTGCATTTCTCTGTGGCTGAATATTAAATAATTAAAAAACCTAATTAAAAAGAAAAAAAAGTTTAACAGATTTTTATAGTTTCTATGTATTGTAAATGATAATGGGAAGCAAAGAATGAAAACAATGAGGTCCCTGAGACTAAGACAGCTAAGTGAAGAATGAGAGAGGTGTAAAAAGGTAGTGCCCTGCAGATTCCTCTTTATAGGATTTACATTGAGGCCGACCTTGGGGCACCTTCCCCATGCATGTGCTGTGCTCTGCAGCACCCCCTCACCAAGGGCCTCCTGTCCTGGATGGTCCACTGCAGCAGCCTGCCAATGGCAGATAGCATTGAGTTTTCCCCAGAGCATGCCTGAAATTGCTGGCAAAACCCAATGAGATCTTTCCATTGTGTTCAGTGGGTTTTGGTATTTCTCCAGAATGACTCATGTTATTTGTTGTGCTGAGTTGGAGAGGAATACATAACAGCAAGTAGATGGCACAAACAAAATGAATGGGAGGAGGACACAGCAACAGCAAGAATCTGATATGGAGATCAAAAAAATCAACAAGGAGCTCTAGGTTAAAGTTTTCAAATAGCTCCTCTGATTTCAATATTCAGACTCAGGATTTATTGTAATTAAGCTAAGTAATTACTGGGAAGGTGAGTTAAGCTTACTGTAATTTTGTGAGAGTAAATAAACAATGGAAATCCAAAATGAAGCAGAAGTCTAACCAGAATGATTTTATTGTTTTTTAATTTTTTTTTCTTTTTCTTTCTAAACTGTCTGAACAAGAAACATTTCACATTTATGCACTGTATCCTTTTCCAGTGAGTTGGACACAGTAACGAGAACACTTGACTTCCTTCTCAACTTGTTAATGTTATTTACCTAATTGTACTGTTTGTGGTAAGATAGATGAAGAGAGGCTAAAATGCAGATAACTTCCTTATTCTCAGTAGCTTGCTTTATTTCTGTGGATCACAGATGTGCTTGAGAGTAGCTCTCAGAAATAGAGCTTTCAGCAGGCCATTCCACAAGCCAAAAAACACTTCCCTAAAGAAGAATCAAAACCATATTTCAACCCAGCTGGACAGGATGGCTCTTTTAGAACAGGAGATAAAACATAATAAAATAAGTTTTGTGTGAGGACACAGAGCTAATGGTTTCTCTAGATGAATTGCTTGTTTAACATGTTTACTATTGTTGTTGTAGAACATTCATTCTATGGAAGTTTCAATCCACAGTGATGCAAATGTAGGAATGAAATTGGCTGGAAAGGATGCAGAAAATGTGGCATCACAACTAGTCTATCTGTCTCCTCATCCTACATGAAAAAATGACTGCTTGTTAAAATGTTGATCTTTTACACACACACACACACACACACACAAAACTCACCTCACTTTAAAACAATTCTGTGCTTATGTTGAGGATCTGGCACCACATTCATCTGCCTAATGCATGTTGACAATGTTCTTTCATAAGTATAATGATAACTGGGGAAGAGTTGCTGTATTGCTTATTTATTTTGTTTTTTTTTCTTGCTAAAGGACTAAATGCTGTTTAGGTTTTGTCAGGGAATTTCCATTAATTTCAGGGCATAAATTCAACCTATTTGCCAGTTATTTCCTTGAAAATAACTGGAACGAGTGAGGGTGTTTACCTTGTGATTTAACTATTTTTAAAGCAAGAAAGTTGAAAAAATGATTATCATAGAATCATAGAATCACGAGGTTGGAAACGACCTGTAAGATCATGTAGTCCAACTGTTTTCCGATTACCACCCCTACCACAAGCTACTACACCACATCTTGCAGCTCCTCATCCAGATGCCTCTTGAACACTGCCAGTGACAGCAAATCCACCACCTCCCTGGGCAGACATTCCAGTGCCTGACCACTCTCTAAGAGAAAAAGTTTCTCCTTATGTTTAATCTAAACCTCCTCTGATACAACTTGCAGTTGTTTCCCCAGGTCCTGCTCATTGCCTGGGAGGAGAGGCCAAACCCCTCTTCACCACAACCTCCCTTCAGGAAGTAGTAGAGTGCAATGAATTCTTCCTTGAGCCTCCTCTTCTCCAGAATAAATCTGTGCAGTGGACATTGTTAAGTGAGACATGTCACTGTTTTTCTAACTTCTGCATTACAGTTCTTCTCTTTATAGATGGAAAGGGCTTTTCTGTTTTTTATTCTTTATTACAGAGCAGGCCACAGCTCAAAAGGTGAAGGTTATACAAGCTGATTTCACTAAAAATTCAGTATACGAGAACATTGAAAAAGATCTGGAAGGCTTGGAAATAGGTGTTTTGGGTGAGTTGCTGATGTCTGTTATGTAAATGCTATTTCATGGCTGCAGTGTATTAAACACAGAATTTTACAAATTATGTGCGTTGTAACAACTTGTTAGCCAACAATTAAAACCAAGCATACAACTGCCTAACGTATTTGAATATAAATTATCTTGATCAAGTTTTAAAAGTGAATTAAGATTCTCCAAGCATTTCCCTTTTCTTTGTTCACTAGTTTCTTCTGCCGTGAACAATTTTCTGCCATTTAATGGCAGTGGCCAGCCCGTGGGATTATTTTTTCCCTGTTTGGCATCAAGGAATTACAGCTGTGTGTGGTTCTTACATTCAAATTGAAACAAGCCTGAGGCTAACACTAATTGGTGTGATCCACACAGGAACAATTGAAACTTTTTTTGTTTATTTGTTAAAAAATTATCCTTTTAATGGAGAAACAAACAAATTAAACAAGAACAAAACAAAACCGAACAATCAACCCGCCCTCCCCAGACTATACAGCAGACTGTTTTTCTCTTCCCTGAAGTCAGCACTGGTCGATACCAATGAATTCAGTGAGAGCAAGACTCAAAGCTAAGCAGCATTTCTCTTCATATGCAGCTTAAAAACCAAGTCTTAAGGAGAAGGCATTTGCTTAATTAGCTGAACTAAGACTTTGTCTTGATGTGGTCCTTATGTTTCCTTTGATTAGTTAACAATGTTGGAATGCTTCATAATCCTCTTCCATGCCGTTTCCTTAATGCACCAGATGTAGATGAGGTAGGATTACTCTGTGATTTTCTACTTTCAACATAATAATTAGGAATTGTTATTCTCCTTAGCAAGCGGCAGATCCTCCCTCTACTACCATCAGTGCCTATTTCAGTGTAGAAGCATATTTTGATTTGTTTTTAATGTTTGGAAGAGCTTGCAATAGAAAAAAATAGTAGAGTTCAGCTCAACTGCAGCAGGCAGGTAACAATAGCTGAGATCAGCTATGTTGTCACATAACACCATGTGGCCAGCCCAGTCACAGCTGCAGCATTTATATTAGCGTTATCAAAACTTTATTTTCTAGAGACACCATTGATTTAATGTGTAGGAAAATAAAAAAATAAACCTTGCTTAAACATGCTTTATTTTAGGGAGAAATTTACACACTCAGAATAGTTTCACGGGATTAAGGACTTGATCACATTCTTCTTTGCCTTATTATTCAGCCTGTTTGTCACCATCTGTTACAAACTACAGATCCACAGCTGACTGCTTCCCACTGTGCTGCAGCCATGAGGTGGAACCTCTGCTGCTGCTATGGCTTGTGCCTGCAAGATGGCCTTGGGACAATACCTCTGCACAGAAGTTCTTATGCTTCACAGACATCATGTAGAGAAATACTGCCACCTCTGTTACTGGGAGACACTCCAGCTCAGCTTGGCACCTTTGTAAGCTGAGTGCAATTTGGCATGCATCTAGCTTGGTTTGCTGGTGCCAACAGTGCTAGGACACCAGGCTCTGCAGTGTCATCATGCACAAAGACACAGCTGGGCAAAATGAAGAGTGCTATAACAAAGAGATGTATGAGATTTGAGTTCAATGTTTAGTGAAACATGAATCCAGGGCTCATTTGCCTTTAAGTATCTCACATCATAGACACAGTCAGTGAAAATCCAGGGCAACTCTGCTTTGCTAGCAAGTTTTTCAGTTGGAATTGCTAGGTTTGTAATGTAGAAAAGCTACATGCTTTCTGAAGTTAGCCATGAACTTACTGCTTTCTTGCTTATTGCAGAACCTTGTCAACTGTAACATTATTTCTGTTACAAAGGTATGTGTCATATGCATCAAATCTGAATTCATTGCACTGAATAAGAGCAGTCATTTAATCACATTAATTGCATGACTATTGTTAGTCATGCAATTTACTTTCCTGTACAAATGCATCCAGTTTATCCAAAGACATTCCTATTAGGCTGGAATGTCAGCATTATTTGAAGGACTTTGTTGGTTTCTAATATCTATGAAGTATTTTGAGTTGACTGGAAATGTTTTTGCACAATTGTTTGGTTGATACACATTGTTACACTGCATCTGAATCATTTCCCAAAAATAAGGTGGTGTCCCTAATCAGGAAGATTTGTTCGAAAATAAAAATCTGCAGGACAAGAAGATCCGCAGTCTTTTTGTACTGTGCTGTATATTCATTTTTTGAAACAATTCTGTTCTACAAAAACATTTTTCTATCAGTGTAAGAAAGGAACTTCAGGAATTGACTCCCAGATCACTGTTTTTCTTTGTGTCAAATTTGGTTGGTTACTTTACCTGCAAGAGCAGTTACTGTTCCATGCTTAAGGATTTGTGTTGCTCTGCAGTTAGCAAGTAGTAACATAACAAGAGCAGAACCAGAGCTTCAGAATTCATCTTAACTTTGGCTAAGAAATTCTTAAATGTTACATGAAAATTGTGAACAGATATTCCACTTTGCGTAGCAAACTTTACCTCTCAAATTCGTAGTGCTGCTTAATGACTTCAAATAATAAATCACATGAGATCAATAAATTGAAACAAATTCATTTATGAAGTAGTTTGGTGAACTTTCTGCTAAAAGGTTTTATTCCATTTATCACAGAATTATAGAGGTTGGAAAAGACCTCTGAAGACCACCTTGTCTAGACTCCCTCCTAAAGTGGGTTCTCTATAGTTACATTACACAGGACATTATTCGGGTGGGTTTTGAATATCTCCTGAATGAGAGACTCCACAATCTCACTGGGCATCTCGTTCCAGTGCACTGTCAAACTCAAAGTAAAGTTTACTTTTGGAGTTAACTAGATCAATCTATGCCCTTGACAGGGGGGCAGTAGACCCCTGGGCCCCTCCAGCTCCACAAAATAGGAAGGAAGAGGGAAAAGGGGTAGGGAAATGGGAGCTGGGCTCAAGGAAGGAAAAAAAAATAGCAGCAATGATCTGTGGAGGAAAACTCCATTTTATCAACCATGATATTGGAATGCAAGTTAACACAATATTATACAATCTAATTGAAACTGAGACTAATAAATCAAATAAAATAGGAGAGAGAGAGTGTTCTCAGGAATCAAACCTGCAAAGCTTGGTACTGCTAGGAAAGCACACTCCAATACCCCCTGCAACGCAATAAGAGACCACCCCACCCAGAAGGGCCAGATCCCATCACTTTGGTGACGTATAGAGACAGGTACCCGGAATTGGAGCATTAACATTTTAATTCCCAGTGCACTACATGATGTTATGATGTGCAATATCGAAAGCCAAAAATCACAAAACCATGACACTCATGTTTGCATGTAAATTCTTATGTTCCAGTTTATGCCCTTGCCTTGTCTCTGAGCAGCACTGTAAAGAGCCTGGCCCCATCCAATTGAATCCTGCCCTTACATACTTACACTGATAAGATCTGCTCTCAGCCTTCTCCTCTCAGTCTTCTCTCAGTTTTCTCTTCTCCAGACTGAAGAATCACAGCTCTCCTAGCCTTTCCTCATAAGAGAGATTCTCTAGGCCCCTAATCAAGATGAGTGGTGCAGCTGGCACAATAGAAGGGAGGTATACCATCCATAGGGACCTGGACATGCTTGAAAAGCAGACATATCAGAACCTAATGAAGTTTAACAAGGCCAAGTGCTAGGTGCTGCACTTGGGCTAGGGTTATCCCAGATATGAGTACAAAGTGATAGAACTCATACAGAGCAGCCCTGCAGAGAAGGACCTGGGTGTCCTGATGAAAGAAAGGCTGGAGATGAGCCAGCAGTGTGCACTTGCAGCCTGGAAAGCCAACAGAATCCTGAGCTGCATCAAAAGAGGGGTAGCTAGCAGAGACAGGGAGGGAATTGTTCCCCTCTATTTTGCCCTTGTGACGCCCCATCCGAAGTAACGTGCCGAAATCTGTGGCTCCCCAGTACAGGAGGAATGTGGAGCTCTTGGAGTGGGTCCTGATTATATGATTGGAGGCTGGAGCACCTCTCCATCGAAGAAAGGATGAGGGACTTGGGCTTGTTTCTGCTGGAGAGGCTCTAGGGAGACCTCACCGTGGTCTTCCAGTACTTGCAGGGAGCTTACAAGCTAACTTTTTACATGGTCTGATAGTGATAGAAGGAGAGGTAGTAGTTTTTAACTAAAAGAGGAGAGATTTAGGTTAGATGTTAGGCAGAAATTTGTTACTCAGAGAGAAGTGAGGCAGTGAAGCAAGTTTCCCAGTGAGGCTGTGGATGCCCCATCCATGCAGGTATTCACAGTCAGGCCAGATGGGATCCTGGGTAGCCTAAACAAGTAACTGGCAACCCTGCTAATGGCAAGGGGGTTGGAACTAAATAATTCTTATGGTCCTCTCCAACCTAAGCCACGCTACAATTCTTTGATTCTTGTCTCCTCCTTCTTATCCTTTTTGAAGACTGAATAGACACTGGCTTACCTCCAGTCCTCAGGCACCTCTTCCATTCTCCTTTCAAAGAGGACAGAAAGCATTTTGGCAATCACTTTTGCCAGCTTTCTTAGTGCTTGTGGGTGTATCCAACTGATACATGGGTTTGTGTACATCAAGCTTGCTTAGGTGATCTCTGGCCTCAACCAAGTGGAATTCTTCCTTTCCTCAGACTGTCTCTCTTACCTGTAGAGTGTGAGATTCCTGAGAGGCAGTCTTAGTAGAAGAGACTGAAGCAAAGAAAGCATTCAGTAACTGTGCCTCCATTATCAAGGTGTCCATCTCATTCAGCAGTGGACCCACATTTTCCCTAATCTTTCTTTTGTTACTGATATACTTAAAGAAACTGTTCTTGACATCCTTGACCTTCTTTGCCAGATATAATTCCGAGTGGGCTTTAACCTTTCTTGTCACATCCCAGCCTGCTTTGACACCATTCTTACATTCCTCTCAAGTGGCCTGATCCTTTTCCCACTTTCTGTTGGCTTTTTTCTAAAATTAGAGTTTTTCCATGATCTCTTTGCTCATCCAAGGCTTGGGGAATCCTTTTCCTCAATGTTACAACTCCTTCCTCTTCAATTTTTTCACAAAATTTCACTTTCCTTCAAAACTCAGAGAAGAAATCATGCTCCTAACTGCCGTTCCTCATGCCTTGGTACAAATCATCTTTACATTTTTCCCAGTCCTTGGCTTGACTGCTGGTAGAATCCTGCTCACTACCTTTTGCAGTGAGACACTTGTGCCCCAGGCATTCCTACAGATGTCAGTAGAGTTTTTACCACTGAGGAAAGGCAGGACCATTTCCAATGTTTTCCACTTTCCTTGAAAATTCTCCTTCACCCCAGCTGATATGACATCAGCATCCATCTGAAAATGAAGCTTGTGAATCTCACCTTGATCCTTCAATCTTGTAGTATACAATGACACTTCTGAAAAAAATAATAGAGAACTAATAGGGACTGAAATAAATAATTGAATTATTCACTTGCACTGACTTTTATTACAGCTCTTGACAAATTAGTTCCAACTTTTATCCTGCAAAGTTTCAGACTTACATATTTTTGTAATGAATCAATCAACTTCCTAAGGAGTCAAGCTTAATGGCAAAAATATTTTTGAAACGCAAAAAAGCAGCAGCTACTTTCTTACCTGAGATTGGATTTAATCGTACTTTAAAAATCAGAAGAATGATTCAGTCTCCTGTTAAAATTGAAATAGATCTTTAAATAATTAATATAAAAATGACCCAAAAATTCCTTTGTTTCCAGCAAATAAGTTTTCTTTTAATTAATTTTCTACTATTTCTGATCCAGGTGGAGCCAGAAGAAAAAAGTCTGAAAACATGATAGAGCTTACTTTCTCCTTGTGATTGAAAACTGAAGATTCATGAAATTCAGATATTGATGAAAAACTTTGGATAAGCATATGATTTTCATGGCTTAGAAGACTGACCTTAGATATTTTTTTAACAATTTAGCTAATTGGTAGGCAATTAGCATTTCTAAAATGTTTCTCAAATCTTTGAACGTGCCATATTTGAATTGGACATGTATCTGGGGCTTAAGCAAATGGGAAACCTTCTGAATAAAACAAGAAGAATAAAAAAAAGCAATTAGAAATAGGAAATTTGGTATATTTTTAATGTACTTATCTTACAGATGACACAACTAATTTTGAAACAGATGGAACCAAGGTAAAAATAATTTTTCCATAATTTTCAAATGGTTTTTGTTTCTACTACCACTTTCTTCAGTGAAAGGTATGCTTTTTCATTATTAACTTCTGCACTTGATGGAATGTCAGTCAGTAAGATTTACTTCTCTTGCTGTTAGTGCCATGTGAATGAATGATACAAACTGCCACAAGTTGTCAGTTAACTGTGGAATGGAAAAGATAATATAAAATATTGATCTGTTTATAGAAAAAGCATGTGGCTACTGCAGATATAAAGTTATACATGACAGCATACATTCAATTCTACTTCAATACATTTTTTATTTTTCCAGGATTGGTAGCCATCATTTTTTAAAGCTCTGGAAATACTTGTACTTCCTCTGGGAGATTAATTCAGCTGTGTACTCCCTTTTCTCCTTTTAATACTATGTGCACATTAGACAGAGGGTGTTCTTAAGCTGTTCAGGTTTACAGATGCAGTTTCTAGAAAACATTAGCTAGTATTTTTTAGAGGACAGTGCATGCTTTTTGTTTTGAAAACAAAATAAGCTCTTACTATTTAACTGTTTTGCTCTGTTTAGTTTTTCCTGGTTGTTGTAGAATGAATTGTTTTTGGTGATTTGTATAGGGAGTTGTGAATAGGGAAACTAAAACAACAGATGCATGGAACAGGAAAATGAATGTGCTGGCTAATGAGCAGAGGGGACCTACCAATTACTAAGGAGCATAAAATCTCTGATGGCAATTTTTCCTCTGTTAGATGTAAATAGCTCCTAAAATGTTACCATGGTTCTACTTGGATAGGGCATTAAAGTTTCACTTATTCCCTTTTTCCTAGCTGCATTAGACTTAATTGCACCTAACAAAACAATAAAAGTTGGGTCTTCAGAGAGTGTAGTCTACAGGATAATAGGAGAGCTCTGCCTTCTTGGGGAGAAACATTGCTTTCCACTTGTGAAGGTTTTTACAATAATGCTGTATGTAACTATCTAAATTAAATTTTAGACAGAAAGGTCTGATTCTGAACCTATCCTCTGGTCTGGGAACTTTCCCTTGTCCCCTGTACACAATGTACTCAGCATCTAAGGTAAGTCTTTTACGTAGCTTTATAAATCTCCATCAAGTGTTTACCAAAATTTTATATCAGCAATACTGACCTGGGATTTCAGATGACATAAAACAGTGTTATTTCTCTGAAATAATGGAATGATGTGAATTAGTGATAGCTGAGAACTAAGAGTCAGCTATGCAAATGAAATCCAGAAGATATGTCTCATCACTGGAATATTTTTGTCTTTAATTAGTGTTATAGCAATGCCTTTTGTAGAATGATGAATTTTACTGGGCTTGCTTAGCTGTCTTACTTGAAACTGCAGTTGTACAGAAAGGTTAGATTTTTCTTATGAAGTCAGGAATAAAAATCCTGGTAGGTGGCTGGTGAATTTCCTCATTTCCTAGATTTCACTTTGAAATATTACTTTAAATTGAAACCCCAGAGCTTATCAAAATGAGGAGATATTGATTTTTACTGAAACTCCAAAAATGATCTGCCTTGATCAGATTTGCTTCAAATGGAAGATTCTATGAATCTTTGAAAAACTCAGGAGTTGTCTGGTGTCACGGAGTTGACCAGATCAATCTATGTCCGTGACAGGGGCGGCAGGCCTCTGCCCTCACTCCCCACCCCAGTCCCACAAAAAATGGGAAGGAAGGAAGGGAGGAAAAGAACAGCGGCAACAATCTATGGAGGAAAACTTATTTTACTATAATATTGGAATACAAAATAACACAATCTGTACAATTTAATTGAAATTGAGATTAATAAATCAGACAAGATAAGAGAGAGAGAGTTCCCGGGACCGATTCAAACCTGAAAAGCTTGGAACGGCTAGGAAAGCACCCTCCAGCACCCACTGCAAGGCAGCAAGAGAGCGCCCCCCCCACCCGGAAGGGCCAGATCCCGTGACTTCTGTAATGTACAGGGATAGGTAGCTGGGATTGGGGCAGTGACACTTTAATGCCCCGTACACTGCATGATGTTTTGATGTGGAATACTGAAACCCAAAAGCAAAAACAAAAACAAAAACATAGAACCATGACATTCCACCCCTTATTCTACATCATTACATCATGCTTAAAATATATATACATATATACAAACAAACAAAA
>NW_024884833.1:14251414-14265081 GCF_019232065.1 Centrocercus urophasianus | reverse complement strand
TCTTCTGCATTACCCACCAAGTGCATCCTGGTCCCTGGGCAAAAACTGTACCACGGAGAGGTTTGCCCTTTCCAGAAGCTGGAAGAACCCAAACTGCCTTTCCTAACATGTTCTTTACATGTACAACAGGGACTTTATCTCCCTCTACGGTATGTAGGGAACTGGATTGGTTAGGACCATCACGATTGATAGATCCTCTGGTATTGACTAACCAGGTGGCTTCTGCCAAATGCTTCTCCCAGTGCTTAAATGTTCCGCCACCCAGTGCTTTTAGCATCGTTTTTAACAATCCATTGTATCGTTCAATTTTACCAGAGGCTGGTGCATGATAGGGAATATGGTAAATCCACTCAAAGCCATGATCTTTGGCCCAAGTATTTACAAGACAATTTTTGAAATGAGTCCCATTATCTGACTCAATTCTTTCTGGGGTGCCGTGTCGCCACAGGACTTGTTTCTCAAGCCCTAATATGGTGTTTCGGGCGGTAGCATGGGGTACTGCATATGTTTCGAGCCACCCAGTGGTTGCCTCCACCATAGTAAGCACATAATGCTTACCATTGCGAGATCGTGGCAAGGTGATATAATCAACCTGCCATGCCTCCCCATATTTGTACTTTTGCCATCGCCCTTCCTCCCAGAGAGGTTTCATCCTCTTGGCTTGTTTGATGATGGCACATGTTTCACAGTTATGAATAACCTGTGCAATGGCATCCATAGTTAAGTCCACCCCTCGGTCTCTAGCCCATTTGTATGTTGCATCTCTCCCTTGATGACCTGAGGTCTCATGGGCCCATCGAGCTAGAAATAATTCACCCTTGTTCTGCCAGTCCAGGTCTATTTGAGCCACCTCAATTCTGGCTGCTCGGTCTACTTGATGGTTATTTTGCTGTTCTTCAGTAGCCCGACTCTTGGGCACATGAGCATCTACACGACGCACCTTTACAACTATAGTCTTTGTTCGGGCAGCAATGTCTTTCCACAGTTCAGCAGCCCAAATAGGTTTACCCCTTCTTTGCCAGTTATTTTGCTCCCACTGCTGCAACCACCCCCATAAGGCGTTTGCTACCATCCATGAGTCAGTGTAGAGATAGAGCATTGGCCACCTCTCCCGTTCAGCGACATCTAAGGCCAGTTGGACAGCCTTTACCTCTGCAAATTGGCTTGATTCGCCTTTCCCTTCAGTGGCCTCTGCAACTTGTCGTGTGGGGCTCCACACAGCAGATTTCCATCTGCGATGCTTTCCCACAATACGACACGATCCATCTGTGAACAGGGCATATTTCTTTTCATTCTCTGGTAGTTCATTGTATGGTGGGGCCTCTTTAGCACGAGCTACTTCTTCTCCTGGTGGTGTTCCAAACTTTTTACCTTCAGGCCAGTCCATGATGACCTCTAGGATTCCTGGATGGCTGAGGTTCCCCATCCGTGCTCGTTGTCTAATCAGTGCAATCCACTTGCTCCAAGTGGCATCAGTAGCATGATGGGTGGAGGGAACCTTTCCTTTAAACATCCAGTTCAGCACTGGCAGTCGAGGTGCCAGAAGGAGCTGTGTTTCAGTACCGACTACTTCAGAAGCAGCCCGAACCCCCTCATATGCAGCTAAGATCTCCTTTTCAGTTGGAGTGTAGCCCTCTTCCGACCCCCTGTAGGCTCGACTCCAGAATCCCAGGGGTTGGCCTCGGGTCTCTCCTGAGGCTCTTTGCCACAAACTCCAAGTGGGACCGTTCTCTCCAGCAGCAGTATAGAGGATGTTCTTTATACCCTGTCCCGTCAGCGCTGGCCCTAGGGCCACGGCACGGGCTATCTCCTGTTTAATCTGTTCAAAAGCCTGCTGCTGCTCAGGGCCCCATGTAAACTCATTTCTCATTCGCGTCACATGATAAAGGGGGCTTACAATGAGGCTGTAGTTTGGAACATGCATTCTCCAAAAGCCCACTGCACCCAGAAAAGATTGTGTCTCTCTTTTGCTAGTGGGTGGAGACATAGCAGTGATTTTGTCGATCACATCTGTCGGGATGTGACGACGGCCATCTTGCCACTTTATGCCTAGGAACTGAATCTCCTGGGCAGGTCCTTTCACTTTGCTTCGCTTAATAGCAAAACCAGCACTCAGAAGAATTTGGATTATTCGCTCTCCTTTCGTGAAGACTTCTTCTGCTGTATCGCCCCACACAGTGATGTCATCAATGTACTGCAGGTGCTCAGGAGCACTGCCCTGTTCCAGTACAGTTTGGATCAACCCATGGCAAATGGTCGGGCTGTGTTTCCACCCCTGGGGCAAACGGTTCCAGGTATACTGAACACCCCTCCATGTGAAAGCAAACTGTGGCTTACATTCTTTGGCCAAAGGGATGGAAAAGAAGGCATTAGCAATGTCAATGGTGGCATACCATTTGGCCGCTTTTGACTCCAGTTCATACTGGAGTTCTAACATGTCCGGCACAGCAGCACTCAGAGGGGGTGTGACTTCATTCAGGCCACGGTAGTCCACCGTCAGCCTCCATTCTCCACTGGCTTTACGCACTGGCCATATGGGGCTGTTAAAAGGCGAGTGAGTTTTGCTGATCACTCCCTGGCTCTCTAGCTGACGAATTAACTTATGAATGGGGAGCAAAGAATCCCTGTTGGTGCGGTACTGACGCCTGTGCACCGTTTTTGTAGCAATCGGTACGTGTTGCTCTTTTACTCGCAGCAGCCCCACAACAGATGGATCTTCTGACAGGCCAGGCAAAACAGACAGCTGCTTAATGTTGTCTGTGTCCACAGCAGCTATTCCAAAGGCCCATCGATACCCCTTAGGATCCTTGAAATGCCCCCTTCTGAGATAATCAATACCTAGTATACATGGAGCCCCTGGGCCCGTCACAATAGGATGTTTTTGCCAGTCCTTACCAGTGAGGCTTATCTCAGCCCCCACCCCAGTCCCACAAAAAATGGGAAGGAAGGAAGGGAGGAAAAGAACAGCGGCAACAATCTATGGAGGAAAACTTATTTTACTATAATGTTGGAATACAAAATAACACAATCTATACAATTTAATTGAAATTGAGATTAATAAATCAGACAAGATAAGAGAGAGAGAGTTCCCAGGACCGATTCAAACCTGAAAAGCTTGGAACGGCTAGGAAAGCACCCTCCAGCACCCACTGCAAGGCAGCAAGAGAGCGCCCCCCCCACCCGGAAGGGCCAGATCCCGTGACTTCTGTAATGTACAGGGATAGGTAGCTGGGATTGGGGCAGTGACACTTTAATGCCCCGTACACTGCATGATATTTTGATGTGGAATACTGAAACCCAAAAGCAAAAACAAAAACAAAAACATAGAACCATGACATCTGGTTAATATGGTTTTTATCTCTTATTAATAAAGTTGTTAAGCTAACTATGTTCAGTGTTGCTAAGCTTCTGAATATTTCTAAAATCATTCATTATATTAAAAAGCCAGCTTTTACACAAAATACATTCATGTACACGCAATCTTCATGGTGAGAAGAAAAGCTTAGAAAGATAAACCCTAAAGGTTGATGCCTAAAAACAAACAAGCAAATGAATAAATCTCCAGCAAATACATATATATATAAATAAAATCACATTTGTACGCTTTGGTCATAGACATATATTACAGGCTTGAGTTGTGTTTCACTGATCTTTTCATTTCAAGAAAGAGCAATATAAGTCCTGGACTGGGAAGGTAGATGTTATTCAGAGATGGCAACAACATGCAACAAGAACTAAGATAAATGGGACTCTAATATTTTTATTTCTTGCATTTTCATAAATATGATAAATTTTTGATAAAGGTCTGCAGTTATACCTGTTTCATATCTAGCTTGGGCCAGTGCAAGACATTGTCTTCTCTGATCTTGCTGTTACTAGTGGAAGAGAGCAAAAAATGTGTCTTCAAACACTTTTTCACCACTAACTGTGCCTCAGGTTGTCTAAGATGTTCAGGCATAAATTTTTGAGTATTTGTGAAAATACATAATTTCCTGCATTAACATTATTTCATTTTATTTTATTCTAGGCCTTTATATGTACTTTCTCCAAAGCACTACAAGCAGAGTATAAAGAAAAGGGAATTATCATACAGGTGATACTATATCTTACCTTTACTTATTCCATATCATGCCTTAATCCATTGCAGATATGTTTTACAGTTTCTCAGATGCCATGAGATTCTGCAGAGTGAATGGTCTTATGTAGATGTCTGATAACATTAAACTCTTACTACATGCCTTATTTTAGGTAGTGGCTCCTTACGGCGTCTCTACTCCAATGACAATGCACCAAAAACCTGGTCTTATTACAAAGACTGCGGAAGAGTTTGTTAGTGAATCACTGCATTACGTCACTTTCGGAGATGAGATTTTTGGATGTTTAGCCCATGAATTACTGGTAATTGCATATGATAATTTGTAAACAGATTCTAAAAGTTGAATCAAGTCTGCCTGGGCTCATCGTTTTTTTTGGTTCATTTTCGAAATCTTAAAGTTACGTTTCAAAAGACAAACTGTGAATAGGTTAATGTTAATATGGCATATAATGTTAATATGGAAGGGAAGAAGATACATGCAGAGTGCAGTGCTGTAAGCAAAGTGCAATATTCTCAACTTCTATGTTTTGAGCTGAGGTCAGTTTGATGTCTTCATCTCTTCTCCAGCTGCCAGTTTCCTACCAAGAATATATCCAAGACTCTACTCCTTTAAAGAAACCAATCAGTAGATTAAAAATTTATTAGTGAAGAAAGGAAAGTACATAAAAACAGACTGTACTGTCACATAAATATAAATTCCTCAAGATATCAAACTAATACATACATATATACATATACATACATATGGCAGCTGTTAATGGTGATCATCAAACAGAAGTATAAGGATAAGAACAGAGAAAGAAAGAGCATTTTCTGATGAGGGAAACATTTGTACTAAAAATATGAAGTCAAATCTTATATATTTATTATATTCTACAATCTTTCTGATCATGTGGTTAATTTCTTTCAAAAGGTTTTTGTAACCTTCTGATTTTGCATTGTTTTTTCTTGATTATTCTAAAGGCATGCGTTCTGCAGCTTGTTCCTTTATGGGTACTCCACAGTGACAGGCTTCAAGAAGCAGCCCTGCAGGCATTTACCAGTTATCTTAAGAAGAGGTGGAGGACATCCTAAATCTTTTTTTGTTTTTTATTTAAATGATAACATGCAATGGGAAACTCCAACAGGAAGCATTTAACCATGGCTCCGTGTACGTAGAAAAAAGTCAAATCAGATGGAAACACACCTGCATGCAAATCACGCATCAAAAGATAATTGAAATTCTTACTGTCATTCATTGAAATTCATTACTGTCCCTTTCCAGTGACTTCTGTGCTTTGGATAGGTTCTATTAAGAGTTTCTTCTACTCTTACTATTTTAACTTGAGCTTGGAGGCCACAGACATTTATGCTTTTTTGATCTTCACAAATAAAACAATAATTTGCTTTGTTCCCTAACTTGTTTACAGTTTTTTAAATGTTTTTACAATGTGTGTTTTTTCTACCTGGTTTCTTCTATAAAGTCAAGGAAGTCTGCAGGAAGGAAAAAAAAAAGGAAGCTTTCAGTATGGAAAGTAAATGCTGGAACTTTGGAGATCTGCAGCCATAAGATATCTACTTCTATACTGAGATTATCAATGACCTCTGCATTGTCTGAGAAGGGCTGGAAGAGGCAGGATCATAGGCAAAAGATAGACTTAATGTAAAACAATTCTTTGAATCAAACTGCGACTGACTGAAAGCAGAAAATATCTAGAAATGAAAGTGAGATGTCTGTGTAGGGCATTCAGCATTGTTGATTTGAATAGCAAGGAATAGAAATGGTCTGTTCATTGCTGCATAAAAAATGTGTTTACCAGTGATTAAATTATGTTCTGGTAAGTGTGATATTTGTGCAGCTCTTCAACAAATAAATATGGACTATATATGACAAATACTACATATGAGCCAAAAAATGAATTTCCTGAGAGAAATGCTCATTCAATAAGAGGCTTGAATAGAGTGCAGAGGTTGTGTTTGCCATTGGTAGAAGTGCCCATGCATCATAGATTTCAAACACTGTATTCTCTGTTACAGCATGAAATGCAGCACGTCTCTCCTTTTCTTGCCTATCTGTTCCAAATACATACTGATGTTGTGCCTATGTACAGCTCTTCACATGTCTGATTTACATGCATGAATAGTCCCAGCAAGATGAATGGGGACAGCAACATGCCTGAGCTACCTAACTCAAGTTAAAGAACGTTCTTTCAACCTCCTCACAGAGACAGAAGATCTGTATTATTGCCACTGGAGACAAATATCAGTGTATCTAATAAACAGGAATTATCATAGTACAGGAATAGCATTGGCACAACCAGAGCTTAATAAATGCTGGAGACTCTTTCCAAAGCTTAAAAGTCCTGCGATCTATAATTAGGAACATTTCCATATTTCTTGGTTTTTTTCAGATTTTTTTATGACTGTGAATGGTGTGTGATTATTGCAGACTGTTGCTGAAGCTGAATGATTTCTGGTGGATCTTGTCACTTGCTGCTCTATTTTGGCCACTCTGTTGGAGAAGACACACTTTGAACTTCTGGCTGGTTATCTTGTATAATGTGAGGCTAGGATCTCCCTGATTTGCACTCTCCAGGCAGCTTTTCCTCATGTTGTATTAGCATAAGGCTGCTGTGGGAGGTTTCTCCTCTCTGGCCAGCCCACTGAAGAAGGGGTGTTCAGCCACTAGTGCCTGAGCCTGAAGAAGAAATTGTGCCCTCCTCTGCATCTTGCATGCCATGTCCTCCTCTGAGTTCCAATCAAACACCACCAAAGATCTGTCAGCTGCTCTTGCTTTCAAATGGCCTTGGTTGAGAGGGAAACAGAAATGGGAATAAAAAGACAGAGCTGTTCCCTGCCTGGGAGAAGAGGAATGAGAAGACAAGCACCTCAGGATTTCTGCTTCCTCCTTAGCATCTATGTTATGTTACAGTGAGTGATGAAGTATGATACAAATAATACTGCCTGCAGCTCCTGTGCTGTTAACTGGTCCAGTGGTTTTCTGAGAATCTTGTAAGAGGGCTCAGCATTGCTTCTGTTTTATAGAGCAGGAAGGAGAGGTGCAGGGAGGCAAAATGCCCACCTCAGGATTTAGTCAGGGGTAGGAGTGTCCTGAGAAGCAGCAGGGTCCCAGAGAGGGGCAGTGCCTTCAGTCTCTTGGATATGAGCAATGGAATACCTCAGTGTTCCACAGCTACCTAGTCCCCATGCCTCCTTCAGCCTCAGTGCAGGCAGCCTGGTGCATCTACTCCTGGCTCAAGTGCCTAGTTTTTTGCCCAGCCTGAGCTTGCAATGGTAAAATGCCTAAAAGCAGCCTGCAGCCCCAGTTGCTGGGGACACATTCTGAGGGACAGGCTACTACCAACCCTGGCCATCCTCAGCCCTGAAGTCCTGGTGGTGACAGGTCCTTGGCCATGGCTGCAGGATGGGCGAGGACTGCTGCCTGGTGAGTGCCCGAACCATCCAATCAAGTGCTATGGGGTAAAAGTGTTGTGTGAAATGTTAGCATAGCCTGGCAGACCCCTCAGGACTGTTTCCAAAAAGGGCTTCCCTGCTCATGCCCCAAATAAGCCAAAATGCCAGTTTGCAGAAAATCAGGTATTTTTGAACTTTCTTTTATTATTATAGGGTGAGGAGTCTCAAAGAGCTTTGAATATGTAGGCCAGGTTAGATTTTACTGTTGCTTAATTCTGCCATTTTTTTTTTCTTTTCTAAGTTTGTTGAGTACAGAGGTTATCAGTTAAAGCAATTTAGAATCATGGGATGCAAACAGCACTTGACTCACAGATATTTCTGCTGTTGAACTAAACCATGCTCAGGAAAAGGAGACAATCTCTCAGCAAAACAACTTTCAGTTGGTCAGTCTGCAAGGCTTCTAGATTAAGGAAAATGGGAAATATTTAGTACAGGATTGCCTTAAACAATACAATATACTTCATCAATGGATTACATCAGTAACTTAGTAAATTTTGCAAAGGTTTGAGCTGCAAATCTGTCTAGACAAGCAATTTACAGCAGAGGAAATAAACCCCTAAACCACTGAATACTAATGTTGTAAACAGTCTGCTATCAAGGCTGGAAATGCAGACAGGGCCCTACTGTTCTGGAGGACCACCCACAATGAGAAAGAATTTGATATGGCAGCTATTACCCTCTATTGATAGTTCAGGCCGGCAGTGATGAGATCCCTGTTAGAAGCCTGAGGATTATAAAAAATGATTTTAGGAGACTGGGGAAGTTAGTTGATGGAGCGGGCATACAAGTAGTGTTTGCCAGTATTCCCTTGGTGGCAGGGATGAGCGCTGAGACGACCAGGAAAAGCCATCTTGTAAATGCATGGCTGAGAGGCTGGTGCAAGCGCAAGAATTTTGGATTCTTTGATCATGGGGTGGTGTACTCGGCATCTGGCCTGAGGTCTGCTGATGGGAATTGCCTGTCTCCAAAAGAGAGACGGATACTTGCCCAGGAGCTGGCGGGACTTGTAGAGAGGGCTTTAAACTAGATAGGAAGGGGGAGGGGGATAAAGCCAGGCCTGCTAGAGAGCAGCCTGGGGAAGTGGTATTGGGATTAGGTGAGAGGCAAGGGGCTCAGCTGAGGTGCGTCTACACTAATGCACGCAGCATGGGCAACAAACAAGAATAGTTGGAAGCCATTGTGCAGCAGGCAAACTATGATCTAGTTGCCATAACGGAAACGTGGTGGGATTGCTCCCATGATTGGAGTGCTGCAATGGATGGCTATAAACTCTTCAGGAAAGATAGGCAAGGAAGGCAGGGTGGCGGTGTGGCTCTCTATGTTAGGGAATGCTTTTACGCTACTGAGGTTATGACTGGGGACGATAACGTTGAATCCCTATGGGTAAAGATCAGAGGAAGGGCTGACAAGACAGGCACCCTGGTAGGCGTCTGTTATAGACCTCCAAATCAAGATGAAGAAACAGACGAGGTATTCTATAAGCAGCTGGCACAAGCTGCACAGTCGCCTGCCCTTGTCCTCATGGGGGACTTTAACTTCCCTGACGTATGCTGGGAGTACAGCACAGCACAGAGGAAGCAGTCTAGGAGGTTTCTGGAATGCGTAGAGGACAACTTCCTGATACAGCTGGTCAGAGAGCCCACAAGAGGAACTGCCCCACTAGACCTGCTGTTCACAAACAGGGAAGGTTTGGTGGGAGATGTGGAGGTTGGAGGCTGTCTTGGACAGAGTGATCATGAAATGATAGACTTCTTGATTCATGGTGGAGCCTGGAGGGGGAATAGTAAAACTGCTACCTTGGACTTCAGGAGGGCGGACTTTGAATTGTTCAAGGGACTAATAGGGGGAGTCCCCTGGCATTCAGTCTTAGCGAGTAAAGGGGTCCAAAAGAGCTGGTTGCTCTTCAAGAAGGAAGTCTTAAGGGCGCAGGAGCAGGCAGTCCCCCTGAGCTGCAAAATGAGCCGGCGGGGAAGACGACCAGCGTGGATGAATAGGGAGCTATTCCTGAGGCTCCGGGAGAAAAAGAGAATCTACCGCCTGTGGAAAGAGGGACAGGCCACTCAAAATGAATACAAGGAAGTTGTTAGGATCTGTAGAGGTGAAATCAGAAAGGCAAAAGCCCAGCTTGAATTTAACCTAGCCGCTGGCGTGAAAAGGAATAAGAAACTCTTTTATAAATACGTTAACAGTAAGAGGAGGACAAAGGAGAATATCCACTCTTTGCTGGATGAGGCTGGGAATGTGACCACTGAGGATAAGGAAAAGGCGGAGGTTCTGAATGTCTTCTTTGCGTCTGTCTTTAAAAGTCAGACCAGTTATCCTCAGGATACCCCTCTCTCTGACCTGTTAATCTCAGCCGGGGAGCACACTAACCCCCCTGTGATCCTGAAAGAAACAGTCAGAGACCTACTGCTCCAGCTGGACTGTCACAAGTCGATGGGACCAGATGAGATCCACCCAAGAGTGCTGAGGGAACTGGCGGAGGTGAGAGCCGAGCCGTTTTCCATCATCTGTCAGCGCTCCTTGTTGACTGGTGAGGTCCCAGAAGACTGGAGGCTTGCCAATGTGACTCCCATTTATAAGAAAGGTTGTAAGGAGGATCCGGGGAACTACAGGCCTGTTAGCCTGACCTCGGTGCCAGGGAAGATTATGGAGCAGATTGTCTTGAGGGAGATCATGCGGCATGTGCAGGGTGACCGGGGGATCAGGCCTAGCGAGCATGGGTTCGTGAAGGGCAGGTCCTGTTTGACCAACCTGATCTCCTTCTATGATCTAGTGACCCAACTGGTGGATGAGGGAAAGGCTGTTGATGTGGTCTACCTAGACTTCAGCAAAGCCTTTGACACTGTCTCCCACAGCATTCTCCTGCAGAAGCTGGCAGCCAGAGGCTTGGATGGATACACTCTTGGCTGGGTCAGGAGCTGGCTGGAGGGCCAGGCACAGAGAGTGGTGGTGAATGGAGTCAAATCCAGCTGGCGACCGGTCGTGAGTGGTGTTCCGCATGGGTTGGTGCTGGGGCCTGTCCTCTTCAATATCTTTATTGATGACCTGGATTAGGGCATCGAGTGCACCCTCAGTAAATTCGCAGATGACACCAAATTGGCTGGAAGTGTGGATCTGCCTGGGGGTAGCGAGGCCCTACAGAAGGATCTGGACAGGCTGGAGAGCTGGGCTGAAGCCAATGGGATGAGTTTCAACAAGGCCAAATGCCGGGTCCTGCACTTAGGCCACAACAACCCCAGGCGACGCTACAGGCTTGGGGCGGTGTGGCTGGAGGACTGCGTAGAGGAAATGGACCTGGGGGTATTGATTGATGCTCGGCTGAACATGAGCCGACAGTGTGCCCAGGTGGCCAAGAAGGCCAATGGCATCCTGGCTTGCATCAGAAACAGTGTTGCAAGCAGGAGCAGAGAGGTGATTGTTCCCCTGTATTCAGCACTGGTGAGGCCGCACCTCGAGTACTGTGTCCAGTTTTGGGCCCCTCACTGCAAGAAAGATATTGAGGCCCTGGAACGTGTTCAAAGGAGGGCAACAAAGCTGGTGAGGGGTCTGGAACACAGGACATATGAGGAGAGGCTGAAGGAGCTGGGAATGTTCAGCCTGGAGAAGAGGAGGCTCAGGGGAGACCTCATTGCTCTCTATAACTTCCTGAAGGGAGGTTGTAGTGAGCTGGGGGTCGGCCTCTTCTCTCGTGTCATTAGTGATAGGACCAGGGGGAATGGCTTCAAGCTACGGCAGGGGAGATTCAGGCTGGACATGAGGAAGTATTACTTTTCAGAAAGGGTGGTCAGGCACTGGAACGGACTGCCCAGGGAGGTGGTGGAGTCACCGACCCTAGGGGTGTTCAAGGAAAGACTGGATGTTGTGTTGAGGGACATGGTTTAGTAGGAGCTATTGGGAATAGGTGAACGGTTGGACTGGGTGATCTTTTAGGTCTTTTCCAACCTTGGTGATTCTATGATTCTATGATTCTAGCCTGAAAAACTTATTTGTGATATACTGGTATGTGGTAACAGCATGAAGGAGATGTCAGAGTGAGGAAAGCTTTGCCAAGGGAGCAGATGATGGTATTGGATTTGACAGTGACTGCAGCATGCAATTTGAAAAATGTCAGTCCTCCTAAAACACCGCAGAAACACAGAGAAGCTGGAAATGGCCTCCATGTGGTTTCCACTGTGTCTTCTTTTCTTCTCCTTGTAATGGCACTTATAAGAATAACCAGTGAATCATAACCTGTGTGCAAAGGGCTGGTCCTTCCATCCTCCCTTCCATCCTCCCTTCCTCCCTTCCTCTCTTCATCCCTTCCTCCCTCCCTACCTCCCTTCCTCTCTCCCTGCCTTCCTTCCTTCCTTCCTCCATTCCTTCTTCTTTCCTCACCTCCCTCCTTCCTTCCTTCCTTCCTGCCCTCCTTTCTTCCTTTTTCCCCAGAAAGAAATTTGAATGAAAAAAAACCTGACTAGCATTACTGGCTACTTGAGCAGCAATTACATTCCTCTCTCCCATTCTTTTCCCTTCTGAAGACTTCAGGGCTGAACAGTGCAGAGCATAATGGAAAGCAAGGTAAAACACAGCATCACACACCAGGTTCCTGACTTGATTGCTTTTCTAGTACAAATGGAGAGTGAAATCCACTGGAGGTAGACCTGGTGCAGACTGTAAGTCCTTGAAGCACCAAGACAACTGAAATTATTACTTCCCTGTGAACGTAACAAAAATATGTTGAGCTCTCCCAGGAACATTTTAAAGATGCTAAGGATAGCAGAATTCTGTGAAGAGGAATAATGATGCTTGCTACTGTTTGACTTGATAAACACAGGCCTATTTCAGCACAGACAACTGATAAACGATTTTATCATATAAGCAACTACCAGTAAGAAATAATACTAACAGCATTTTTGTGCAAAAATGCTTGGCCAAGTAGAGGAAGAAGCCAAGCTTAGTATTACTTTGACACGGACAGAAGTGTACTTAGAGATGAGAGAAGAAGAAAGAACAAATGACTCCCGTACCTGGAACAACAAGGCTGAAGTGGTCAGAGGGCTGATACTCACATAGACTCTGTTTGTGGTGAGGTGATCATTAAAGCAATATGTCCCTCCATGGAGACAAGACATTCACCCTGCATCAGGAATACAAAGGTATGAAGACCCTTCCATGGAAGACTTGCTAGCACAAGTGCAGGGAAAACTCATTAATATTACTGCTATTTAGTGACTTGGAATATGGTGCACTGCAAATGCTGGAAAATATAATTCTTGACCTAAGAAACATACTGTTTAAAGTAACTGCTTGGGGAAAAAAAGAGACGGAGAAAGAAGGAGAAAGAGATGCAGTAAGTAACAGTATTGTAACTGCATTTCAGATGAAGACATAGTGTGGAAATCCAGTTTGCTTAGTTAGGTGCTAACATAATAGGTTACTTGAAGTAGCACAAATTTGTTGCAATAAAAGATTGATAGTATTAATAAGACCAATTGATACCTCTTTTTAAACATCAAACTGCTGTTACTGAAGCTAAGAGAACAAACTCTTAAATGTCAGCGTACGACAGGAACACTGACATGTTTTCTGGGAACAAGGGGTATGTTGTTCTCATTTCTGAGGCCACTGCTTGGCCTGGGACGGACCCGGGCTTGCCAGGAATGTGCTCTACGGGACCAGGAAGGGCGAGGGAGGCGAGTCCCGTCAGCTTGAAGCCTTTTTTCTGAGACAAGGCAAGCGCCCGGCCTCACCGCTAGCGGGAGGACGCAGCCACCTCACTATAGCTTCTGCACGGAAAATACAGCCAGCCATGTCACAAATCGACAGAAACTGTATTTATTCAGAAGCACACCAAACCCGAGACTTAGTCACTCGAAAAAGTAGGCCTGTATCTTTTATGTGCGCTACTGCCTAAATAAATGGGATTAAAATTCAGGTGGAGTCCTGCAGCTGTCTGAGCGCACATGGCCGGAGGGGGGCACTAGGACCTCAGAATAAAACTTCAGCAGACGTGATCCCCTTTGGCTCTTCTGATGTCGTGGTAAACTTCAGACATTTAACTTCACCCTCCACGAGCACGCACAGTCCCTTCTCTCCTCTCCTCTCCCCTCTCCTCCCTTCGTCCTGCTCCTTCCCT
>NW_024884833.1:14235647-14251314 GCF_019232065.1 Centrocercus urophasianus | reverse complement strand
CTCCTTTCCTCCCTTCATCCCTTGGTCCCTTCCTCCCCTCCCTTCCTTCCATCCTTCCCTTCCTTCTTCTCTTCCTTCTTTTTTTCTTTAGAAAAAAAGAAAACCAAGACCAAATCAAATCCTGATTTTCTCAGTCAAGAGGTGTACACTGCACAATTTAAGGCAAGGCTGTTTTTCTCGAGCAAGAGCTTATTGAAACCCTAGTAA
This sequence comes from Centrocercus urophasianus, assembly GCF_019232065.1. Lineage (NCBI taxonomy): Eukaryota > Metazoa > Chordata > Aves > Galliformes > Phasianidae > Centrocercus > Centrocercus urophasianus. Next base: position 14,251,107 of record NW_024884833.1, on the reverse strand, counting down.
AGTCATCAGAGCTTGAGATCTTTGTTGTGAGCATGTTATTCACAGACCATAGCACAGTTCAGCTCCATGCTGAGCTGGAAAATCTGACTATTCCCCAAGAGTCCTGTCTTTTATACACTTCCTAACAGTGTACCATCCACAATAATAACTTCCTAAAGAGCAAACTGGGCAAAATAATAGCAAAAGCCAATGTCAATACTGTGTTGAGGAAGGTTCAGCACAACAGGAAATCAGCCCACAGGAGCATATCTGCTTCTGCTTTTTGTCTGCTCTTCTTTCAGATTATTATTATTATTATTATTATTATTATTATTATTATTATTGAGTCCCCTATGCTGTCTGTTCCCATCCACAAGTTGACATATTTCCAGGAATTGGAACACCTGACTGTTTCACAGGTTCTTATCATTCCTGTGCCCCACACAAATAGAAATACTTACAGATCTTGCTCTGGGAGAGCAAACAATGACATCAGATAATAAAATACCTTTTTACCTTTAAAGAATACGAAAAAAAAAAAAGTCTACATTCTTGCTGTAGCTTGTATGTAGCTGTTGAAAAGTAGCTATATTTGCCTTTTGTTACAGATTCAGACTACTGTTGTATTTGTCTAACATCCACAATATGTAACGCTGCTTTAATGCATTGATCACATTTCACAGTATTACTCTTTTCAGTGTTGTCTTTTCTTGACTAGTAACTTTCGGAAATATCACCAATTTATTCATCTCATTTTCCACCTGTAACTCCTTTCTAACCTACTCCACTTTCCGCCCTCCAGCTGAATTCTGTCAGCTGAGCAGAACTGGTGATTTCAGATCAAAATCAGTGTTTCATTTGAAGCAGGATGCTGATCTCACAGATGCTACCATAATGGCATTCTCCCTTCTGCACGAGCAGAAGGTACTGGCGGAACATGACAGCAGTTGTGAGAATGAAAAGGAGAGGAAGTAGGCTGAAAAAGGAACTGTGTTTCACCATTAGTGGCCAAAATGAGGCCAGAGTTCCCTGCACAGCTGGAGGCAGACTCAGGGCTGCAGAGGCCTTGGAGCAAGGCCTCATGCTGTCCTCAGCAGCACAATCAGGCAGCCTCACACAGAGCTCTCACCAGCACTTTTTAAGCACACATATTCCAAATCACGTTAAACTGAAAAGTCCAGGTCTGACTTTTTAAAAATGGAAAAGAGCTTCTGAGTTGATGTGAGAATTACAAGACAAGCAATGTTTGTAACTTGAGCCAGTTTAGCTCACCTGATGGCATAATGTGTTTTAAAAATGTAAAACCTAATTCCAGGTCAGTTGATCCATCTGAAGTGGTTCATTCCAGTAAACTGACAAGCAGGGAAGTTTTGCTGCAGCTAGGAATGTGATTGCCTCTTCTATTGTCTTCCTTTGATCTCAAGCACCCAGATAGATCATTCTGGGAAATGGCTTCATGATTTCCTTGTTTTTGTCCTTGAGTGGGAGAAATATCTAGGCCATATCTAGATCAGTATCTAGTGTAATCAGCAGGAGTAGGTAGGTGATTGTCCCTCTATACTTGGCTTCAAGGAGGCCACAGTACTGTGCAGTACTGTGTTTAGTTTTGGGCCCCTCGCTACAAGGACAGTGAGGCCCTGGAGCTTGTCCACAGAAGGGCAGTGAAGCTGTGAACGATCTGGAGCCCACGTCTTTTGGGGAGAGGCTGAGGGAACTGAGATTGTTCAGTCTGGGGAAAAGGAGGCTCAGGGGAGACCTTATTGCTCTCTACAAACATCTGAAATGAGACTGTAGCAAGATGGATGTTGGCCTCTTCTCCCAGGTAGCAGTGATAGAAATAGAGGGAATTGTTTCAAGTCATTCCAGGGAAGGTTCAGGTTGGGTATTAGGAAAAACTTCTCAGAAGGATTGGTGTGGTATTGGAAGAGGCTGCCCAGGGAGGTGGTGGAGTCGCCGTCCCTGAAGGCATTCAAGAAATGTGTATATGTGACACCAGGGTAATAATGGGCACAATGACGTATTCTCCACAAAGAAGCAGCGGTAGCTCTTGGTATCTGACACAAATTTCACAGATGAACATGATGATTTTATAGATGGAGACTTTAGAAGGCAGCTGTCTTTCCCTGAAACTCCACCCACATCGTACATCAATAAAAAGATCAATAAATATAGTGACAAAATATCTCTACTGCTGATTCACAGTAGATACAAATTTCTCTTCCTGTTCCATTTGGTAGATCAAAATGAATGGCACCAAGTGGGGTGGCCTGCATGTTGATAATCACCTTTATCTCCAGAGCTGCATCTGTTATTAAGCCATGTCACAACTCTCATCTGGATTACAGAAACTTTACTGAAGAAATCACAGAGCACTTCAGTAAAAGATGAGTAATATTCTTCTAATATTGAGTAACTGTGTAGATTTGGCAGTGCTTGCAACATCAGCATATGGCAAGCACATGCATATCATGTACTCTGTACTCACTATTTCAGTTTGTTTCCAAATTCATTGCTAATTAGTGAGTTGTGGTGGTTTGTTGGGAGTGAAAGATGTCATGGTAGAGGAAAAATCACCCTATCCTCCTGCCTTGTAGGATAATGCTAAAGCAATTTTAAATAAATGTTGTACATAAAGAAAAACTTTTTTTTTTTTTTTTTTAAGTATAAGCAAGTCTGGCAGGAAGAAAGAAAACTGCATGATGTAACAAAAATGAAGTAAAGCTTGTTAGGAGATACAATGTCCTCTATTAGATTGACTTTTGAGGAAAAGCAGTCTTAAAAGCATATGTGCCCTCCTTCATGTCCTAATGTAATAATAGATTTTGCCTTTTCTGAGAAACATTGACTCCTTTAATTCTTCTATCATGGCAACTATGTCTAAATGATTATTATTCTTATTAAACTATTATAATAATAAACTACTATTAATCATAAACTACTGTAATTATTTCACATGTTTGTGGAAAGGAAACATGGTACTTATTTGTGACTTGAAAAGTTTAGATTTTGCTTCTGGTGTTCCTAAAGATGTGCTCTCAGCTGCTTCTTCTGTAATGTTTTTGTTATCCTGCAACATTAGTCTTTGCATTAAAAATGAAAACCAAAATATTTTATTCTTCTTTTATTTATTTTTCAAATCTATTGATACACCTTTGTATATTCTCTAGCATAGACCCAGACCTTTGCATAACGTTGACAAATAGTTGGCTTTTCTTCACTTCTTCTTAGGGGCTCTATAGAGGAAGCCTTTGGCTGTCCTGGTGCTAGGCAGTTCTTGCATCGGCATATTGTTAACCCCAGTTAAAAGTGATTTACTATCTTTTCACTGACAAAAGGGCCACCCATCTCTCTCTGATATGATGAGAGTGCTCACAACTGCAACAAGTAGTAGTAACTTCTCTTTTGGTGCATTTTCACACCGTTCCGTTTATGTGGACATCCAGCCTGAGGGTGTTCAGTATCTGTGCCTGTGGTGAAGGTGGTGGACTCCTGCTCCAGAGCTGCTCCTGCATGTTGATTTAGCCTTTACCTTTCATCACCATCTACTTCCTTCTGGGACCGTACATTCTGCTGTGAGATGTACCTCCCTTCCTCAGAGAGGATGTGAAGAGCCAGCACAACCTCTGCAAGTGCTGGAGGTGCTGCCTTCTGTCCCAGGGCTGGCACCAGCTGGGTTGTCCATCTCTTCTCTTCTCTTGCAAGAGCCGTGCTTTGCTGATGGTGCTTAGAAGTTTTGCTGCTGTCTCTGACCCTGGGTGATATAAAACTGAGTTGTGAACCTCAATGTAAAGAAACACAGCAGCCATGATGGGGTCTGTTCTCTCTGTTTCCAGCACTACCAGGAGATCACAGCTGGACACCGCAGGAGAGAAAGAGAGAGAGAGGCTGTGTATGCAGAAGCCCAATCCCACTTATTTCCCTTTCAGAGAGCTCTTCCCCCACTGTATGTGGCTGCGTAACTCAGAAGGACGCAGTTCCCTCCATGCTGGGATGGGAAGAGCTGCCTATGCAGCAGCGCCACACAGCGCATGATGTTGGGAGGGCTGCCCGTTAGCACAAAGATCAGTGCAATACCTGGCTGAGCCCGGGCAGATTCAGGGCAGTGCAAGTCCTTTTATGTTTCTGAACATGCATATAGGCACATACACTGCTGGGGGATGAGACCTTTTAGCATTCACAGGAACAAATTACGTGTGAGACATATATCATACTTCCCCTCACCATTGCCATACATTATGGGAATATATAATGCTGCTTAGTTTTTATTACTAAGTAGACACAAAATTATTCATGTACACATCTTGCATAGCCACAAATTATTTTCAGCTGTTATAAAATAATAAATATTCTCGTGCACCTGGCCATACTGGCACTGCAATTCTTACATATCCTCCTGTCTGCCTTTCTCCCTTAATTTCCTTTAAATCTGTAATGTTTGTCAGTAAGGTTTCAGAAGCATGACAATAATTTTATTCTGCTGGAAGGAAATGAAGGGATACTAATGGATAAAATGTATGCTTGTCAAATAGATCTTCAGATGTGAGACAGCAATATTAAAATTGAGTTGCTGATCTTTGGAACACAGCTTTTTGTAATCATATTTTTGATTTGAATCACCAAGAACCATAGACCTCTTTTCTTTTTGTGATGTCATTCACACTTCTTTAAGTGTGAATGTGTCATTTAACTTCTCTAAGTTAAAAACACATACCCAATCTTATGGCTGCCACAGACTTTATAATAGGATACTGTCTCTTGAAAAAAAGCTGGCAAAAATAAGGGCATAAGTACCCCAAATAAGTTATTTTCCTTCCATCTACAACAGTAAGATTACATGGCACATCTCATATGTGTGAGATTTACAAAAATTCAGTGCTATTGGATCTGCCATTTTGCTGCTCAGACAACATGGCATTCTGCACTGGGCCTCACAAGCGGAATGATCCATACCACTTGTCCCTGAGTGTGCTCCCTCCCCCTCTGGTTGAATGGTGTGCTGACATCAATTTGTAGTTATGTGAGTTCGCTACCACACAGGGAGCAACTGTTGCCTTTCAAGACACAGCTTTCTTTCTTTTTTTTTTTTTTTTAACATCGCCTTTCTTATCAAGTCCAAACACTGGAAAAAGTGGGGAGAATAAATCCTACGATTTCCAAAGTGTGAAGCTTTAGGATATAAGGTATGTTGAAAAGGCTCTCCACTTTGTTTGGGCTACTCATATCCTCTGCTTTTTGACCTTGGCTTATGCTAATTGACATGAAGTTTTCTTGACTTTGGCAGAAAACACAGATTGAAGTGTAAAGAATACACGATCAGGAAAAAGCTGTCTCTGGTGTTGGGGGAAGAAGGATGAAATTAAGAAAAGTTTATACCATTTGATTATAGGAGCTCAGGTTATTTTTATTCTTGCAGAGGCAGAAAAGCCTAATGGCCTCCAGTTAGATATATTTTGAAAATATATCAAGAAGTCACACTTTGGTTTCCCATCAAGTAATATCTGGTGTAGGTTCTGACACAGAACAGCTTTTAAGAAAGAAGGCATTTAAAATCCAATGTGGGGTGAAACACAGTTCTTCGTATCTATTAGCATAGGTTATAAAGCAAAGATCTGGCAGGAAGATCCTGGCAAGGAGGATTACAGTGGATTTTGATAAGACTTTGGAATGTAATGAGAATGCTTTGATAACTAGATATTTTGGTATCTGTATCTCCTTCCACGTGCTCCCAGGCTAATGCTGTATACAGCATGCAGATGGCTGCTACCATGCACGCAATTTTGCAGTTATTACTGCTGGATTATACTCTAAGGAGAAGCCACTGAAGGAAGCCCTACCACAAATAGGAATGTATCCTCCTCTCAGCAGTGGGATGAGACAAGACAGCATACAGGAACCCAGAGAATACCTGAAGGAAGTCCTGATCTCCTCACTTTTTTCCATCTGGTGGAAGATCCTCTAACTCTGAAACTAAAGCCATGGAGGATGAGAGTCAGATGACACAGCAGTGAAAACTTTTGTTGCCCACACTGCCCTGCTATGGCAGTGAAAATGAAGTGAAAAGAACCTTGAAGCCTTTCTTGCTGCCAAATGTCCAGAACAACAGGGAGGGGATTCCTTCTATTAGACAGAGATGGAGATGTCGTGATTATCACTAGAAGCTATTCTAAACCACATTACAACATTAATCATAATTAAGCTGAAAATTCATCATCTTTTTCTTTTTCTTTCATTATTTTATGTGGGAAGATCGATTCACAAATGTGGGGCATTTTTAATAAACCCAAGCTGTGATTTTGTTTTTCTTCCAGTAGGTGAAAGATGAAAAAGCTTCCTAGACCACAGGTTAGTCTGTGGAGAAATGGAAAACTCTGCTCACCTACTTCATAAAGAAGACTTTGAATGAAACATTCACTGTTAAAATTCCTCCTGTTAAAAAGTAGTGAAATCATAAAATTTTACTGAACAATAGTTTTCCATCCAAAAGGGCTCCTCAGTCAATAGTTCCTTGCTAAGCAGTTCCAAATCACTCTGGCTTCAGAAAGCTCAGATCCTCGATCAGTGCAGGAAGATCACACTCTGTTGTGGGTCTGTCTATCTGTGTTCAATTCTATCTCATTTTTAACTGTTTTCCATTATTGAATCTATCAGACACGACGCAGAAGAGGTCAATATTTAAAATAGCTTGTGGTGGTGAGGCATTGCCTATATTTCTTTATTTTTTCTTAGAATGTGGCAGGAGTCCCACTAAGGCTGCAAACTCCTTTTACGGTGCAAAGTTGAAAGGCAGCTGTCTGAGCTTCCTAAAGCAGACAAGATTTATCTGATGAAAATCATGATAAATTCAAATAATAGACCAAGATTTTCTGCAGAAGTTTTTGCTCTTGTATTTTTTTTTCTCTTCAGAAAATGAAAACAATGAGCATGATTACATTCTCAATCCTGTTATCCTTCATCTGATTCATCAATGAAGTAGAAATATATTCAAGATTTAATGGACTTCCAGTTCATGGAGCCTAAGCTCATCAATGGCCTTGCTTTCTCACATCAAAAGGGCATATACAGTGGGTTGAGTACCATACATTGAAAAACTGCATCTTTCTATAGTCACCTGCAGAATCAGTTCAATTTTCAGTCACAGTCAAACTGGAAAATTGTAAAAGTAATGCTGAAGAGAAGGACAAGGCATTCTGCTTAACTCCCAAAGGCAAAGCTTCATTCAAAAAAATTTCTCAATTGTAAAATAAAGCTGAATAAATTTTAAACAAAATGTCACTTAAAAATAGCAAAACAAGCGTTTTGAATTTTGATTCGGGATATCCAAAATAACTGTTTTTCTCTTTGTGACCAAAACAAAGTTCGAAGTAAATTCCATCTTAAAAGTTCAAAAGTTAAGAGCAGGAAAAAAAAATTACTAAAAACATAGAAAATCTCCTCTCTTTATCCACACCTGTTTCTAGTTTTGTTTAGATATGATGGATTTTTAGAGCAGGAGGGAATGTTATTATCATTTATTTTGAATCTCTGGTTACTGGAAGAAGAGCAACTTCACTCCCATTTACAAGAAAAAGGAAGGAGGACTCAGGGAACTACAGGCCAGTGAGCCTTACGTCTGCGTGGGAGTACTGTGGAACAGATCATCCTGGAAGATATGTTAAGGCACATGAAGGACGAGCAGGTGATACAGGACATCCAGCATGGCTTCATCAAGAGAAGATTATGCCTGAATCACCTGTTCTGGTGATCTTCTATGCTGAAGTAACAGCACTGGTGCACAAAGGGAAGGCTACTGATGTCACCTACCCGTACATCTGCAAGGCCATTTACATGGTTCCCCACCACACCTTTATCTCAAATTGGAGAGATCTGGAGGTGAAGAGTGGACTATTTTATGGATAAGAAGCTGGTTGGTAGGTTGCAGCCAGAAAGTTGTCAATGGCTGTATGTACAGGTGGAGGCCATGAGCAATACTGCAATGAGCAGTATCCTTTAGGTCCATCTTGGAATTAGTACTCTTTTACACCCTTATCAGCAACATAGGTCAGTGGTGCAGTTGATACAGGAGAAAGACACCCTCCAGAGGAAGCTTGATAAACTCAAAAGCTTGGCCCTCATGAACCCAATGAGGTTTAATAAAACAAAGTACAAAGTTTTGCACTTAGGTCACATCCCAGATATGTATATGCAGTGGAATTAAAAGGCCACAGCCTGAACCAGTGGTTGAGCACCAGGTGAGAAGGCGTGGCTCACCCCGGGAGCTCAAGTGCAAGCAATGCACCTGAGTGATCAGAAGGGGTAAAGCCTGGATCCATCCTCATTTAAGTGACAGCAGCCAAAGGAGCAGTGTCTCCCTGGATAGAGATAGCATTTGTTGGGCAGTTGCTGGATATTAGAAGGGGTGGGCCAATTTTCCTTCCTTCTTTCTTACCTGCTATTGCTCCATAGTTACAACCTTTTGCCATACACATATACAAACTGGGCAAAGAACTCCTTGAGAGTAGCCAGGCTAAGGAGGACTTAAAAGGTTCTTGGGGATGAGAAGTTGAATGTAAGCCAGAAGTGTGCACTTGCAGCCTGAAAGGCCAACAGTATCCTGGGCAGCATCAAAAGAGGCCAAAAGGGAGAGGGAGGTGATTGTTTGACTCTGCTCTGCCCTTGTGAGGCCCAATCTGGAGTACTGTATCCAGATCTGAGGTCCCTACCACAAGAAAGTTGTGAAGCAGGCCTAGAGGAAGACAATGAGGCAGGCTGAAAGAGCTGGGCTTGTTCAGTCTGGAGAAGGCTGTGGGTCACTGCAGCCTTCCAATATTTAAAGGAAGATTATAAATAACATGGAAATAAACTTTTTACATGTGTAGATAGTGATAGGACAAGTTGAATGGTTTTAAAATAAAGCAGAAAAAGATTAGATGTCAGGCTGAAGTTGTTGTTTTTTTTTTTTTTTACTGACTGAGTGGTGAGGTGCTGAGCCTGGTTGCCCAGAGAAGCTGTGGATACCCCACCCCTGGAAATGTTCGAGGCTGGATGGGCTCTGGGCAATATGATCTCATACTTGATATAGAGGCTGGCAGCCTTGCCAGTGGCAGGGGCGTTGGAACTTGATGATCTTTATGGTCCCTTCCAATACAAGCCATTCTATCATTCCGTGTTTCTATAACTTTCTGTGTAATATGATTCTCTGGAGAAGCTCCTGCATTACTTCCAATTCTCTTTATCCCTGTTTGGAGAATTTTCATACATGTTAAACTTACTATGAGAGTTCTAGTGAAGCTCATGATGCTCAGCCAGAAATTTGCAGTACAGAACACTATGTGTGACAGATCTTGTAGGAGAAAACAGCTGCCCTCTGTTTGGCAAGCAGTTAGGCTAGATGGACTGTATGTCTGACTGCAAGGGCTTGAAAAAATGAACTCACTCAATAGTACTATAAATCCATAATAGAGATATCAATAGTACAACACTGTGGTAATTTCAAGTGTTTTAGATTAAATGTAATTTCATGTCATATAACCAAGATATTATACATCCTTCAGTTCTAAAACTCATGGATTATTTGAATTTATTTGAAATCAAGACTCTCGGTTTGTCCTGGAGCTACTTGGACAATTGGAATTTATCTGCATGCCACATAGATTTCAGCAGACTTTCCACAGCATTAAAATCCTCAGAATGGGAGCTGACAGCTCATTTTTTGCAATCATGTATTTTCATGCTTGAGTGACAGTTCGTGTATTAATATGATGTAGCTTCATTTTGTTCTAAATAGTTCAGGATTAAGGCATCAAGGTTTTTTGTATTACACAGGAGAGCTGTTCATCATCTATGTCTAAATCTGCTCTACTGTTTCTTAGTCAGATTTTCCACTCTAGCTCCAAAACAAGTAGTCTGGTTTCAATACTTGGATCACATGCTATCTAACAAATCCAGAGAAATGCAGAATTCAAAACACTTTCTATAGAAGTTGGAGCAGTATTAAGAAGCAGATATGATGTACTGGAAATGTATGATTTTTGCAAAGAAAAAAAATAACACTTTCCTTAATTCTCTGTCACTCCTGCTTATATGGTGTGGACAAAAGGCAATCACTTACTGGAGCACAGATAAATTTGGAGTGTTCATTGTCTACTGCTTTCCTCCCTGTGGACAGAAGTTGATAAAGCATGCATGGTACAAGCAAAATTTATGCTGCGGTCTGTACCACCTTAGGAGTTTGTTATTCACTTCAAGTTTGTAAGCTAACAGATTTCTCACTGTTTCTCATGTGAATCAGTTTGTAAAGGGACAACATTTGCCAGCTAAATGACAAAAGCAAATTGTTAAGATTCAGTCATTACTGCATATAAATGATACAAGTGTCTTTTCCCTCAGGTAGGGAGGGTGCACTACTCCGCACTGTTTCGTATGTCAGTTTAAAAATCTGGTCTGTTTTCTTCTCCCCCCTCCAGTAATATCTGGTGCTCTGATTAATTCACACTAATAAAAAGTTGGGCTATGATTTATTAACAAATCCTGGGAGCTCTTATTTGCTGTAGTTCAAGCAGACCATTAAGACTGTCTTCTTGGTGAAATATTCAGTGATCCAAAACAAGGTATGTTTACAAATGCCCTGTGTTGTTGATGGTGGTCTTTGATGTTTGTTTGTTTGTTTTGGAGATCATTTAATGGTAACTTAGCTCTTCAGCTGTGCTGCATAAACATCATTATCCATGCATAGCAAATAGCGACAGAAAAAAGACAAGACTTAAAATGCACTATTAGGAAAGGTTTTATCTCTCAGTCCATAAAATTACACACCCTGTGCAGGGATGGATGCAGGGTTACATCTCATGCAGATACTTGAGTTATGCAAATGAGGAGCCTGGAGACTAGAGAAAAGGTGAATTGATTGATAGTAGAATACCACAGCACTTGTCAGCCCTTGTGCAGAAGTAGGAATCTAAAAATGGCTGCTCAGCCATTAGGGACTGTTCCTGCAGATAAATGTTGTTTTTTAAAAAAGAGTCAAGCTATCCTCATGGAGTGGAAAGATGCTGTTAATTTTGAGGTCTCCTCTGGAAGAGCTGGGTGCAAGCAGAGAAGAGTATAACTTCTTGATCGACCTCATTAACCCACTATATTTCTGTGAATATGCAGTTAGCCTGAATGTGTATGTTAACATCTGTATACCTTTAGCGTTTATACTGGATTACTCTGTAGAGGTATCAGACTAGCTGGTTTGTGTTTTTTTGTTTTGTTTTGTTTTGTTTTTTGGTGTGTGTTTGCCCCATGGCTCCTTACGGAGAACTCTCACTGAGCCTGGAGAGGATCCATATGGATTCATTTCTTTTTGATACTGAAACTGTGAAAATACAGAAGTGAACTGCTGTCAGACATTATCTATGATGCAGACTGACATCTTTTATCAATAAACATTTTTTATCATAGCCTGGGCAGAGGGCAAATAATCAGTTTTTTATCCCTTTTCAATTTGTTGAAATGGTTCAGTTTATTTCTTTTATATTCCTCACACCTAAAGAAATAGGTACAACAGCTGCAGATGCACATACATGCACAGAAATCTGGACTTTCTGGCTCCAAACGGATCATCCTCTATCATCCAGTATTTCCCTGTTAAGTTGTGAAAGTGAGGTTGTGAGTATTATAAGAATGATCTGTGAAGCTGATTGCAGTTTACATAGCATTTAGCAGTTTGCTGCAGTATTTTGTGGGAAAAGTGAAAAGTGCTCTTGAGGAGAGAACTATGCTCTGATGCTGCATTCAGGTCTTGCTTTCAATGGTCCCTTGTTACTACAGGGTGCAAGTGGGTGCTGCATCTTCTTTAGTATATTTCAAAACCACACAAGAAATTGTGCTTGAAGAATAAGCATTGGTTTGTCTACCTCCCACAAGAATACAGAAGAGAAGGGAATCTCCAAGGCTGAGCAGGGAAGAATGAATTAGAAGATAGACAGTACATAGCAAAATGTAAAGCCCAGATGTAGAAACTATTTAAGAACCATGTTGGCATAAGGTAGGTAACTACTGATGTTGATCTCAATCAAACAGTTGAGAATGGTAAGAGTATCACTAACTTTTTGATATAAAATATACACCAAAGAAAGATATGTTATCTAAGGGTAAATACTAACATAAATAAAATCATTTTGATGTGACCCATTTCCTGAGTTTTCTCTCTTCAAGTTTATTTAGTTAAGTGTTTCAGGTGCATATAATCTTTTACTGACACTATCTTTGACCAGTGAAGAGAAAAAGGACTTCTTGAACATGGCTTCTCCCATCCCATGATGGACTTCAAGATTGGTCACAGATTGGCCCACTGACTACTGTTGAAGGCCCATCTAACAGTTCACCTAAACTGATGTTCAAACGCAGCAGTCTTAAATTATAAGTACATTAGTTCAATGACAAATATTGATCTCTAAATTTTGTGGACCTGAAATTAGATTAGGTGTCTAAATCTGAGGCACCTGAATGTGAATTGCAGTTGGGACTGTATTGTCAAAGCCCAGGTAGTTATGGACCCTATTAACAATGCAGCTGAGCTGGTGTCTAGAAGATCCAGGTCTAAACTTGGCTCCCTGATTCTCTTTCTAGGGTGCATCAGGCTTGTGACACAGAAGAAATGGCTTGCTGTTTCCCAGTCTGCCTGGAGGTTGGGAGGCTGTTTTGGAAGGGGCATGAAGGAACCAAAGCCATCCTTTAGGGATCCTCAATGCTCTGACAGTTCTGTTCCTTTAAACATAGCATCTGGGTTGATCGCTGTTGACCACAGCTAGCAGAAGGAGAAAATCTGATGCTATTCAGGGCTTTCTAGTCAAAGTCAACACCTTCACTTCAATCTGGAAAAGCAGCAGGCAAGCAGCAAAGATCACAGAATGCTGGCATCACACACTGCCGTGCTGAGGAGTTGTCAGCAGAAAGCAGCAGTTCAAGGGTTGCTAGAAAAACAGCAGATAGTAAAAGATTAGTTTTGCTTTATTTTAGCTGGATTCTGGTGTTGCTAGCCTTCACAGAATGACAAGGGCAGTGAGCATTTTTGTAGTCCAGCAGAGTTCAGAGTCCTGGTAAGAAAGCAAAGCACTGCTTGGTCAGTTCCACACAAGCACAACAGTTTAAGGGTTAGTGTTCATTCCTCTCTCAGCTAGACTGTTTTCCCAATAACATCTTTGTTACTTTTTGCCATAAAACAAAAGGTCAGGTTTGATGTTGCTCCTAGAAATATTCTTCTTGTTCTGTTTGTTTATATAACCCCTTTCTCCTTCCATCTGGTGGCTCTGCTGCTTAATGCCAGCTGCATGCAGGATGGTGAGAAGAATGACAGATCCCCAAAGGGAGCTGAAGGTTGGGAGGCAAAGGGCTGAAGGAAATAAAGGGAAAATAAGCAGTTTTGCCTCTGGCCATTTGCAAACAGCTTGTGAGCTTCACATCACACACACTGATGGGTAGCCTGTGGCGTCTAGGAACACACAAGCTGTCATTTCCTCACAAGGAATCAGCACTGCTAAACACTTTCAGGCAACGTGGGTGGGCGCTTTAGAAGACACGCTCTCTCATCCCATTCAGGAACTGCCCTCTGCCACTGCTGTCATGGCATGCTGAATGTTTGTTGTTTAAGTAAATATACTGACTGGTGTCTCAGGCCTTTCCCAACCACTCCAGGGAACAGGAAAAACAAAGGAAAAAGAAAAAAAAAGCCACCAACAGCAGCTAAAAGCAACAACAAGATGAAGAAGTTTACAGAGAGCTCCAGTGCCACCCACTAAGTCCCTCCCAACTTACGAATAATTGGTGACCAAATGGCATCACTAGAGGCCCCAACATTCTCTCAGTACTCAACCTTCTGACAGGAAGTCCATGGTGGAGGTGATTTCAAAACCGTTTTTCCTGTCTCTTTCAAAAAGAAGATTCTGGGAAATAGCCACCACAGGATGCTTTAGTTTCCCCTGTCTTTTCCCAAATGAACCTTTCAGGGTCCAGGTCAGTGATCAGCCTCAGCAAAATGGGAGGAATTTTGTCTGAATCTTTGTTGTCAACCTGCCTCCTTGCTGCACTAGAAACTGTACTTAGTGTAAAAAGGAGAAACAAAATCATGAATCTGCATCTGTTTTGTTAAGGATGCACAAATAAGAATACAAATCAGACTGATTTTCATTTTACTGCATCCCCTATGCCTCTTTTTTCCTACGTTGATGTTAAACCGTATCAGGAAAAAATGAAGTCCGTTACAACAGATTCTCTCCAGAGCAAGAAGGAACTTTTTACATCAGCTAGCGCAGCACATGGATTTTCACATACTTTTCTTTGACAAATCCATGGGTATTCACATCACCTAAATATAAACTCCTAGTTCACTAAATCAACTAGCTAGCTGACCTTAATTCCATATGTAGTCACTGAGAAAAAATCAAGACAAACTAGAATACTTCCAGTATCTCCTCTTTGAATTCTTCGTCTGCATGATTTTCTGCCTCTCTTCTTCCCTCCTCCCTTCCTGTTCTTCGCTACTTATTCTGGGAGCCCAGGAAAACTTGCGGGATCTACAAAGTGCAAGTGATTTACATATTTGACAAGTTCTTCACCTATTGGTCTTTGTGCCTATCTGCTACCCGAAAACCATGCTATGCAACTATTGCTTCTGCCTTCATTGCACAAAGCTCACTGAGGAAAGGTGCCAGAGATCACAAATGTTTCCCCATTGTTTCCCGCCCCAATCTTTTTTGCCTATTTTGAGAGTGGACTGAGGAACCTCAACCACAATGATAGAAAAGATACAGATGAAGTCTGTTACCAGACGTGTCCTACATATAGACACTATGGCTAAACCAAATATTTTTGTTGGTTTACTAACAAAGCTATCTTCCAGAAGTGCTTGATTCAGTGAAGATGTCATAAATCATGAAATACCCATGGTGAGTGATGGTGGTGGCTCATTGCTTTCTTTCCTCTCTTAGTACAGTTATCTATAAATAAACTGAAAAAGACTCTACTCACAGGAATCAGCCTCTCTCTCCAATAAGCAATCAGGGCAACAAAGCTAAGCTCACAGGCTGGGAAGGCTCAAACTCTGGAATTTTTCGGAGACAGCAGAAAGAACAAGCAGGTTTCTGGAATTCTCTCTGAACCCTCAGCCCCAACATATTATGTGTGCATGTAGAGGTAGATTCTTACGTATGAATTTTGCCTGATTTCATTAGTGTTTGGAATCAAATGAACTCTAACATTCTGCAGATAAAATTCTTGCAAAAAGAAAAACAAATGAAAGAACCGCTCACAACACAAACCCATCCATTAGGAATAGGACACATTTCTACTCCTCCACTCAACATTTTTACATTCTCACAAGATTTATCTTGATTGCATCCACCTTGATTGAAACAAAACCAAACTAAAACAAATAAAATTAAAATAAAACAAAATGAAACAAAAAAAAAAAAAAAAAAAAAACAACACAAAAAATAAAAAAAAAAACAAAAAAGGGGGTCCA
>NW_024884833.1:14127039-14235547 GCF_019232065.1 Centrocercus urophasianus | reverse complement strand
CAAAAAAAAAAAAAAAAAAAAACCACCACAAAAACTACAACAATAACAAAAAAGGGGGTCCACACACACAGTAAGTGTTTCATTTTGGATAGAACTTCAGAACTCTAATAGGCACAAATTAAGCCTCAACTCTCAGATTTCTACATGTGCATAAAAAGACCTCATATGGTAGATCAAGCCACTACTGACTAACAAAAGGAGAGGAAATAAGTGAAAGAATAGCAAATAACACAGAAGCACACAGAAGTCTTTTGTTACTGCACTGGATTTTATTTATCATTATTATTATTATTATTATTGTTATTATTATTATTTTTATTATTTGAAATTAGGAGCACACAGCTTTGATTACAAATAACTGGAATAAATATTGCCCTTTTTGGAAGAGGTAACTAAGTGATCTTGTGTCAAGGTAGCTATAATCCTTCCTTTTAAGAAATCATCCATATATGTCACATACTAGCCCCTGAATGACCAAGAGATCAGTGTACAGAGATGCATTTCTAAGAGGTTGTGGAAAATGCCATTTTGCATATGCCATGTCAAATTTTGCAGCCACTTTTTGTTTTATATTTTGTATGTCACCTGACAACCTGCAGTTGACTTGTTAGAAGAAAATAAAGCCATTCAGAGAGACCTCAACAAATCTGAAAGGTGGGCATATGTGAACTGTGTTCTATCTAGCAAACTGCAAGGTTTTATTGGGTCAGAGAGAGGGCTGAAGTACCTCCCCTACGAGAACAAGCTGAGGGAACTGGGCTTGTTCAGCCTGGAGAAGAGAAGGCTGTGAGGAAATGCAATGGCATTATAAACAGGAGGGGAATCAACTATTTACTCAGGTAGATAGTGATAGGACAAGGCGAAATGGTTTTATGCTCAAGGAGGGAAGGCTTAGATTGGATGTCAGGGGGAAATTCTTTATAGAGAGAGTAGTGAGGTTCTGGAATGGGGCTGCCCAGAGAGGTTGTGGATGCCCCATCCCTGGAAGTGTTCAAGACCAGGTTGAATGGAACTCTGGACAACCTGGTCTAGTATCAGATCTGGAGGTTGAGGGCCCTGCCTGTGGCAGGGGAGTTGAAACTTTGGTTTCCTTCCAATTCAAGATGTTCTATGATTCTATGATGATTCTATGAACCTGGGAATGGTATGAAGGTGATTCATCCACATGTTTGTCATTCCTTTAAGAGCAGGGAGACACTTCTGCTTCTCTCCTGACCAAATAATACATCTCATCCCACCCACTAATGTGAGAACTCAGCAGGAGACAGAAGCCCCTTTTCCTTCCCAGAGGACAGATACTGCAGTACCTCCCAGCTCCTAGTGGCTTCAGAGCACACTGATAACTTCAGAGTGACCTTCCTAGTCCATAGCATCTAAATTCTGAGACAGGGTCCAGTGCCAGCCTTCCTAGTCTGCTCAGTGCAAGCCCCAGCTTTGGTTGTGGATAATTCAGAGCAAGAAAACTCCTATGATTGACTAGGTGGCCTTCCTTGCAGCAAACCAGGGAAGAATGGTGTAAGATACACAACGGATTTAGCCATCTCATGGCCTAATCTCATCTTTCTTCCTTATCTTTTCTTCTTTTTCTTTTCCTTCTTCTTCTTCTTCTTCTTTCCTTTCCCTTTCCTTTCCCTTTCCTTTCCCTTTCCCTTTCCTTTTCCCTTTCCCTTTCCCTTTCCCTTTCCCTTTCCCTTTCCCTTTCCCTTTCCCTTTCCCTTTCCCTTTCCCTTTCGCTTTCCCTTTCCCTTTCCCTTTCCCTTTCCCTTTCCCTTTCCCTTTCCCTTTCCCTTTCCCTTTTCCTTTTCTTTTTCAATAAGTCTGCTTTTCTACCAGGTTTAGCTCTACTCTGGAGAGTGATAGAGAATGTGAGTGTGCATATTCTGTGTCTCACAGACCTAAGCAGAATGTGCTGTATGTATCCCCCAGCCTGGCAAGCACAGGCTGGTAGGGGAGCAGTGGGCAGAAGGCCAATTCTCTGTATTTATCGCTAACAAATTTGATACAAAGTTATTCAGAAATGGAGAGACTTTTTAGGGCTGTGTTTGCACAGACACTAAACAGGGCAAAGCAGCACTTAAAGTCTGTGGTAGTGATGTTGAATACTAATGAGATAACATGTAATTTAATCCCAGTGGACTTTTGGAACTGCTATTAGTAAGAATAATACATTCTCATTTAGCTAAATCCCAAATTGTATTGACAGAGTAAATACTTTATTTCACTTATCTGATATCCAATTTTTTGAAAAAAGGCAAAAAAAGCAAGTGTAATGTTCTGTAGGGTGAATAATCTTGTGATTTGCAGCATGTAT
This sequence comes from Centrocercus urophasianus, assembly GCF_019232065.1. Classification (NCBI taxonomy): domain Eukaryota; kingdom Metazoa; phylum Chordata; class Aves; order Galliformes; family Phasianidae; genus Centrocercus; species Centrocercus urophasianus. The sequence goes on along the minus strand of NW_024884833.1, from coordinate 14,233,236 downwards.
GCGGAAGAGGCTGGAGTGGTAAGCAAACGAGCTACAGCTGCCACACAGATGCACATAATGGATGCCTCTTCTCTACTCCTGAAATAAAGTTTTATAGAAAAGCAAACCAGCACAGAAAGTATTTTTGCAAATCCATTTCAATTTAATAAACATTGTGCTAGTTACAAATGCAAACAGGCTCCCAAGCAGGCATTTTGGCTGCCCCTCCAATCTATAGATTCAAGTTTGACTCCTTGCTTTGTTCTAACAGGACAAAGAATGCAAAGAGCAATGTGACTGGTCCTTCTTTACCTCTGCACACACGAACAATCCTTTAATATTCAGACAAGCTGTGACATGAAGAGGCCCCATGAGAACAAACACCTGTCAATTCTTTGGGTAGCTCTTTGACCAGACATTGCCTATGTCATTTTTAAGCAACATTTATATTTCTGTGGCTGTTCTGTCAAGAGGACGCCAACACTTGAGTTCTCAGGGACACAAACCTTATGTCTCAGTGTGGAAGCACACTATGTACTTTCCCTTCTCATCATACCACAAATATGTGCGCCAGTTGCAACCTCACAGAAGTTTCCTTTTCTTTAAGATCAGTGAGATAGCCCTGGAGGCAGGGATAGTCTAATGCACCAACTGCAAGGTCCCCTTGAACTTGCGTACATACATGCCCTTGGGCTGAGATGGGTCTCCACCTCTTCACCTGCCGTCTCCTGGGGTAGGACTGAGTCCCAGCCTAACAAGAGGGAGGGTGTGAGGGAGAAATGGGGACATTTTAGATATGAAGCTTGTCAGATAACACACAATTGGTTATGGTCCATGGAAGGAAAGATGCCTTTTTAACTCTTAAATGTACCTAAGGATATCCTTGGCAGCAGAGGGGAGCCTGCACCAGTGAGAGGCCTGTCTGTGTGCTGCAGGAACATGTGGGCTATGTGAGGCTGATCTCCCATCGTGTGTCCACCTCACTGCTTATGTTGATACTTCCCTACTAAGCTACATGGAGTAAGAGAGAGTTTTAGTCAACTTGCATTTGAAATGCATGAAAGTTGTTGTTGGGGCTTGGTAAGGCCCAGGTATCTCACACAGTTATGTCATACCAGACCAACATGAAAACCCCACTGAAACCCCAGGTTTCAGTGCTGGGAATCCCCAGCCTCATCTGAAGATTCATGCTAGTGACAATCCCACTATTAGAAACACTTTCTCAAAACCAGGTATGAATCTCTCTTGCCATGATTTGTACCCAGTCATTTACCGTATCTGCTTGAACGCTGAGAAGGGATTTCTTAAAAGACTGATGTAATGTGAATGGAAACCTTGCCCTGCTAAAAGCTGCAATGCTGGGTGCACTCTTTAGATTGAAAAGGAACTGTGCTGCTGTATATTTTACTGAGAGAGGGCATGAACAGAGAGTCAAAAATGAAAGGAAAAAAGGAGAACCTCAACCAGAAAATAGTAGGCTTTGAGTGAGAGTGATGTGATCTGAACAAGACAGCTTTTTCCATGGTCTTCATCCTCCTGACAGCAAGCGTTGGTCCTATCTGAGCAAAGCATGTCAACAGAGGCTCTGGTAAGCACTGGGAGCTAGGCAGTGTTGTGTCTTTGAGCATTTTTTCAGGCAATCTCAACTCTGGATCTTGACTAACAGTTGCAGAAACACAGTTATTCCTGGGGGGCAGCATCAGTGAAGCCAAAACAAAATTCTGATGTCAAAATAGTTCTCAGTGTCTTGTGTCCTATCAAAGGCCCAGGTGACAGGAAAGACAGGCTAGCTCCTCAAAGAAAAATACAAGGGTCTAATTCCCACAGAAACCAGACATGTCATTGAAATCAATGGGAATTTGGTGCTAAGAACTTATGAATAGCTGAGCACCAGTTAATAGTCTTCCCAGACGCAATCTCAAAAAATACTTTGTTTTCCTATGTAAAACAGTGAATTTTTGACATTTTTCCCATTGCCTTGGTTTTCAGAAAGAGAATGAGACTTCTCCAGTTTAGGTAATGTCACAGCCAAAAATTTATCACATTGCATAAGCTGAGTCAGAGCTTTGCCTTTAAGTAAATAAATGTATATTTAGACACAGCTCACTGCTTTCCCTCCTGTCTAAAGGAGCTCTCACCCACCCTGTAACACCGGAAAAGATTGCTTTTATGGTTTAATGTGACATCATCTTTCTCCAACCCAAATGAGTGAGCTCTCAGCATCCCATGTTGGCTGGGGCACCATATGGAAGCAAGATGTCGAGATACATTCAAGATACATTCATGCTCAAGGGTGAGCAAGCATCTGTCCCAGCACTGTACCTGTAGCTGCACAGGGCACATATGAGCTTGACTACCTGCTAGAAGTGGAGGTTGCCATTCCCAGCCAGCTACCTCTGAAGTCAGAACCCAGAATCAGGTACTGTTGTGATGCTTGACTTGCATGTTGCATGTGCCATTCCTGTATGAATCCAGTGAGGACGAGTGCCACTCTAATGATGGGATTACTGCAAAGAATAGTCACATTCACAAATGACAGTGTGTCATCTGTTAATACTTGCTCTTCCTATCAGGTTTTTACTAGCAAACTCATTCTCCAGAGTCCTTTCTGCAAGTCATTATAAATGCACCACCATTTGCTTATACATTCAAAAGGAGGAGAACGTTTGTGGTTGTCTTTACATCAGTTCTGTTTGTCCTTCATGTTTTCTGCTTCTAGGGAAATGAGAAACAACATAGGAGACTGTTTATGTTTCAGTCAAGTTCCCTAAACCTCAGCACAGATATCAGAAACCTAAAAGAGGTTTAAAGCTGTGCAACTGTATTAATGTTGTCATATAATTCAGAGGCCCATATGAGTGGCAGTTTATGGACCCACATTCTCAACTCACAGGCAGTAGAGCTGAGAAGAGCTAAAATGGATAGCTGTGGTCATTGCCTTCAAGGGGCTGAGCTTCTGAGGCTGAGAAGATGTTTTCTACATACCTCCACGTGTGTAGAAAAAATATGCAAAAAACCAGCTCCTTAGCTGTCTTCAGAGGTGATGCTTGTCTACCAAATATCACAAATTGAAGCACGTGACTAAAATAGCTTTGTTGGAGGTTAAGTTAGAATTAAGGGTGTCTTGTAAGAACAAGTTCTTCCTTGCCCCAAAATATTTAAGATTTTCCTCAAACTTGTAAGAGAAGTTGAGACCCTGCTCTTCCTCCCTTTGAAGAGAGTTGGTGATCATAGCACTAAAAGCAGGCATCAGTGACTCTGAGACTGAAAAGACACCGCAGATACTCATACCTCGTGTTTTCAAAAGTCTATTAAAATACGGCTGAGACACTACCAGTGTTCCTGGGGATAATGGGCAACAGATCCTTGGTGGCAGTAAGAGCAATATATACATTCCATCAGAAATCTGAAACATGTAAACAGACAGACAGAAATTGTCAGAGGGATGTGAGAATCTTGTACATTAACAACAAATGCCAGAAGAGGAAGTCCAGAACAAATTCACTGATGTTTTTCACAACCATGGAGGAGTTTAATCCACTGGTTTAGAAAACATATGGTACACTAAACATTAGATGGGTAATAGGCTGGGAGATATTTGGCAGTGACCCTTGGAAATATAAACACAAGGCAATGGTTTCATTGTATTTCTTTTTTTTTTTTTTTTATATTTACTTTCTGTGTTTTTCCAGAGTAGAGTTTTTCATCCCATTTGCATAACAAGGTACCTTTCCAAAAGCAGACTCGGGAGGCACTGCACTCACAGTGACCAGTTTAGTTCCAGTGGCCCTTTGTTGTAATTTAGCCTATTTTCTGCAGGAAAAGCAGCCATAACCATCTTCTCTGTCCACCCACCAAAGCCCTTCATATACCATCACTGCATTTGATGACACACTAGCAAAAACTGTCAAGAATAAGGAGTGAGTGGGTTTGGAACACAGCAGCTTCTTACTCCTCCTCTTTTGCATGCTCTGAAGCATCTAGAAAGCTGATAGGCTTAAACTCCATAGTGGTGTGCAGTGGGAAGGTAGTTACATGTTCTTTTCTCAATTCACTCTAATATAGTCACATCCTGCAGGAAGACTGGATGGCGCTTAGACCTGAGGAACTTTAAGACACAGAAAAGGCCTGGAAATTAGAAATGGCAGTTTCACCAACATATCTATTTCACTTTTTGGCACATGCTGAAAATCCTACTCTGGAGATTTTCAGTTCCAGGCAGAAAGGCTGGATTGATGTCTGTGTTTGCAGGGATATGCCATCCATGACTTTGAATGCACCAGGAAGCATGGAATTTGGGAGTCAGATGAGGGCATTATGGGAGGTGGTAATGCTACCTAGAGGGACAGGAACTCATACCAACTCCTCCTTTGTAATCCTGAGCTCTAAAGCTTCTATTATACCTTCACTTTTCTAAAATGCTTCATGCTAAGTGGAATGTATCACTTGGTGCATGAAGTTCACAACTGCCTCTTGGTCTCCCCACAGAAATCTCAAGTAGCAAGCATTAAATGTTAAGATCTTCTTACTCCAAGGGGATTTGCTGTGAGTCATTATTAAGGCAACAGCAGATAAAAATTTAAGCAAAAGGTAGGGCAGAATTAAGGGCATAATGGGGGGAATTATTTTGCTGCTCTTCCAGTGCTTTTTCTGTGAATAGTATAGGACTTCATTTTCTCCTTGTTCAAATAGTGTGCCCAATGATAACCTTTTTTTTTTTTTTTTTTTTTTTTTTGTTTGTTTGTTTAAGCTCTCAGCTTAACTATTCGTATGGCCATGGAAAGAGGTATATCTGAAATACTCTCAGACCAGAAACCTCTGGGAGGAGAAGAGGGACTGAGAGTAGGCTGGTTTTGTGTTCATATTTGCTTATTTTATTAGTCAGAATTAGTCATCTTACAGTCCCTCAATTTTCTTTGAGATTGATCTATGCTCTAACCAGGAAAAAACATAAGACACACCTGATCCAGCTTTAGACCAGCGAGCTCTGATAATGCTTACAGCATAATACCAGCAAAATCATGTTCAATGCTGCCGAAATCATTTCAGCAGATGCTCATGGCAAGGATTAAGTCTTCTCATTCCTTTCCATAGACTTCCATGGAACAATGCAGTGCCTCTGCAGGTTCTGGAGCTGCACAAGTATCCCATTCAACATACGGAATGGTGACAGGAAGAACACTCATTCTGTCAAAAGATTCCCTACATATTGGAAAACCTTTAGTTAAACACATTCTCTCATGGGGCCTGTTGACATTTTTCTCTGAAAGCTGGCTTTGTACACATATTTTGTATAATTTAAAAAAAAAACAAACTTCTAGGGAGATTCAAATAACACTTAACTAATGTAGATATTACTCTGTTAGTTAAGCAATAAAACAACGCTTGTGCCAAGAGTGAAAAATAAGTGTATGTCAAATAAATTGAAGAAGTACATTTGTTAATATTTACTTCAGCATTCTTTGTCCATCTCACATCTTGCAGGAAGGAAAAAAGTTAGTTAAGAAAAAGGACTACAGAACATATTTAACTCCACAGGAGGGATTTCTTCTTCCCGGTTTTCCATCTCATCTGCATCTCATAAAAGTTGCAAGATAATCTACTTCTTTATTCCATTAAATATACGGACAATTGCAGAAGTAATAGCGAAAGTGGTTTAGCTGATGGAAAGCTGAACACTGCAATGTTCAGACATAGTGGAGGCAGGAAGGAGTGTTCCTCAGAAATATCCACAAACATTCTTTTACCATCACTTTAATATTTTACCACATGTTTTTAACTCATCTTTCTCTTAAATCCTTTCGTCTTTTGCAAAATATTTGTCCTTCACAATAATGTATGCGTTGGAAAGAAAAGAAAGATGTTGTAGCAATCACATTTTAAAATAATTTAAATTTTAAGATTGCATTTCAGATAATAAAACTAAAACTAATTAATTTAAATAAGTAATACTAAAAATTCTGACACTGAATAAAACATTTTTAATACAATCAGTGGAAAAACAAGTGCATTTCTATTAGCTATATGTAGCAATTATCTTGTTTCTCACCAGGATTGCTATCATTTTAGAAGTTCATCCATTCTGTAAGAACATATCTTTTTACACCTCACACTTCTGCGCTTATATTTCTGGTAGTTATGACACCAACATTTTAGTATTTTTGTTTAAACAGAAAATATTTTTAAATGATTGTTTTAACTTTTTTTTTAAGTAGCAGATAAGTAGTTCACAGCTGTAACAAATGTTCAGATTTTCCAAAGGTCTGCTCTTTCACTTGCAATATATACAACAATTTTGACATAGGATCTGATCCTGATTCTATTTATGTATGTGACACAGGTGTCTTCCGGTCAATCTGCAAAGAATTGTAGGCTTATGTCATGTTTAGGTCTTCTCGAGTACTTTTTTTCTCTGAGATTCAGAGAGTAATTTTACCTACTTGCAGCAGGCAGTGGTGTTCTGGGTCTGTTTCCACTAATTCTATTGCATGTTGTGTGAAAGAAACCTTCAGAGCAAAGTGAAGATGAAGTCTGGCATGCAAAAGACACTAGGAGAAAGGTTAGATGCATGAAGGAGACTTCACATATTTGGGATCTTAGCAAAGTCTGAGGAAAACTGTTGTTTGATCACAGAAATACTAAGGTTGGAAAAGACCTACAAGATTGTCAAGTCCAACCATCCACCTATCACCAACAGTTCTCACTATTCCATGTCCCTCAACACAAAATCCAAACATTCCTTGAACACCTCCAGGGTTGGTGACTCCACCACCTCCCTAGGCAGCTTATTCTACTGCCTGACCACTCTTTCAGAAAAGTAGTATTTCCTAATGTCCAGCCTAAATCTTCCCTGGCCAGCTTCAAGCCATTCCTTCCAGCCCTATCACCAGTGACACAAGAGAGGAGGCTGACCTCCAGTTCATTAAAACCTCCCTTCAAGTAGTTATAAAGAGCAATAAGGTCTCCCCTGAGCTTCCTCTTCTCCAGACTGAACAATCCCAGCTCCTTCAGCTGCTTCTCATAAGACCTGTGCTCCAGACCCCTCACCAGCTTTGTGGCCCTTCTTTGAACACGCTCCTGCACCTCAATGTCTTTCTTGCAGTGAGGGGTCCAAAACTGGACACAGTACTAGAGATGCGGCATCACCAGAGCTGAGTACAGGGGGACAATCACTTCCCTGCTCCTTCTGGCTGCACCATTTCTGATACAAGCCAGGATGCCATTGGTCTTCTTGGCCACCTGCTGGCTCATGTTCAGCCAAGCATCAATCAGTACCCCCAGGTCCCTACACAGTCTTACAGCCTCTCTGCCTCAAGCCTTAAGTGTTACCTGAGGTTGTTGTGGCCATAGTGCAGGACCCTGCATTTTGTCTTATTGAACCTCACCCCATTGGCTTCAGCCCAGCTATCCAGCCTGTCCAGATCCCTCTATAGGGCCTTGCTACCCCCAAGCAGATCAACACTTCCTGCCAACTTGGTGTCATCTGTAAACTTACTGAGAGTGCACTCAGTGCCTTCATTCAGCTTATCAACAAAGATATAGAAGCGGATGGGCCCCAGCACCAACCCCTGGGGAACACCACTCATGGCAAGTTGCCAGCTGGATTTAGCTCCTTTAACCACCACTCCCTGGGCCCAGCCTTCCAGCCACCTCCTTACCCAGCCAAGAGCGTACCTGTCCAAGCCAGTCCAAGGCTGCCAGCTTCTGCAGGAGAGTACTGTGGGAGACAGTGTCAAAGGCCTTGCTGAAGTCTAGGCAGACCACATCAGCAGCCTTTCCCTCATCTACAGACGGGTCACTAGATCATAGAAGGAGATCAGGTTGTTCAAGCAGAACCTGCCCTTCATGAACCCATGCTGGCTAGGCCTGATCCCCTGGTTGTCCCACACATGCCATGTGATCTCCCTCAAGACAATCTGCTCCATAACCTTCCCTGGCACTGAGGTCAGGCTAACAGGCCTGTAGTTCCCCAGGTCCTCCTTACAACACTTCCTGTAGATGGGAGTCACACTGGCAAGTCTCCAGTCTTCTGGGATGTCACCAGACAACAAGGAGTGCTGATAGATAATGGCAAGCGGTTCAGCTATCACCTCCACCAGTTCCCTCAGCACTCTCAGGTGAATCCCATCCAGCCCCATGGACTTGTGGCAGTTCATTTGGAGTAGTAGGTCTCTGACTGTGTCCTCCTGAATCCTGAGGGGTTCAGTCTGCTCCCCAGGCAAAACTACCAGGTCAGAGAGTGGAATACCCTGAGGATACCTGGTCTGATCTTTAAAGACAGATGTAAAGAAAGCATTCAAAACCTCTGCCTTTTCCTTATCCTCAGTGGTCACATTCCCAGCCTCATCCAGTAAGGAATGGAATTCCTCCTCTTACTGTTAAGTCCTCCTCTTACTGTTGATATATTTGTAATAGAGTTTCTTGTTCATTTTCACCCCAGTGGCCAGGTTGAGTTCAAGCTGGGCTTTTGCCTTTCTGATTTTCTCTCTACACATCTTAACAAAATCTCTGTATTCTTTCTGAACCGCCCATCCCTTCTTCCACAGGAGGTAGATTCTCTTTTTCACCCAGGGCCTCAAGAATAGCTCCCTATTCAACCATGCTGGTCTTCTTCCCCACCAGCTCATTTTGCAGCTCAGGGGGACAGCCTGCTCCTGCGCCTTTAAGACTTCCTTCTTGAAGAGCGACCAGCCATCTTGGACCCCTTTACTCTCTAAGACTGAGTCCCAGGGGACTCCCCCTACTAGTCTTCTGAACAATTCAAAGTCCCCCTCTGGAAGTCTGATGTAGCAGTTTTGCTGCTTCCCTCCTGGCTCCACCAAGAATCAAGAATTCTACCTCATGGTAGAGTTCTAACTCATGGTCATTCTGTCCAAGACAGCCCCTGACCTCCACATCTCCCACCAGACCTTCTCTGTTTGTGAACAGCAGGACTAGGAGGCAGCTCCTATCTCTCTCACTACCTGCATCAAAAAGTTATCTTCCATACACTCCAGAAACCTCCTAGACTAAATGTACACAACCATAAGAAATGTTAAAAATTTTGCATATCTGCATACACAAATATGAATGGAATAGTCATCATTACTTAATGACATTAAAATACCTGGCTTTTGAAGAAACTGCCTTATTAACTTCGTATTCATCGTAATTGATGCTGTGTCTTATGTTTTACATTTTCATTCAGTTCTTTTATATATTCAAAGCTGACCTTTTCTTGTGAAAAGACCAGTTATAACAGAAATCATCATCATCTACTATATAGCCTCAATTTTCTGGGAGAAACTCACACTAAGATTTTCAAGTATTCGAATCTTTACAGTTTCATTACAATACCAATTTATTGCAAATACTTTAACAAACTATTAAAAAACTGCAAATCTCACTTGACCCAAATATGTCTATCACTATCATTAGAGTAATGCTTGAATCACAGCTTGGTGAAATATTTTGCAACTGAGGTTTTTAGGTGGTAGGATTTTCTGCCACCCCAAATGGAAATGGGATGGCACTGAGTATGCAGAGAAATAATCAATTCTCTCAACTCTCCTGATCATCCCTTAAGAGCCAAGGCATTTTGTTTGCTTATATGGGTTGCTGGACGGCCTCCCAGATTCACAGACTGATCGTTTGTGAAAGTATTAGTTCGTAACAGACAAGCCCCCTGTTCTGTAGCTTTTACTAGAGAAAGGCAAAGTAATTTGTAATTTCAGTATCTAGACCTACCATACATGACTAGTGGTGACAAATGATTGTTTTTTATTTTTATTATATCATGCTCACCCAAACAAAACCAAATATGTAGCCTGGTAAGACATGCAGTATGAAACTAAAGAAAAAAGAAACCTAAAAAATAATAGTTTGAGGCTTGGCTGTTATTTGGAAAGCACGCTAAGTAAATAAACATTACATTCTCTTTTCTTAAAAAAAAATAATGTAAACTCCACTGAGTTCTTGAGCTGCATGCTGAGTATATGTTAAAACATACCTACAGGCCCAATGGAATCATTATTCATATATCTATAGATGCTTGAACTGTAAATCCAGACCAAAACTCAATTTTATTTTATGCGCAAATGATGCAGCTTCTAGAGCAAATTAAATTATTTTTTTTTTTTCTTTTGGTTGTTGCTCAGATGTATTTGGACCATATGTAGGGAATCTACTTCATCCTAAATATAAATCCTATAAGCTCTGAAAAGAGGAAGGATTGAAGAATGTGCCAATAGGCATGAGAAAACTAATCACTATCAGAAGGACCAAGAATAACAAAAAAGTTTACAGAAACAGCCTGATCTACTTTTTCCCATAATAAATTGAGTAAGTCTCCCAGGCTGCCATCCACTTCCTCCATCTTCCTCCATGGGAAATTGTCTCTGGGAAAGAGATTTTTCTGAAAGAAAGTTATAAAAACCATCAAGAAAATAATTTCACTCTTGGCTGCCACTGATGGACTGATACTTTCCTGGAGGCAGCTCCTGCAGCATTTGTAGATGTTGTTTCATGCTTGTGTTGTCAAACCATCTGCATTCTGATACGGGCAGCTTATGAATGTCAAGCTAATTAGCCAAGGCTAATGTCTGGTTTCCTGTAGAGAGATTTTGTGGAGTAATTACATTCCTTGAGGTCAAACTGCTTTAATTAAAGGTCTTCAACTAATCCAGATAAACAGTCTTTGAATTTTTGCAGTGACTCAGCCAATCACTCTAACGACTTTTATCTTAACCTACAACATAGGGTATTATGACAGGTATAACAATACTTTTTGTTTATATGGGATCTAAACAATAACAGCTTTCACTAAAGCTTATAAATCATTAACATCTATTAAAGTCTTTGCCTAAGCTTAGGAGCCAGTCATTGTTACATGCTTTTGAAGGTAGACTTTTATATTTAAATCAACCAGAAAGTAGGTATTTCCGTAGAATTAAACGAGAGGAATAAGAGCAAGAAGAAACAGTTCTGACTCCATAATTTATTTCTCTTTGCCTCTTTTTATTCCTCTCTTTCAATCTTCTTTGAAGCATGATAATGAGATCATTTTAGACTATCAATCCTCCAAAAAGGCCATTTACTCAGCTTGGTTTTTTTCTTCCTTTTTGTCCCCTTTGCCTCTCGCACTTTTCCTCGAGGATCAGATATTTTGGACTACTATGAGAATGCTGGCAAATGTTTTCCCACCTAACTTCACTGTATCTAAGTTTAAATCTCTGTAGGGTTTCCTTTTCAGAAGCTGTTGATTGACTATCCTACCCTTCCACCTTCACTGGCATGAATAAAGACACTAAAATAACATTCTCTTTTAACAAACATGCAAGCAAACACCCACCACCCTACTACACAGCCTGCACTAATGAAAAGAATAAAACTGGGTAAGAAAGAAAATTAATTGGGACTTGACCCTCATCATCTTCTGTAGGCTTCAGCTCAGCTTTGGAGTGAATAACAAGTTAGGGTAACATAATTTCCTTTACTTCAGTAATTGCTCTGCTACTTGATTACTAGAAACATACTTAAGTTTAGTTTGGATTCCTGCCATAAACCAAAACCAATATTTGGCCTTCATAGAAATCTAATCTATTAGCCAAGCATCCAACATGGAAGGGAAGAATATCTACAGAGCTGCTACCACATAACCAATTTTTTAATATTTAATCAGTTAAATTTGCACTTTTTTTTTACAAATAAACTATGAATAGAGCATAATTAAAGCTTTACAGTAAATAAAAAACAATGCCTGAAACATTAATTCTGGGTTGAAAAGCCTCTACTAGATTATATTTTGTGTCAGAAAGCATTATGCTCTACATAAGGAACTACTTCAGCAGAAATCTTGTTGTCATGTATGTAAATTGACAAGAAAACTGCACTTTAATTTTATTACTTTTACATACATGACAACCAGTGTGAATCTGCTATTGGTTTTTATAATTTCTTTCTTGCACTAGGAGCATATGTAATCATGCGGTGCTAATACTGTGCTATTTCCCCTGACATAATAATGTCACTGAGGACAACTTAGGGATAAACAAACTGTAATTATCGGATACCCATTCATCCATAACCTTTTTTCCTAAGTCAGAATGAAACCCCGATTTTTTTTCTATACATTTGCATATACATATATATATATGAGTGCTCTAATTTTATAACAATGTATATCTGTTTGTTGTTTGTTTGTTTGTTTTTAATTCAGTTTTTGCCACTTTAGTAGCTCTTGCAGAATAGTTGTGATAAAAACACGGAACTTAGATTAAAGACCCCAAGGAATACATAAGCTGGTGTCAAGGGCTCTCCCTTTGGAAACACCTGATGAAGTCAATGTTGATGAAGCAATACGGGAAAATGTCCCTGAATTTGAATTATTTTGGATGGAATTTTATCTAGTTACAGTCTGATTTTTTTTTTTTTTTTCAGTGTAGAAATCTGCAAGCAAGCTCATCATTTGTGAGTGTTTTCATATATAAAGTCAGTAGATAATGTGGAGTAGGGAAAGTTTCACATATTTATCAGGTGGTTATCAGGAGTAGTCAACATGGATTTAGAAAGGGAAAATAAGGCTTGATCATTCTGGTAGTTTTCTAGGATGCCATGATCAGCTAGGCAGATGAAGAAAGAGCAATCAATGTTGTGTACCTTAATGTCAGCAAGGTATTTTGATACTTGTCTACCACAACATCCTTGCAATGAAACTTAGGAAGTGTGGGATAGATGAGTGGACAGTGAAGCAGTTTGATAACTGGCTGATTGGCAGAGCTCAGAGGGTAGTCATTAGCAGCACAGAATCTACTTGGAGGGCTATAGACATGGCTGTTCCCCAAGAGTTTTCATTGAGTGATATTCTTCAACATCTTCACTGATGACATGGATTCACTCTCAGCAAGTTTGCTGAGAATACAAAGCTGGGAAAAGTGACTGACACCAGAAGGCTGTGATACCATTCGACAAGACCTGGACAGACTCAAGAGTTGGGCAGTGAGGAACCTGATAAGCTTTAACAAGGGCAAGTACAAAGTTCTATACCTAGAGAGGAATAACTGCACACATCAGTACAAGTTAGGAGCTGACTTGCTGGAAAGGAGTTCTTGCAGAGAAGGATCTGGATGTCTTGGTGAACAGTAGATTGGCCGTGAACAAGCAGTGTGTCCTTGTGGACAGAAAGGCCAATGGTGGCCTGAAGTGCATTAAAAAGAGCATGGCCAGCAGGTCGAGGTAGGTGATCCTTCTCCTTTACTCCACCCTGATGAGGCCACATCTGGAATACTGGGTCTAGTTCTGGGCTCCTCAGTTCAAAAAAAGACAGGAATCTTCTAGAGAGGGTCTGGCAGAGGGGCACAAAGATGGTGAGGATCCTGGAGCATTTTCCTTACACAGAAAGGTTGAGAGACCTGGGTCAAGCCTGAGTTAGCCTGGAGACAAGACTGAGGGGTAAACTTCTACATGCTTATAAATATCTAATGGGTAGGAGACAAGTGGATGGGGCCAGGCTCTTCTCACAAGTGACAGTGACACAACAAAGGGCAATGGGCAAAATGTAAAACATAGAAAGTTCCACTGGAATATGAGGAAAAACTTCTTTACTTTGAGAGTGGCAGAGGTCTGGAACAGACTGTCCAGAGATGTTGTGGAGCCTTTTTCTCTGAAGAAGTTCATGACTCGTGTGGATGCCTACCTGCTGTAGGGAACCTGCTTTAGCAGGGCATTTGGATTCAATGATCTCCAGAGGTTCCTTTTCAAGCCCTGCAATTCTGTAACTGTGACTCCCACAGAGAGATGATTTCTATCCATCATTTGCAGAAGGACCAGAGAAACCACCCTGTCAATACATTTGAGGTCAGGAATGGTGGAAGAGGATAATTCTCTCCTTTTATTAGTCCTGTTTCTCCTGTATTTGCAACATCATAGCAATCTCTATGACTGCTATTCATAGTTGCCATGTTCAATGAGATCTTCTCTTCAATGAGAACTTCTCTGCATTTACCCTTTGGCAGTACTTTGCCATTGAAGGACTTTGGCAGAGAAATGCAGCCTCACACTGGGGACATGTTATAACCACATCACTTTGGACTTCCCTAAATTTGCTAGCACAGGCTCTGTGTCTTTCTAATGTGCATTGTTTGACTAAAGTCATCCTGTTCCAGACTTTCACAAGCTATGCAGTATGGTAACTCCTCTGCTGTCTTTCCTCTTCCCACCCCATATAAGCTTTCAATTACTGACATTATATTCAAAACAAAAGTATTCAATAAATTAAAACCAGAATGAAATCCTCAAGGCTAGAATTTAGAAACCAGTTGTAAATGAAACTGTGGTTGCCTTCATATAATTCAAGTGGTATAATGGCAAATAAAGTTCTCATTTAGAGTGTGATTTGTGTGCCAGGATAGATAAGAGGCTCATGCACAGTGATCCAATTTGATTTGGTCATAATGTATACAAAAAGTCCCAGTCTTCGACATGTGCAAGAGTTTGACCCCTGCAAAAACTTAGTTGGGAATTTAAAGAGGTGGGGACCCTATACAGCCAGCAAAGCAGAGGAAACTGTACTGCAGCATTCACGTTAACAAGAAATGGGCTTCATTATGAAGATTTGCCAAGAAAAAAATTTTTGTGCCAGACAAATCTGACCCATCCATGGCAGAAAATTTCTCTTGTCCTTTGGTGACAGGGATGAAGCACTGACCATAGAACAATTGTAAAAGCAAAATTAATTCCAGCATTTCCCAGATGAAAATCTCTAACAGCAAATTCCCAGAGTATTTCATGTGGAAGCTGCCACAAATCTCATGCGGTGAGTGAATAATGGGTTTGATTTGAACCCATCTGCCTGCTGGCAAAACTGAGAGCCCCACCAGATGTATAGATTCACTAATATCATACAACATTTGAGAGTTCTTTTAATCTCCTATGCCAATTCCAAAGAGAACCTATGAGCCTATTGTTCTCCGGAAAACCCTGGGAAAGCACAGCAAAGGCATACTTCTAAGTAGATCCACTAGTTGAGTGAGTAACTCTCCCTTAATTAAAGTTATGAAAAGAGTTAAGGTTTAATAGTTACAGCAACATGTTAGCAAAGAGATGAACTGAAACTGATTCTTAACATCTGCTCTGACTTTCCCATGGTTGTTAGGAACCTAACACATTCTGTCTTCCTCGATTTATACTTCTCTGTCTCCCAGAGACACAGGAAGACTTTTCCCTCTTCTGCAAATTAAAGTGGAAGGTGTTATGTGTGCAGAGTATTGTTTCTAAAAGAAAGAAAGATGATGAGCTATAAGGAATAATGAGGAACTGTGTATAATTGACCAACAGATTAATACCTAGCTCCAAGCCTGGTATGCCCAGCAGGCATTTGGGTTTTTTGGCCTCTGCTCTGTTTGCATGAGACCAGGATGGCTGGCAACCAATAGGACTAACTTCTCCCACCTATAGAAAGGGGTCTTAAGACAGAAGCTGGGAAGGTTTATTCATACAGCTTTAAAATAGGGCGGTGGGGGTGTAACTGGGGTCACTGGAATGGAGCCTGTATGTAATGTCCCAGTGCTTGTAGGAGAGGGATTTGCTAGTAAGATTCTACAGTCTTGTGTCTTGGCAAAGGAGGATGACTCACCTTTTGTAGTAAGAACATGAGGGTTGGTGTAAGTTTGGTGGCTGTGAAAACACCTGAGTATGGTCATGAGGGTATTAGGGCTACTTCCACTCAAAAGGAGGCCCAGTTCATGTGCCTTTACACTAATCCACATGGCATGAGTAATAAACAAGAGGAGCTGGAGGCCACTGTGCATTTGGAAAGCTATGATATAGTCGCCATCACAGAAATGTGGTGAAATGACTGGCACAGCTGGAGTGCTGTGATGGATGGCTGCTATTGACTTTTCAAAAGAGACAGGCTAGGCAGGAAAGGTAATGGTGTAGCTGTCTATGTTAAGAAAGATGTGAATGTGTGGAAATTAATGATGGTGATAATAGGGTTGAGAGCTTATGGATCAGAATATATGCAAAGGCAGTAAGACTGACATTACTGTGGGAGTCTGTACGGGCCACCCATCCAGGATGAAGAGGTGGACAGGACACTTATAAGCAGCTGGGTGAGGTCTCAAGGTCACTCCCCTTGTTCCTGTGGGGGACTTCAACTTCCCAGACATCTGCTGGATTTATAATACAGAAGATAGCAAACAGTTCCGGAGGTTCCTAGAGTGTGTGAGAGATAACTTCCTGATACAGCTTGAGAAAGCCAACAAGGGGGAAGCAAAATCCTCGACCTGTTGTTTGGTAACAGAGAAGGTCCTGTGGGGGATGTAAAGGTTGGATGCTGTCTGGGGCATAGTGATCACGAGATGCTAGATTTCTTGATCCTTGTTGAACCATGAAGGGGAGTCAGCAGAACTGACAAGTTATTTTAAAGATGCAGGAGCTGACCATCTCCAAGTAATAGAAGACAACCTCATGGGCAAGGAGACCGGATTGGCTAAACAGAGACCTTTGGCTGGATCTCAGGAACAAAAGGGAGGTTTATGGTCTCTGGAAGAGAGGACAAGCTGCTTGTGATGATTACAGTTACGTAGTGAAACTGTGCAGGGGGAAAATTAGAAAAGCAAAAGCCCAGCTGGAACTGAACTTGGCCACTAAGGTAAAGGAAAACAATAAATATTTTTATAAATACATCAAAAGCAAGAGGAGGTCTAGGGAGAATCTCCATTCCTTGTTGGATGTGGGGGGGCAACTTGGTGATCAAGGATCAGGATAAGGCTGAGGTACTTAATGCCTTCTTTGCCTCAGTCTTTAGTAGTAAGACTTGTTACTCCCTGGGAACACAGCCCCCTGCGCTGGTAGGTAGGGATGGGGAACAGAATAAGCCCTGCATGATTCATTATGAGGTCGTTTTGGACCTGCTCTGAAAGCTGGTGCTCACAAGTGCATGGGGCTGGGTGGATTGCACACTAGGCTACTGAGGGAGTTAGTGGATGTGGTTGCCAAGCCACTCTCCATCACTCCTCGGCAGTCCTTGCTAACTGGGGTTGCCCCGGCAGACTGGAAACTGGCAAATGTGACACCCATCTTCAAAAAAGGATGGAAAGATGATCCTAGTAGCTGCAGACCTATCAGTCTCACCTCAATGCCTGGGAAGGTTATGGAATGGATAATTTCGGAAGCCATCATGGACCAATTAAAGGTCAACAGGGGATCAGACCCAGTCAACAAGAGTTTACAAAAAGTAGATGCTATCTGACAAACCTGATTTAATTCTATGACAAGGTGACCTGCTTAGTGGATGAGAGTAAGGCTGTTGATGTGGTCTACCAGGACTTCAGTAAAGGCCTTTGACGCTGTCCCCCACAGCATCCTCATGTAGAAGCTGGCTGCACATGGTTTGGATGGGCGTGTGCTCCGCTGGGTGAAACATTGGCTGGATGGCCTGGCCCAGAGAGTCAGTGGAGTTAAATCCAGTTGGCAGCTGGTCACAAGCAGTGTCCCCTGGGGTTTGGTACTGGGGCCACTTCTGTTAAACATCTTTACTAATGATCTTGATGAGGGGATTGAGTGCACCCTCGGTAAGTCTACAGATGACACCAAGTTGGGAGGGAGTGTTGATCTGCCTGAGGGGAGAAAGGCACTACAGAGTGACCTGGATAGACTGGATAAATAGGACAAGACAAACTGCATGAGTTTCAATAGAGCGAAGTGTCAGGTCCTGCATTTTGGTCACAACAATCCCAGGCAACCCTACAGGCTTGGGGAAGAGTGCTTGGAAAGCTGCCTGATGGAAAGGGACCTAGGTGTACTGATAGACAGTCAGCTGAATATGAGCCAGCAGTGTGCCTAGGTGGCCAAGAAAGCCAATGG
This sequence comes from Centrocercus urophasianus, assembly GCF_019232065.1. Classification (NCBI taxonomy): domain Eukaryota; kingdom Metazoa; phylum Chordata; class Aves; order Galliformes; family Phasianidae; genus Centrocercus; species Centrocercus urophasianus. Next base: position 14,215,413 of record NW_024884833.1, on the reverse strand, counting down.
CCTCCTGGCTTGTAACAGGAATGGTGTGGAGAGCAGGACTAGGGAAGTCATGCTGTCCCTGTACTTGGCATTGGTGAGGCCGCACCTTGAGTACTATGGTCAGTTTTGGGTCCTCAATACAGAAAGGACATTGAGGTGCTGGAGCAGGTCCAAAGAAGGGCAACAAGGCTTGTGAAGGGCTTGGAGGGTACGTCTTTTAAGAAGTGACTGAAAGTATTGGGGCTGTTTAGAGTAAGGAAGAGGAGGCTGAGGAAAGACCTTACTGCTCTCTTCCAATATCTGAAAGGTGCTTACAACAAGAGTGGGGTTGGTCTCTTCTCACTGGTGAAAGGACAAGGGAAAATGGCCTCAAGTTGCATGAGGGGAGGTTTAAGTTGGCTATCAGGAAACACTTCTTTACAGAAAGTGTTGTTAAGCACTGGAATGGAGTTCCCAGGGAGGTGGTTGAGTCACCATCTGTGGATGTGTTTAAAAGTTGTTTGGATGTGGTGCTCAGGGACATGATTTAGTGGTGGGTTGTTATTCAGGATAGTATGGTTAGGTCATGGGTGGACTCAATGATCTTTAGGGTTTTTTCCAACCTGAGTGATTCTATGATTCTGTGATTCTATGATTCAATTTCAGGAAGCAGAAGGAAATGCTTTTGTTTGACATTAAAACAGGTGTCCAGATATTGAATTTACAGTCTTATGTGTATTTTAGTCACCAGTTCACAGAAAACCACGTCTTTCTAATTTATGGATGTCAAAATTGAGAGTACAATTTAAAATGTATGGGTTATTATTTGACCTTTCCATTTAGATAATGTATGTGAAGTTGTCAAATAGAGTCACATTTATATTTATCTTTGTATTGTATCAGAAATTTGACTGGTCTGAACAGCAGAAGTAAAATTACATCTCTTCAAGTTTAGAACTCTCTTAAAGTCATTTGAGGTTATTTTTTTAAACTCAGTAAAAGAATGGCTATATCATAGTAATTTTCCTTTAAGATGCTTTTGAGTAAAGAGAATATTCTCCTGCATTCGATTCTAAAATCTTACTTCAAATGTACAGTGTTTTTCTTCTCTCTTTTCTCCCTCCCCTCCCCTCCCTCCCCTCCCCTCCTCTCCCCTCCCTTCCCTTTTTCTTTCTTCTACTCCTTCTACTCCTTCTCTTTCTCCTCTCTCTCCCTCTCTCTTTTCTTCTTTTCTGTTTGTTTTTTAAGTCACAGAATAAAAACACACACTCATAGTTTTGTTCTCAAGCATATATTTGTAGGCAGATATACTAAACGACTACTTGCAACGCTCAGTGCCTAGTGAAGTGCAAACTTCTCAGGGAAATTTCTATGCTCTACAGTAGTTTGCTTTGCTCAAATATAATGAGTTGTGAAAGTTGTACTTGTTATCTTTCTGGAGTCAATACTTATTTGGGGGAGTTAATATTAATTTTTATAGTCACACCTCGTCATAGGTGTAGTCACACCTGCCAGAGCAACCCTCTGAAACTCACACCACCCCAGAAACTTGAAAGAATTCCAGAGTTTGGCCAAGTCAAGGGAATGACAGAGTGTTTGGGTAAGATTTCTCCCCTTCTAGGGTGCCTTTGCTCTTGCTCTCATCTTAGAACGATGTCCTTGAAAATGCATCAGCTGTTGTTGGGAGGGGGATCTGATAACAATTTTCGAACTGTTGTTTTGAATACGATGGAGATTTAAAAGCCACTGTCAGTAGTGAAACACGTGGAACATAGCCCATAATCAAAGAAAAGGGAAAAAGTCCAATTATAGAGAACACTGCAATTAAAAATAAAAGCAGAAACAATAGCTTTGGGCACATGTGATATTGTCACTGAACATCCTGCCTTACAAATAGTCCACACAGAGTAAGGCTGTAATGAGAGGTCCCAAGCTGGGGACAGGGTGCTGGTGCAGCTGGGGTTAGTCCAAGTCTGCCTCCAGTGGACAAGCTGGAGCAAGGAGAGGAAGGAAAACTGTTGACACAAAGACCCTACTACAGCAGTTCCACAGTAGCTTACCATAGGGAAGTGGAAGACAGCTTCCAAGAAATATCTTGCTCTTTGGGTGGGCCAGTCCAGCACCACACACAACTTTATTGCATAAGGCTGCAAAGTTCAAAGAAAGCTATGGGAAAAGGAAACTGTGGCTTACAATACAGAACCCAATCTGCTGCACCACACATGGCTAAAGTATACACTATCAGTAATCAAGAGAGGGACCTCCCTGAAGCACAAATGGCAGTGGGGTACCCTTCTATAAATATCCTGAGAAACAACAGTTTCCCTTTCCAGTTGCCTAAGTGACTCCACCTCCTCTGATAGCTTGCAAATGTTCCCTTGGTCAAAGCAGTTACCACCATTGCATGTGCTGTAGATCAAAAACAAGTGCATGGGAAAAGAGAGCTAAGCACAATAGGCATGGGTTGAATTGCACGCAGTAGGAACTGTTTTGAGGTTGTGGTTGTTCTGCTTCTATTTTTTCCATCCTCTTTATTCCTTTCCTGTTTCAGTTATGTTCTGATTTCCTATACTCTGTCACAGCAACCTGATGCCAATTCCAGCTCTCAGCTTCAAGGAATGAAACTCATACTCTGAGATTGATAATGGATGGTTTTAACGTGGCCTGTTTTCTCCTGCTGCAGGCACCAGGGAAATAGAATCAACCAAGAGCCTCTAAGTCTAAGCCAGTTCATTACCACCTGAAAACTTCACTGACATTCAAGCATATTCTATTATGAGCTCTTGATCTGGATGACAATGACCATGGTCCACGCGAGAATTTGGTCTGATACTTTTCCATTAATCGTCACAAAATTCGGTTCGGGGTTCAGCAGAACGTGATGAATTCATATCTATGTAAACAACAATAAATCATGAAATATGAAACAAGTTTGCCTAAACTCATACTTTTTTAGATGTAAAAGGTTTTTCAGAGGAAACAGAAAGGAATTCCTCTGGAACTAGTTTCTTTATTCCATAGTGTAATTATGGACATAGGAAATTCAGGAATAATACTGCATTTACACTATCAAATTTAAATCAGATGTCTCATATGTTAGAAAATTGAAAAAAAAATCAACAAATTACTTGTGGTTTATTGACAGACCATTTTACAGTCTGTTCCCTGTGTTAGGCTACAAGTTTGGAGACTTGCCTCTAAACATTTTAATTCAAAACTCCAATTATTCTTTCTGCCTCTGTGCAGATCAAACACTCTAATTCAGTGGTGGGTCAGATGGCTCCCCTATCTTCTTTGAACAAGGTATCAGGGACTGAGGAATCACAGTCTGGGCAAGTTACTTTCTCTTTTTGGAGACACATTTCTGAGTATTTAATTTCATGAAGATTATTCATCTGTGGTCATAGATAGGCGTAGGTCCTGAGTAGGATTTTTCCATTGTTCCTTTATTTCATTTTCACAAGTTTTCTTTTCTTCTACTGTTCCTGACAGATAAGCTATTTCACAGTGTCTTACTGGCTATCTTGATCATATAATGGCTTAGACTTAGGAAGATTCCTCTAGGGGCCATCGTCAAACCCCTGCTCACGCAGGGCCACTCAGAGTGGGTTGCTCAGGACAACATCCAGGTGGTCCTGAAGACCTCCAAGGAGGGATGTCTCACAGTGTATGTGGGCAGTGTGTGTTGAGCACCTCTTATTTTTCAGTTTGTGCCCATTGCCTCTTGTCCTGTCACTGGGCACCTTGGAATACAGTCTTCAACTTCCTCCTCATATTGTCCCTACAGTTACATCTATTAATTAATGACATCTTCCCCAAACTTCCTCTTTTCCTGCCTATGCAGACTTTCTGAGAATAGAACACTCAGCCTATTCCCATAGGAGAGGTTCTTCAGTCTCTTAATCATCTTTGTGTCCCTTCATTGGACTATCTCCAGTGTACCCAAGTCTCTGTTATACTGGATGAGCCAGAATTGGATCCAGAACTGCAAGTGGCCTCACCAGAGGGGAAGGATTATTTCCGTCAACCTGCTGAAAATACTTCGAAAATATGTCAGGTTAACATGTAAATTCATTATGATGCTTTAATCCCTGCATCACAAGATTGTGATTCTCCTCACATTAGAGCATATCTTTATGAAAGACATTTTGTTCAGGTGTCCAAGGTACAAATTTTCTTCTCTCTGCATTATAGAAATCATCATAGCTTTTAAAAAGCATAACTGGCATCTATTTATATACTCACTGAGGAACAAAGGTGTATCAGAGAAAAAAAAATAGCTTTAAATACTCAACAAGGCTTAAAATTTTTGCACCATATTTAGGCTCACTGAACTCAGTACTCTGAGTGTCAGTTAAGATGTAGAAATGCGTGCTGGGTAAGGAACTTCATGATTGAAGTGCCCCTGCATGGATTTTGTTGCACTCACATTTTTCAAAAGATGTAGGTCAAGGTTATTTCTTTTATATTTCTACTTGACCCATGGCCCTGAAAAAAGTACTGTAAAGGAACTGAAATTCAGTAATCATTTTCCCCTGCTTTTATATCACTTTAGTACTTAAAAAAGATAGAGTTGATAAAAACATTGAGGCCTTCTAAAGTTTCCCGCAGACATACTTTACAGGTTTGATCATGATGTATTTTTCAGGTACATTTACTTTTCTCCTCAATGGCTCTGATGTTATCTTCATCCTGTTACGGACCCTTATCTCAGGGGGATAAAATATCAGTAGGTCTCCTTGCAAGAATTACATATTCTGTCTTTCCATGGAGTGAACCCAAGTATGAATTATACTTTGTGAATGACCTTCTAACATGGAAACAGTATGTGAGAAGCAAGAGGAATTAAAAGGGTCATCTTCAATTAATGCTAATAAAAGAAAAAAAAGATTAAATGTACCAACTGCTGCAGGCTGGTTTACAAACCTGCTTTAACTCGACTATCTCACAGGCCTTTTTTTGACAGAAGTGGTAGGAAAGTATAATTTCTCTTTGAATTATAGTAGAAAGTCTTAGAGAAAATGTTAATAGAGCCTCAGAAAGATCTATATTAAGAACAAGAGGAATAAAATTTTAGAAAATATCTTTGTATGACCTTTGGATGTAGGTGCACAGTTGTGATGGTACTTTTTTCTCATATGAATTTCACTGGCTTGAATGAAATCGGATTATTTCCTTTGGACAGATACAAAAACAAAACAAAAATCGAGGGGAAAAAAAAGCTAACCAAGGAACTTTCTATTTTGTAAAATTATTTTAAATTCTGCAATCTGCTGTATTCAGAAATTCAGGAAAAATTATCCTATTTCTGTTTTTCCAGTGAAAATTTCTTCTTCAGTTATCATCTTTCCCTTTTTTTTCTTTCTTCCTTTCTTCCTTTCTGTACACGTTATTTCCTTCATACTCCATAAGCACTTAAAACAGTGATGAACACCCAGGTTAAGGTGCATTAACACTGGCATTTCACATTAGGAATTACAGATGAATGTAGGGGTGGGAAGAGAGGGCATATATTTGACTTGGCAGTAAGTTGTATGGGAACACAGGAGTCATATATACAGTCTGTAGACTTCTGGGATAAACACAGCAAGAATAGAACAAATTCTCTGCTGCCATTTAGGACTCAGGTCACTCTTTTTTGCCAGTATTCCACCTTAGAATACTCAGTTTTTTTTCAGCTCTCCCCCTCCTGCTTTCCTTCTCTTACTGGCTCACAATGCTTAAACATCATTTTGTTTTAGAGAAATGCAGATAAAATATTACTAAGGGAAGGAATACACCCTTCTTTCCCTCCTGTCTTTGGAAGAAGGCATGCCTCATTTCTGGGGCACATCCCAGCACCAGACTCAGTAAATGAGCAACTGTTGCAAATTCCCCAGTCTACAACAGCCTGGAGAAAGCACAGGTGTTTTAACTGTCTGGCTGAAAAAATACATGTAAGCATTTTATTTATTTATTTATTAACAGAGGAATTATTAATTGAATGAAGAACGGTGCCTTTCTGTTGCTTTGGTCACAGCAGTAGTCCTCTACATGTCTCATGAAGTTGCTCAGGATGGCCGTGAGATCCCTGAATGAGGAGAGCTAAATTAGCAGTGATTATCGCTGCTGTGAGGATCATGTAACAACTGTAGACTCAGTTAACATCTTCAGCTGTTAACAGCTGCAAAACTCCATTTCAGTAAGGTGTTTACTTCAGATCTTTACTCTTGCTGCAGTGTTTTAAAACTTTCTGGTGCATTAGCCCTTACTGGATAAGATGTATATTATAGCTTCAAACGAGTCTATTTTGCTGTACCTTTTATGCACTTCTGTTTTCCAAGTACACATTTTGCCGTAGAAGAGCTTAGTGTCTGTTCTGAGTCATGAAAAAGAAATCTCTTTGAAAACAAACAAAAACCATTCTCAAATATGTTTGCATGAACTTGGTTATCATCAGTCTTAGGCTTAATAATAATAATAATTCCTATTATTATTATTACTATTACTATTATTATTATATTACAACAATTATGAGAAAAATTATTTTTCTCATATTTTGTTCAGTGTGAGCACTGTCAAGATAATTGTTGCAGCCATGTTCCTTTGGGCTGCAATTTTTTTAAATCTGAAAAACAAGTACCCTGAGATTGCTCAGCACTTAGTCCTTCATGAAATGATACTAAGTTTTCCTTGGAGCTGATTATCTGCTTCATTCTTTACTTCCTTTCTACACAGCTCTTGGATAATCTCCTGCTAGAGATACTGACTTCCTTTCTGGTGAGCTATGAACCTGGTGTCCTAGCTGCATGATAAAATTAAATGTCTGTTTGCACATGGGGCAAAAACTCGGGATGTCCTCTTGATCAAATTACAAGTTTGAAAAATGACATTTTACTGTCTTAAATTCCAACCATACGTTCAGCTGGACATGGTACTTATCACTTTCTAGCTTAAAATGTAACAATGCAGTGTGCTTTTAGACAGCTGTTGCTGTGGGCTCTCCTTCCCCTCCAGGTGGCTGCACTTCACTGATGGGCAAAGTGATTTTTGTTTACAAAAAAAGCAGCTTTTATAGTTCATAAATTATTATAAGATCCTCTGGGAGGAAAGGCATGGTGCAGGAATGTAAGCTATTTTGAGTCCTGTTAAGAGAAGGGGACAAACACCCATACAAATTAGTCCAAAACTAAACTAAAGTCCTGTAAAACCTCCAGGTGTGCAGAAACACTGGGCCAATAAAATGATCAGTCATGGTTTTAATTGAAGGATCTGAAGGAAGAAAAAAAAAAGGCTAGTTGTAATTAAACTGTAGTGATCCCAATAAGAGGTCTCACCTTCCAATTTGCATAGAAGGGCATAAACTTATCTAAAGGACTTATGAGCTGACAGAAATATTCCCACTCTGCAGGCACACATCACTGCAAGCTCACTCAGACTGCACTATGTAACGTTTTTCTTTGTAGTACCAAGGAGATATCTGTTAAACTAAGATCTGCTGGGATTTGTTGAGCTGGAGATGTTAATCAATGTCTGATTAGCTATGCATGCAAACACAGACAGCCCCCACAGCTGCTGGCAGTGGGCTTTTAACTCAGCCCAGCAGCACTGGTGAGTTTTGAATCCTGTCAGCAGCACTGTGAAGAGTCTGTCTGAAATAGCGCCAAAATGCAGGCAGCACACTGGGAATGTTACCAAGTGGGAACCTGACTCTCTACTTTCAGTACAGAATGTTTTCTTCAATTAAAGAAAAAAAATAGTTATGTGGGATTTGAATAAACTCGCTAGATTTGGAACTGTGAGCTTATGTCATTTTTTCCACGCTTCCCTCAGAGAAATGTTTTCTGCAATTTAAATAAAGAAGTTCCATTTTCTTGCGAAAGTATTGACAATGGCAACATATCCCAGTGTTCTCCTTTTGCTTCCCTTGTCCTCCTTCGGGTTGCTCAGCTCTGTAGCAGCTGCACGGCTTTGAGATGGGCACTCCTGCAGCAGGGACCACTGGGACCCACAAGAGATGCATGGGTAGACTGGGGCAGAAGAGTGCACAGCATCCTGAAAGCCACACACTTGTGCATGCTGGGACATACACAACATGAAGGTCATGAGTTGCCACCCTGTGGCATCTGTAGAACAGCCATTATATTAATTTGATTTTGTATGTTTTCAACAGCCTCACAATAAAGAAACATTTAGCCAACCAGTTTTAGCAGGAAAATGTACTGGTAGAGTTTCAGAATTATTTAAATTAGTGTTGCACAACTACAGGGTCCTATTCAGGTCTGAATGCAAAAACATCTTTTACTGATATATTTGCCTCAATCTGCTTGAAATACATTAGCAAGCAACACCCCAAAGGGACCTGACTCAAGTGTATGCTGGAATTAGCTCTGGTTTCCACTCCAAGCTGCATATTGCCAGCTTTGCCAGTGGCGGACAGGATGACCTAACCTGCTTCTTAGTTGCAATCATTCACAGGCTAGCTATTAGAATACTCTGCAGTAGGCTGATTAATTGGGTTCACAAGGACATGGTGGGCTGTGAACCACAGCTCACATGAACGCCACTTTGTGGCAGTACTGATATTGGCCAGAGAAAGTGCAAGCTGTCAGCTGGGACAGATCCTGTCACTGCAAAATCAAGCAAGGGAGTATGAGCAGGTGCAGTGAGTATCTACAAAGGAGAGCTGACATCCTTTTTGGACTCCAGTTGGTGAAGCAGTGCTCCTGAGCAATTCATATCAGAGCTATGAATGAAAAAAAAGACTGAGGAAATCAGTCACACTCAAGTGAAAAGATTTTACAAGTGGGACTGAACATCAGTTCAAGACCATTTAGACGATTAGTACGTCCAAAAGCAATCATTTGGAAGCAGCTTGGAGAACAAGTGTGGATAACGAGTACAGATGGAGAAATATGGCAAATTTGCAAGAAGTTTGCAATTGTATAGTCAGTAGGGCAAATGCTATTCATCTCGTCATTGTTTAGCAATACTTATTAATTGCACAAGACAAGAAAAAAAAAAAAAAAAGGAGCTAATTGGCTAAATTGTCTTACATTGCCCTTGCAAAAAATGGAGCAGCTTGAGGATTTTCTTGTTTTATGTTTCATTGTGGCCACCAGGGCCCCGTGTTAGAAAGGTGTAGCTAAAGCATGCGTTAGTATTGCCATGCTATTCACCCACACATAAAAGGGCTGCTTGTTCAGAGGTGGGAAGGTGGTGAAAACCTTAGTTTTCTTAAATGCAGATGATTACCACACCAGCCATGTTTTCAGGTAAGATACCCCAACCTCATGCTGGGCAGGTAATCTCAGAATTTGATCTGAATCAAACTCATTTAGGATAAAAAAGTTAAAAGGAAAAAATAGTAAGGGGTAATATGCTGTCATAATTTCAAGCAGTAGTAGATTTGTAATAGTACCATACCTTAGATCCTTTATAGTTACTGGGTCTGACTCAGCATGAGAAACCATAGCCCTGGGAGACAAAGGCAACCAGAATCAGAGTAGAAAAGAACTAAGTTCAGGAGGCACTATTTCCTGCAGATAATTCAACATTAGGTTGATAATAGACTCTTTCAAGCCAAATATGTTAAAATGTTCCAGAGCAAAGAGTATCAATAAAGAGAAATCTCTCACACAGAAAACCCTGGTTCTGAGATTCAGAGAATGAAAGATTTTTATTTATTTATTTATTTATTTTTCTGTAGAGTCATTTTTTCATAAAACACTATACCTAGTTTTGGAGGAAGTAAAGACAAATGGTTCTCAAAACAAAGTGATGCGTCATTTTGTGCCTCAAAAAAAAGTAAAAATAATTACATATGTCTTTTCTTCCAGCAAAGAAAATGTTTTCCTATTTTTTGGATTGACCCCAAATTATTTTCAGCTTGCAGTTCCTTGTTTGTCTAAAATAACAGCTATCTATGACAATGGCCATCAAACTCCAGTGAACTAGATGGAGACACATCTGTGATCAGATCTTATAATCCAGAGATTCTAAGACATGCAGTTGCCAGTGGCTATTACCATACATGTAATTTAGGCAAGAAGTTGCCAAGTATCACTTGACTGTGGGTAAGTGTGCGCACATTCTCAGCCCCTGGCAATCATCAGGTAATTGGCATTTGTTTAGCCCTGGGTAGGAAAGTGAACTGCCAAATTGCTCTTTCAGCAGGAAATGTACTTTCAAGAACTTTTCCACAGCACAATTTTCCCTCTTGAAATGGCTTGCAATAACTTGAGGCTTGTGCAAAGCTGCTTTCTCCCCTTCAGAAGCTGTGGAGAATACACCAATATCATGAAAGCACTCAGGCTGTACTGGCATTGCAGTCCATGTCTCTGCATGCACAGATCTTCTTGCAGGATCCTGGATTCCTCTGGCTGAGGGACCATTCTGGAGGGGAACAGTGTGTTGCACTAGGACTGGAATGATGCAAGTTTGATCCCAAAGACAAATGGTAAATGGCTGGGCCTCAGAGTTCATACTGCTACTTGGGGCAGTAAGTAACTTTCTATTACATGGAAACCTTGCAACTAGACAACATTTTTTCAGGAAGAGCCAAAAGAGTACCTAGGAAAACACGGCAAATATTTTGAGGCGTCCCATGCCTTTCCAGCATGGACTGATGAAGAGAAACCAAGGGCAGCAGCCATCCCTCAGCCACAGCTTGATTTGGAGCAGGCACTTCTGCTCATGGTGAGGTAGCATGTCCACCTCCTTTACCCATACATCATGGCCATATTCCCATAGCCCATTGTGCTGTGCAAACAGTGTACAGCAGTATCAGTAGCTTGGTTACAAGTTAAGGAAATTATACTAAAATTGTTTTGTCATTGCAGGGAAAAAGTAAGTTATGAGGTGTTACAGTTGCAAACATTTTGTTTTATATGCTACTTCCAAGAAGAAAAATATTATACTAAATGAATAAGAAGTGTCAACCAATCAGACAGCCTGAGGCCTATCCCTTTCTTTAGTAGTAACAGTCCAGTCACACTGTTTTACAAGGCAGTAAGCCAGTCACCAAGTGGAGAAACCACCAGGCTGAAGTTCTCCTAGTGTATACTAAGAGAAGCAAGGGAACAAAATTACAGCCTTTTGAAACAGTGCTATTATTCTGCCGGTGCTACAGACTTCTTAAAATAGAGTTTTGAATAACTTTTTCATAATATTCTCATAAGTGGGTCAGATGAGCACAGTAGAGACACTGATTAGAGAAGAAGCCCACTGGTAGCCTGTGTGTCTCTGAGCAGCTGCTACAGGGCCGGCCTAGCACGACTCCACTCCAGACCATGGAGAGATGGTTCAGCTGTGGTCTGCATCCTTCCAGCCCCTCCCCTGGGTCATCAGCTCTTCCTCTTCATCACCAATCTTGTAGACCATTGTGCAGACATTTCAGGAGAAAGCAAGCTCAGTTGCAGGAGGAAGAAGACATTTCACAGAAGGAATCTGCCCAGGTGTGAAGTCCTTGGCATCCTCAGTGTGCCAATGGAAAAATGAAAAATATACACATGTCAGCTCATTGGTTACCCAAGGACAGCCCTGCAAATGGTGTCTAGGTGACCCTGAAATACGTCAAATACCTGCTCATCTTCTAAGTCTGGAAGGCAGGGATGGGAGTGCCTGTAGCTGTTTGGATTATAAATCATCACTAACCTATTTCCTTAACCTTTGGTGAGTCATGGTTGAAAAAGAAGCAAAAAAAACCAAACAAAATAATGCCAGTCATCATCTATGGAATCTACATTTGGAGCCATGAACTGTAGTCAAGGAAAACAAACTGGGAGATGCCTGGCATTGAAATAGAGCAAAGGGCAGAATTAACTTGTCTAACACTTGTAAATACACTGGAGAGGAAATCTCACTGCATTTAATTCTAGGTTCTGCTCATTTGGTGCCTCCAGTAAATTAAATTTCCGGATAAAATTTCCAAACAAATTACCATAAGCATATGGGGGTTTTTTTGTTGCTGCTTTGTTTTGTTTTTTTTTTTTTGACATAATTACATGAGGAATCTGTCTGAGCTTGAAAGAAAATAAACAGTAAACAAGGAAATCTATTCATTTTAATAGCTTGAGTGCAAGCATGGATGGTAAGAAAGCTCAGATGCCAAGAAACTCTGCTATTCTATTTAAAAAGCAGAGAGTATCAAGGCTTGTCCACGTTGTCCAAAAAGGCGTAACATTTAGCTAAGAAGTGGGATTTTATTCTAGGCCTCGATGCAATTATATGTTTTACATCTCTTTTAATGCAACACTTTGTTTAAACATGGGAATGGTATAGCAAACTTACAACATTATTCCCATAATTTACATTTATTGTAGCCACTCATTAAGTCAAATTGCTAGCACATGAAGTCATGTGTAAAAAAAAAGAGTGATTTAAGACATAACTTTTACAGAATGCAAACAGGAGAAATGAAGATTTTTTCATCAGATTCTGGTTGGCAGTCAAAGCAAAAGTTAACAATAATGCAAAGGCTAGCTAGAGGAAGGGTGATTACTAACAATTTGAAGATGATTTTTACACTCAGTTTCTTAGCAAGTTGCAACTCCCGCCAGGGGGCTCCCAAATATGTGTGCTTTGCTACTCATACAAAAACAAATACATAGGAGCACAAGAGTAAGTCAACTATCTATCATTCCTTTCACCCGCCTTCTAATACTACCAAAACATTGTTATTCTCACTCAATCTATGTAGACATTCAACATTAACATTTTCTACAAAAGATTGCAGAACACAATGTAATTAAGCAAAAATTTGCATTTGATGTGTGAGGGAAACTTTGTTGAGATTTGTTCCTCCCGAAGCAACATGTACACATGTATGCAATACTACTTTCACCTTGATTCATTCACACCAAACTTGTGCTATATGCACATACTGTTTTTCCATCATAATATTTGAATCTTAATCTTTCATTAAATAGATCTGAATTTTCCACCTTATTGCTCAGCCCTCAGTTTACTCCTTGATGTTTTCTTCTCCCTTACATGGATGAACCACCACCAGTCTGGAGAATAGGCATAGTAGGAATTCAAGTACCAGACAAGTAGAAAATGAGACTCGTTTATCTTTATGACCATGGAAGCTTTTCTGAGGGGAACTCATCCCCCAGGCCAGTCAGAAACCTGTTCTTCAGTGCTACTTCTAAACTGGGGACCTACAAAATGAGCTTTTACATTCAATTTCTTAGCAAATTGCAACTCCCATCAGGCTGGCTCCCAAATTTATGTGCTTCAGGAAGGAAATGAATGAAGTAATGCTGGACTTGAGGATGAGCAGGAGGAAAGAACTATGGGAACTGCATATATATGAGTGAATATACATACATGTGTTTTGCAAAGAGAGACTTGTGTAATGGATGGAATTAAAATATTAGCAACATATCCTGGTTGGAAAAAAAACAGCTATAACAGCACCAAGAGAAACAACAGCAGCCACCCTCTTTTTTAGTACCTGGTGTGGTGAGTAGTCAGACATTTCTCCTGTACATCTCATTACAGCTAATGTATTTGTAAAAGGGCCCTTCCCACTACCTGGTGCATTTTTGTTGTTGCTTTGTTTTGTTATTCAGTACAGCAGAAAGGAAAGGCAATAGCAGCTGCAAGAGCAATAGTTAAGTTTGAAGTTCTGATGGTGAAGCAGAGTTAGTTTCTGTGAGTCCCTATCTTTGGCAATAGTGTACGGCACACACTATATAGCTGTAGGAGTGAAAGGTGGTATTTTTCAGGGGCAATCAGGTGCTAAGAATGTAAAGGACATGATCTCACTACGGTGACAGCAGTTGAAAGGAAATTGCAGACTCCCCACCACTTCCACACTCTTACTCAGGTAGAACAGGAGTTACAGTGGCCCATGAGCCGCAGCAGTTGTAAGCCTCAAATTGGATGCACAAAGAGAATTAAAAAACAGTGGAACAAGAAATCAGAACCAGAACTGATGAAGTGCCTTCATCAGAACCAACCAGCATCACACAAACTGTCATTTGAGTACTTAGGCAGCTGAGGTGGGAGTAGGCAGGCAAGCCCTAAATGCACTGGGATCTTCAGAAGGTTCTTAGGGTAGGAAGAACACCTACACAACACCTGCCTGCCTCGTTTTCAGTGTATCTCTTCTTATTTTCTTTCTCTAGCCTGCCAAAATTTTTACACTGTTCTAGCAAACTTAACTCTGTAAGCTCATGAAGTATCCCAGTATTTACATAACATTTTCCTTGAAAAGTAAGAAAGTTGTAATCCATCCCACTACATTTTTAGTGGATTGGATGACTGAGAATATGTATGGGCATTTCACACTTGTGCTTGTGACAAACTTAGGAGACTCCAGGCCTTAGACTTTCATTGGTCCATTACAATTGATCTGTTCAGGGATGCTGGAGTTGCTCTGTGTTATTGTGCAAGAAAAGACACTGACTTACCTAAATTGATCTGGTAAGTGCAAGTATTGCTGAGAGAAATTCCTCGCCTTTCACTTCTGAGAGCAACTCTGCTCTGGACAGACTTCACAAGCCACTTCCACTGAGCTATGCTGCAGTTTCTCCACCTGTGCAATGAATTCTTTGTGAAGGACTTCAGTGTCTACTTTCCTTTTTGGGAAAGACAGGTTGGGGAAGCAAGGTGGAGGAGTTGCCCTTTACATGAGACACCAACAAGAATGTAATAAGCTCCAACTGGGAGAGGGTGAAGAATATGTGGAGAGCCTGTGGGTGAGAATTAAAGGGTGGGCTGAAACGGTTGACAATGTTGTGGAAGTGTACTACATACGGGTCACCAGATCAGGAGGATGAAGTCAATGAGGCCTTCCATAAGCAGCTGGAAGTAGCCTTGCCATTCCAATTATTCATTCTCATGTGGGACTTTAATCATACAGATACCTTTTGGGTAAGCAACAGTCAGGCACACATGCTCCAGACGGTCCCTGAAATGTGGTGAAGATAATGTTCTGATGCAGATGGTGGAGTAGCCAACAAGGCAAGGGGTGCTTCTGGACCTTGTTCTTTTCAACAGGGATGGACTTGTTTGGGCTATAAAGCTTGGGGGAAACTTGGGATATAGTGATCATGAAATGGTGGAGTTCAAGATCTTGAGTGGAAGAAGTAAGGCAGAAAGTAAGATTGTTACCCTGAACTTTCAGAGAGCCAACTTTGACCTTTTTTGGGACCTGCTTGGAGGTATCTCATGGTCTGGAGTGCTAAAAGGTAGGGGATCCTGTGAGAGCTGGGCAGCATTTAAACAGCGCCTCTTCCAAGCTCAAGATCGATGCATCCCCAAGAATAGGAAATCAGTGAAGGGAGGCAGGAGACCTGTGTGGATGAGTGAGGAGTTCATGGATAAGACCAAAGGGAATAAGAAGATCTATGAAATGTGGAAAAAGGACCTGTCCTCTTGGGAGGAGTATAGGAATGTTGCCAGGGCCTGCAGGGAAGGCTAAAGCTCACCTGGAGCTGAAGCTGGCAAAGGAGATAAAGGTTAATAAGAAGGGGTTTTTTTTGTTTGTTTGCTTGGTTGTTGGTTTTTTTTTTGTTTGTTTGTTTCTTTGTTTTGTTTTGTTTTAAAGTATGTTAATAGAAAAAGAAGACTAGGGATAATGAGGGTCACCTGATGAGTAAGGGAAGTGTCCTGGTAATGGGGGATGCTGAGAAGGCAGAGATGCAGAGCACCTTCTTTGCTTCAGTCTTCACTTCAAAGATTGCCCCTTAGGACTCCTGGGTCTTGAAGGGAAGAGAGTCTGGGAAACTGAGAGCTTCCCTCTGGTTGAGGAGGGGGTGGTCCAGGACAATCTACGTAGGATTAATGTGCACAAATCCATGGGTCCTGATGGAATGAATCCATCTGTGCTGAGAGAGCTGGCAGAGGCAACTGCTGAACCACTCTCTATCATCTTTGACAGGTCTTAGAGAACAGGGGAGGTGCCTGAAGATGGGGGGATAGCCAGTGTCACTTCAGTCTTCAAAAACAGCAAGAAGGAGGATGCAGGAAACTGCCAGTCAGTTTCCAGGGACAGTCACCTCTGGAAAGGTGATGGAACAACTTGTTCTGGATGCTATCTCCAAGGAATTGGAAGAGAAGAAGGATATCAGGAGTAGTCAGCCTGGATTCACCAAGGGGAAATGGTGCTTGACCAACTTGTTGGTCTTCTACGAAGACGGTGGCTGGGTAGATGGGAGGAGAGCAGTGGATGTCGTCTACCTTGACTTCAGCAAGGCTTTTGATGCTGTCTCCCATGACATCCTGATGCTGAAGCTGATAAAGTGTGGATAGATGTGGGATAGAAGAGTGGGATAGAGGTGGGTTGAAGAACTGGCTGACTGACTGAGCTCAGAGGTTGTGTGATTGGTGGGGCAGAGTCTGGTTGGAGACCTGAGACTAGAAGCATTCCTCAGGAGTCAGTGCTGGGTCTGGTCCGGTTCAGTATAGTTCAATATATGCAAAGGAACTTCTTTACAGTGAGGGTGACGGAGTATTGGAATAGGCTGCCCAGGGAGGTTATGGATTCTCTTCTGGAGATATTCAAGACCTGCCTGTATGCCTACTTGTGTAACCTACTGTAGGGAGCCTGCTTTGCAGGTGGGTTGGACTTGATGTCCTCTAGGGATCCCTTCCAATCTCTGTGGAAAATTCTGTGGTTCTTTGGCACTGTATCACAGCTAGGTATTTGTAATATTACAGCTGTTCTGTTTTCAGATGGAGTGTTCATCTTAGACAGTGTTTCTTCAGAACATTGATGTATTTTTCCTTTTTATCCCTAGAGTGTATAAACTAAGTGGATTGCAAATTTAAAAAATACAAAAGAGTAATTTTATTAGCTGCTGAAATGTGTTAACATTCCCGGTCTTTGCACTATGCAGAACAATAATATCCATTCCTAAAAGTGGAATTTCTGACAGATTTTTTTCTAGTGTTAAATTAAATGAAATTCATATTGTGTTAGCCTCAGTAGTACATAAATAGCTCTTTCTTAGTTTGCATTTATATTAGAAGACAGTAAATATAGAGAGCTTTTTGATCTGAGTAACTTACTGCACTGTGATCGTTAATCAGATGATATTAGGCAAGCTCTAGAAAGAACCCAAGGCTATGATCTTTTCTGTCATTAAAGAGGCTTATTTTTGTGGTGGTTTTTATACCTGGCAGGCCTGCAAGAAACAAGTAGGAGGCACAGATAACTGGGGTCACAATAATGGGAGAAATCACTGATCACTTCACCTGTTTTTCTAGATTCTGCTGGTGCTCCAAGTAAAGACTATATATGCAGAAATTTACTCTCTCTGGACACCCAAGATGGGAGCAAAGTGACAGTAATGTAGGGCAGATTTATACTCACAGATCACTCCGTACTTAACACCAAGGTTCTGAATATACTTTACTTCTGTCTAATTGGAAGCAAGATCACTTGCTTCCCGAAGAAGCAAGGTTTTCATCATATAAGCTCCATGCTCACTTGCACGTATCTGTTACCTTCACAAGCTCCACCAAGGCAGTCATTTATTGAAAAAACTGGTCACTGGATATCTGAGACCAAGAAGAAACAATTTGTGAGGGAGAAGATGATGCTTAAGTGGAAACTTTTTCCTTTTGACACACTGCAGGCAGTTGGTCTGCTTGGTATTTAGACTAGTTTACTACACAGTGTTCCAATTACAAGGCTGGAATACTTGTGATGGAAAAGCACAAGAATTTTTAATAATCTAGAGCTCAAAACATGTATGTTGACCATTCAGTTCATATTTTCTCACCTGCTGAGCTTGAAAGTGAACTGGAATGGTATGTGGTGCCCTTTAACCCATCAGCCCACTTCTGACATCTTGAAATAGTACTTACAGATGTAGGGGTTGGAAGAGACCTCCAGAGATCATTGAGTCCAACCCCCTGCCAAAGCAGGTTCCCCACAGCAGGTCGCACAGGCAGGCATCCAGGCAGGTCCTGAACATCTCCAGAGAAGGAGACTCCACCACCTCCCTGGGCAGCCTGTTCCAGTGCTCCGTCACCTCACTGTAAAGAAGTTTCTTTGCACATTTTTGTGGAACTTCCTGTGCTGCAGTTTCCGGCCGTTTCCCCTTGTCCTGTCTCCACTCACCACTGAAAAGAGTCTGTCCTCGCCATTCTGCCCCCCACAGATATTTATAGACCTGGATCAGGTCCCCTCTCAGTCTTCTTTTCTGAAGGCTGAACAGACCCAGTTCACTCTGCCTTTCTTCATAGGAGAGATGCTCCAGGCCCTTCACCATCTTCGTGGCCCTCCGCTGGACTCTTTCCAAGAGATCCCTGTCTTTTTGTACTGGGGAGCCCAGAACTGGATGCAGTACTCCAGATGAGGCCTTACCAGGGCACAGTAGAGGGGGAGGATCACCTCCCTCCACCTGCTGGCCACGCTCTTTTTAATGCACCCCAGGATGCCATTGGCCCTCTTGGCCACACGGGCACACTGCTGGCTCATGGCCAACCTGTCGTTCACCAGGACACCCAGGTTCCTCTCCGCAGAGCTCCTCTCCAGCAGCTCATCCCCCAACCTGTACTGGTGCATGCAATTATTCCTCCCCAGATGCAAGACTCTACACTTGCTTCTGTTAAACCTCATCCGGTTTTTGTCTGCCCAGCTCTCCAGCCTGTCCAGGTGTCGCTGAATGGCAGCACAGCCTTCAGGTGTGTCAGCCAATCCTCCCAGCTTTGTATCATCAGCAAACTTGCTGAGGGAAACCAGGACACCTTTTTTGTTACAGGAGATGAACCTGCTTCTTTTCTTCCTTAGTGATAAGTAATCCTGATTTCTTTTTGGGAGCAGTTCTGGTTCAAATAATAGCATGAGGATGTACAACTATTGCAGGTCATAGATCCACTCCTATGAGCAATCTGCTCACTCATTACAGAGAGTGCACTTTCCTCTGGAGGAACCATGTTATTTCCCTCCAATGTTGGTAAGAATCAGCATAGAGAGTGGGCAAGACAACATAGATTGCTGTCCATTTTCCTTTGTAAAGCTCTATTAGTTACTCGTTTCTGTAAATGTCCTAGTGTCTGAATAAGATCAGGTCTCCTTCCCCCCCCCAAAAAAAAAACCAAAACCGACTGCAGATTCTCTGAAGAGGTCCAAAGAAGTGGTGGTCCCCTAAATCCTGCTCCTTGCTGGCAATACACACCAACCTTCTAAAACCCACATAGTCTGGAAAGAGACTGCTTGGAGCCACTGTCTCCACTCCATTGCTCAATACTGTAACGTTTTTATGGAGTATTTTATAAAGGGCTTGTTCAGTCTTTCATATTTAATCTTAAGGGACAATTATTCTGTGCTGATGAGCATGAATTCTGAGATGCACACATCATAGCCAAACACATAGAAGATTTTGTATTCCACGAGCATTCAAGTGCTTATTTAAAATTCTTTTCCTCGTCTGCTGTAAGAATTTACTTTCTTTAAGCTCAAATATTCACTATTTGCAGACAGCAAACACCAAGGGTTTACAGACATGCAGAATTAAATTTAGCTGCAATCTGATCAAATAGTAATGGAGAAAAATATCCACTCATTTCACAGATCTAACTCACACACAGATTGTAAAGATGTCAATGCACAAACATGGATTTTAGAAAAGCCTGTATATCAGGATGTACACAAAGATTAATTGGTATTTTGTTAAAAATGCATTTTTCTCTCCTTTCAGTGCAAATTTCTGTTTTGCTAGATGCATAAACACACTTTACATACATCCACTGAAGTTGAGCAGCTGGAACAAGAGAAGAAAGGAGGAAAAAAGAGCAAAAAGAAGATAAATGTGGAGGCTAGGGGTTTTTATAAACTAATGTAATTATTGCTACTTTTACATGGATTTGAAGGTATATATCATCCCTATTCCCAACAGCGGTCAAAATGAGGATTGATAAGAAGCTGCATTAAGAAGTAAACTGTCTCAGAGCACTTTACCTGGAAAAATGAGGAACCTTATGATAATCAGTAGACCTGGTCCTACCTTTTATGGAAATATAGACAAAATCTGTAGGATTTTACCATACGCTTCCCATGAGCTCAATTCAGAAACTTACCATTTTCAAAACCAGGGAGGAGCTGAGCAGTGATTAATTAATTACCTCCCCATAGCAGCCAGTGGAAAGAAAAGTGCACTTAGCTGCCTGACCTCAAGCCATCTAACTTAGCAAGTCTGTAATGGAGAAACACTGTCATCAGACTCTGAGTGCCAGCAGCTACTCACATCATCCATGGAATGCAAAGCTGATAGTGGAAGGTTACAGAATGTGTTTATTAAACTGTTGCAGATTATCTGTACAAGATACTCAGGGAAAAATAAAATCTAGTATCTAATGTCACAGTGGATGCACTGCTTGCACAGCATAAGTTAGCAAATTTGGATATTATTTTTGTTAATCACTCATATAATAGACTCATTTCAGCATTTCTCTGTGAAGATCTCTCAACTCCCCTGTGAAGATGTGCCTCGGCAGTAGATGCAGAAAGCTTTTTGCTTAGCTGGTGATAGTTTACATATGGGGAGACAAACAAATTTTACTTACCTGACTTTCATTAAAAAATTTTGATCTTCAAAAAATACATTCCTTAAGGTCATTTAATAAGCAGAAAGCACTTCAGACTGTTGTCTTGCCAGTGATATTTAAAATCTACCAGTCTTCTTTGGGAGGCTCAGTGCAATTTTTGCTTTCATCTATGTGGCTGCTGGAAAGGGCATCTGGTTAACATTCTATGCAGAACATTATCTTTAAAAGAAAATGACTTGCCTATAGCCATGCTTCACTGTCAGTATAGATAGGAGTCCAACTCCTAATGTATAACCCCAGCTACATTGCCTGAACATACTCCCATATTTAAGGGGACATTTCTTTTTCACAATGATGTAAGTGATACATTAACAAAGTATCAGCCCATGCTGAGGGGTGAGTCTAGAACAGAGACAAGTACAACAGGAAACTCAGTGAATATCGTCAAAACAGGAGGATTGGTTTGAGCCTATAACAAAGAGGTGACATATCTGGCTTATAAGATTTAACACGCTGTCATGATAGTAAACTGAGATCTTTTGCAGTAAAAACAAAGCTGCCTAACCTTTCCACACCCCTGAGCCAGTTAAGAAGATTTTGGAGCTGTGGGTATAAAATGCATATAGGAAAGAGCAAAGGAACAAGGGAAACGTATGTTAAGAAATTAACTAATTAGAAAGATATTGGAAGCAAAGATGCACATGTGAATATTATTTTTGGAAAAAGGATTTCATTAAAGTTCTTTTTTATAATTGGAAAACACTTCAAGTTCAAGCCATGCTTAAAAGCATAACCATATGGAACAAGAGAGAGCAACAGCTGCACTCAAATATTTTCTTAAGAAATGAACATTCATACTCACTCTGTGCTATATCAAAATAACATTTCTGTGTATCAGCTTAGTTCACAAGCGCTTTTGAAAGGCAGTCATTGTTTGTCCTTTCTGAAGTCATTTTTAGCTGGAGCCATCATTGCTCACTCTTCCCCGGTGATACCCAGTGTGCTGGATCCTCATAATCAGAGGATCCCTTTTCTGATAGTAAAGAGGGCACCTCAATATTGCCTGAACAAGGAGAAAGTTCTGCCCACATTATTTCAGTATTTATGCAGCCCTGAAATAAACATTCAAGTATAATCCGTTAAAAATAAAACATTCAAGATCTTGCTCATAAATACTTTATTTATGGCTTTAAAAATGTAAGTTGGAATGTCAAACTGAAAAATGTTCTACACTTACAATCATATATTATACAGCACCATAAATTTACTGGACAACTTATAAATACAGATATTTCCCCTATTCCAAAGAATTTATATCTAAATCAGGAATGACAAACAGAAGGCATAGCAGAGGACAATATTTCAAAAGAGGAATGATGAGAAAAGAGTAAACACTGTCTAAAGTGATCAGTTTAAAGGGGAGAAAAGACAAGAAAAATGTCTCCTTTTACGTGGATGTAGGAGGGATAGTCTTAATGTTAAACTGAGGTCTGTTCCTCTCAGAAAGACAAAATGCAGCTCTGGGGGATCTTTGTTTACATGCTTGCTGATAATGTCTCTTGCTGAGTTTTGAAGGTTTGGTTGGAACTTGCCTGTGTTTATATTGCTAAATAGATTATTATTCTAGGTCCACTTTCAGAAGGACGCTGAGTTTACAAGTCATAGCTTTGGCTTGCTAACAGAGTGAAAAAGTACAGTCAGAGGTGGTACATGGGTTTGTTTTTCTCTGCATTCCTAAAGTGGAGGGCCTGTGTCAAGCATGGGGAGGAGCCATGACCATGGTGCAGACCTGACTTCAGAACATGGATGGACAGATCAACAGTATCTGTGTGAAGCTGGCTATGTGGGAAAACAGCTGGTGGCAGGCACCCAAAGCTAACCTCATTGCGATTTCAGTGAGCAAAAGCAGGGCTGATATCACAGACACTATGGGTATGCCGCAGAGAGGGACTTGGCGAAGAGGTGTCAGCGAAACTGCAGAGAGTAGCCACTTTTTTGGGTCTGTCATCTACCAAGGGTTAAAGAGTGGGATTTGAGTGAGGTGATGAATGAAACTTGTGGTGGGATAAGTATTCAGGACCTCAGACAGCTGGGTAATAAATGTTTGGAAATCCAGACTGACCAATTTCTAGGTATAGTGCTTTGAGGATGACAATACTCAATATGTGAGCTAGAAGCATGAGGAGTTATCCAAATTTTCTTTGCTGATCTTTTCATTCCTTTACAGTAATACATGAATGTCCTGTTCTTAATAAAAGTCTGGGTCTGGTAAAAAGTCAGAGCTGCTCCACTATGCCACAGCACTGGTGTTGTAGCTGAGATCCCTCATGGGAAACATAGTTCAACTGCAGCAGTAAAAAAATGGATACAGTTGCTTTGACACAAAAGCCCACTGCACTTTAAGACACAGTTGTACACTTGAAACCCTTGCCAAGGACTTATGGGAGCCCTGTGGTCATCTGGGACAGCAGCTGGAGGCAAGGTGGAGTACCCCATAACATCTAAAATAACACTAGGGAATGACGTTTAGGTAACTGAATCCCTCCCATGGTGCCAAACAAAAGAGTGGCAAAACAACGAATGAGTTAATATATGGAATTGGACTGATTCTTTATCTCAGTCACTTTCTCCTGATTATCACGAAACAGTGATAAACCTAGATAAATTCTCAAGCTGCAAAATAACCTGTTAATCTCCTGAGAGCTAGAGTCTGAATTGAACTGTTTGAAAGGGCCTCTTGCCCTGTCATTCCCACCTCAGCTTTGGGCTGTTATAGTTAAAGCAGACTCATTTTGTTGGTCTTCAGCACTTAGCAGAGTAGTTTAGCAACAATGAGGATATCAAGTGGCCAGAAGTGTATAGACAGCTGTTGGAGATGTGATGTTCTTGTTGAGCAAATCTCAAACGAACTGTGTCTTACAGCAAACATACAAGATAATTTAAACATTTAGCAGGGACAATTATGCTGCTCCATTAGACACATATCACAAATGAAAAGTGAATAATTAGTTTTACATGTGACAGTGTTAGTAGTACGTACAAGAAGTCTGTCACTGTTTATACCTAGCGACAAGCAGATGTAAAAGGCCTGTTGAGATGGAGTGATGAAACAACAGGCTCACTCACTACATTACTGCTTAGCAGTAACTTACCTCATTACTGCCAGCAGTAGTGCCACAGAGAAGCAGCTGAGCTTCTCAGTTGTCTGGAATATGTAACTTACATTTAATCAGTTTTGTTAAACTTAAATTGCCAACATTTTAACAAAACACCAAGTCTGCACAGCACTTCTATATAAAGCTATCTATACACACTATGTTAGTTACAAGTTGCAAGCGTTATGTACCACATGGGAATATTAAATCTAATGTTGAAAATTCTGTGAGATATAAAACACTAATACTGAAACAATTTCTATTTTAAATACTACCACAGTAATCAAACTCCATCAGTTCTATGATAGAAAGAAATATTTCAACATTTTCTTCTGTTTCAGACTACCCGTAGATTCCATCCATTGCAATTTCCTTTATAACAGAAATTCCAATTCCCAACCATTTCAGTTCCTGATCCCAGCACCCAGAGGCTAAACTTCTTTTTAATTGCATGTCCCCATTCCACCTCTCCATACTCAAAAGACTTGCTGCACAGAGTCTCATAGACTTTCTTTTTGGGAAAGAGCCTATGAAGACAGAATATACACAAAGACCACTGTTGGCAGCACAGTTGTAGTATGAGGTTCCTGTGCCTAGGGCACTTTGTAGGAGGATCTCCCACAACACTAAAATTCACTCTGGCACTGTTTACCACTAGGAGCAGCCCTGTGGACTATATTACCCTGAATCCTTGACAGTGGAGTCGTCAAAGTGACAAACAAATGTTCCTCAAAGTAATGTATTTTTCTTGCTTCAGAGTTACTGACCAGATGTACATTGTGGATAATGATTTCCAACTGGAAGCTAGACATAGGTTGCACTTAGATTAATCTCAGTAACAAGTGAAAATTCAGACCCCTTCTATTCAGATCCATCTCACCAGTCACAACAGAAAAATAAGAAGAGAAAATAAACAGAAAAATAAGAACTGAAAAATAACAACAGAAATAAGAAAAAATCACAACCATGTAAAATTCTAGTAAAAAAAGTTGAAGTTCTATAAGTAAAATACCCAATGAGATTAACCAAAGTCAGACATCATGAAGTGAAAGGCAGTGGTTTGACATAGATGAGTCTCCAGACAATGTAGCAAGATGTCAATAACAATTTAATCACAGACACAGCTGGAGAGATGCTGAACATCTTCACTATAACTGCACCAGGTGACAGTGAATCTTGGTCTTTCCCTAAGCTGCTGCACCACTGATTGCTTGGCATCTGCACTGTCTTCTCAGTTCTTTACAACCAGATCACTGCTGCTTTCAGTACTGATAGCAAACATCCAGTTTCAGAAATTGATTGCTGTACATTAAATATGCCTTCTTAAAGTTTATGATGGTGGAGATGTCACATAACGTTTGGCTTTTGATGTGATGTAGTGTAAATGTTGTAATCATGTTTACAACATATGATTGATAGTATGCTCTGCATAAACTCTTTCCTATAAACTTTCCTGTTAAACAGAATCACTTCCCAGTTCCCAATCTCAACTACCAAATGAAAAAAGAAAAATTAAATTGGCTCAAACATGTTAAATGGCTCTGAATAACTCCTCAATAGCAGCAGCTCCAAATTTGAGTTTGCTGAATTATTATACTTTGTCTGCAAATAATATTTGTTTGTTTCACTGAACCTAGACTCATGCCCTACGGAAAACTAACATGAGATATCAATGAATGCTCAGTCTTATATTAAAACTCTTCACTTGATTATCATTTTCTTCCTTTTTTTCAGCAGTTTGATCAGGATACGGAAATCAATCCTGAGGAGGGGGCTGTGAACTTCCTTGGCTGCTTCTCTGCCGAGCAGTTTTCTTCCTTCAGCTGCTTAGCACTGTAAACTGCAGTAATCGCCCTAAATGACTCTGAAGTTAACACAGCCAAGTCTGCAGGCAAGGAGTTACTGAACTCTGTTACTATTCCATCTCCAGAGTTGGTGGGGAATAATCTCTAACACAAGTGGGTGGCAGGTAACATCCGTCAGATACTAAGGACTTCTACTGTAAACCCTAGCCCAGAGCAACCTGTGTGTGGGTGGGGCATATTTTGCACTGAGTTGACCTGCTGTGATCACTTGATTTGCTCAGAACTCCTCTTCAGCATAATACAGGCAAATTGTGATTCCCATGGAAGAAGATGGAATGTACCAACTCAGACAAAAGGAAGGCATTCAATTCTTGTAATTATGTTTGATAGGAAAATTCAACTACTAGTAATAAATGGAAATACATCTTAGTAAAGGAAGAACACAGTAAACAATCTAGAAAGCAATACCAGCAGGAACAATAGATCTCGATGTACATTTGTTCTGCACCAGACATGTACAAGACTGAAATTAAGGCTTTCAAGTAACATATATTTAAAAAAATAAACACCTTGAGTTAAGCAACAGTCAAATTCTGTTTTTGAAATTCTGATATTGAAATGTATTATTTTGCTATTATGTGCTTGAATCCACAGTCAAGAATATCTAAAGCATACTGCAAACTTTTGGGCAAATGGGACATAACGTTAAAGTTGATGCAAAATCATCATTCCCAGGAGCCTGGCACATGGCAGAGCTGTGCTGGAATAATTTAAGTCATCAGATTATCTTGTGTAGTAGTGGGAGACACTTTAAATTATGGAAGGACATCCAATTCTCCAGATGTTAAGATAAATATTTTCAAGGTACTTCGAATATGAAGTACATAAACAGAAGGGTTCATTCTTAGTTATTAAGAAGAGTAATAAAAATAAATACAGCT
Source organism: Centrocercus urophasianus (assembly GCF_019232065.1). NCBI lineage: Eukaryota > Metazoa > Chordata > Aves > Galliformes > Phasianidae > Centrocercus > Centrocercus urophasianus. Next base: position 14,189,067 of record NW_024884833.1, on the reverse strand, counting down.
AAAACTAAAGAACATCTGAAGGCTCTTTTATGAGACAAAACATAGAGGTCTTTTCAAAGTACTGGTTTATTTTTTCACATTACTCCTTTTCATTTGCAGAGTTCAGGAATTAATTTGACAATTTGATCCAACATTTTTGCTGAAGAAAGACACAACTAGTCAGCATAAAGAAGTCTCTAAAAAGCTGCTAGACAGAGAAGCTCACTTAATCACTAGCAGCACTGATTAAATCCAGAGCCACAATAAAAGTGGATAGACAATATATGCCCTTACCTTAAACCATCTCAAATACCACATAAAGGAAAAAGGGGCAAAGTAGCATGAAAGAGTAATATAAGAAGAGAAAATGAAAGGCGTTCACACAACATCTCAATTTTTAACAGTTGTGTAAAACTCATGGAAACAGCAAATCTTGAAGAGCCCAGTCGTCCCCTAGTCTCCTGTTTCACCTAAAGAGACCATATTTGTTCTCTGTGAATTACAGACCAGGAACAAAAAGAAGAATCACACATCAGATGAGGAGCATGAACAAGTGAGAGATTTGTTGGTTTCCCTACAGATCAATCAATTTTGTGTGTGATGGATGAGAAATGTCCTACAAGGCTCTGGTTGCCACAGTAGTATATTGCAAATTCCTTTTTTTGTATGGACAGCAACTGGGAGGGAAGCCTACACCATCAGGCTTACACCAATAAGTGGGATCTTTCAGCCATACCCACATGGTTATTTAAATGCATAATGTCTCTTGTCAACCTTTCCTTTTCCAATGATGATTGTATGTAACAATACATCTTCAAGAAGGGAAATTTGAGTAAGATCAACAGAAGTGCCTTTGAAGTGAGGAATATACTGAATCCTAGTCATCAAAATTTGTGAGTTTTCTTTACCTGTAGGGAAAACTGTGGTATTTGATGGACCTGAAGTGAGGCACCCTCATAAAAAAAGGAGAAAACATCTCATACTGTATTAGGAAAGGAATATAGTATTCTGTACACAGTATGAGGTAATTTTTATGAATGCTAGTGTTACTGGAGAAATTGCTTCATGGAAATATCAGAAAAGACATCCTCAGAAAGAAGGATAGGGCAAGGAGTAGGGAAGTTGAAAATGAAGCAGAAGATAAATAACTGTCAACTGGATCAGCAAATAACTGTATATGGAACTAACAGTGAAGTCAGGTAAGGTCTGGACAGGGCTACTATAATTTAGACATAAAAGATGAAATCACTTAGAAATCCCACAGACATTTTTCTAGAGAAAGAGAAGCTTAGGAATATAAGAAATATTTTAGGATCTTCCAATTAGGCTTAAGACTGTAAGGACTGAAACGCAAAGACATTAGGGATGGTGATATCTTGTATGTATGGTGAACACATGTAGAACTGATAATACACAATAAAGTTCAGAATTCAGTTCTTTAAAGTGAAGAACACCAGAACCTTTAAAACCCACAAAATCTTCCTTCAATTCACTTGTGTGTGTGCCTTGGAGTATGGTGAGGGTTTACAGATCAAGATGCTAGTTTTAAGTTTGTTCCATTCTCATTGTTCTGCATGTGCCTTTTGCATAGATCAGACACAACTCTCAATAAAGGATTGCTAAGTATTTTGCAGGTCTCTCTGTTTTACTTCTTACACTTTAGAACGCACAGATAGCATTTACTTTAAGCTCTGAAATGAGGGACTACTCTGAGGGAACTGAAGAGCACCAACTGATGAATGAACTGATGATGAACAACGAAAGGCCTGTCTATTTTGGGTGACTACAGCGAGGCTCCTAAAATTTGGTGCATTTTTTCCAGACTTTTTTACCTTAGCAGACATTTTACTTGTCAACATAAACTACATTTTAGACAATTTGGGGTCATATTTAACCTTGCGCCATCATGTCAGAATATGCCATAAAATAGCCATCCTATGTTACTTCTAATTCTTGCTACCTCCTGCTTTCACTGGCAAATAACTGATATTTGCAAGTTGATTGGTAAATTGAAATGACTGCTATTAAAAATTGGTGCCATAAAGAAACTCATTTCTCTTCCTTCTTAAAAGGCATTTACATGTATACCTAGAAGACTCAGAAGTTTTTTGCAGTGGGAGAATTCCATTTTCAACCCAGCAGCTCTTAGTAGGTGCCCAGTTCCCCCAGCATCCAACACTGCTGAATTCTGCTGATGTTAGATCAAAATACAAGCCCTCAGGCCTGAAGAAGCTCCTGCCAGTGCATGCCTGCAGCAGCCTCCCAACTCGGGAGAATAATGGGTGATTGAGGGCAGAGCCTCGGGGGAGGGGCAGTGAGGGGACACAGCATCGTATGGAAGCTCCATAGCAGGAAGTCCACATATTCTGTGCTGCAGCAGAACATTGCCTCTCTCTGCCACTGAATGCTGTGCTCCCATGTTTCACAGCACAGCTTTAAGCCTAGCTTTTTTTATAACTACATGTGACCTTGTAAATAGTAACACCCAAGAGAAAAAGAAGGATTTCCCCTTCTTAAGGTGCTCACAGCATCAAAACTTCTTGCACGTTCACTCCTCGGGCATCTTTGGTAGCCTGGCTGCAAAATTAAGGCAACAGCAGAGTAGTACCGAGCTCTGTATTAACTCTCATTTTGTGGTGATTACTGTTGTGTCATTGTAGCAGATGTAGAATTGCTATGGCGTTCTTCTTCCATTTTGTGTTGTCACCTGCAAGCTGATGAATCCTAAATACCCCTGTATTATCTTCCTGAAAGACCAGTAGTGAGCTGCATAGCTTTTGAATTTGACCCAGTTCCTAGCAGTTTCTTCAAGGTTGCTTTGAGCCAATTAGGATTTGCATTGTGAGACTGTTTCCCACAACTAAAAGACACGGTCCTTGTATGTGGTCTTTGTGCTTCCTCTCTGACCCCAGTTATTTGTTGCACAGAAGACATGTTGCTGTTGCAATTATCCTGGTATCTTTAGTTACCATCTCCTCTAAGCCAGTAATTTCTAGTGCACATTTTGGGTCCAAAGCAGCCAATAGCTACTTTTCGATTGCTTCCTTTTGCAGACTATACACTAACAAAGCATGCAACATAGCACTGAAACTCTGCAGATCAACGCAGTTCCTTTAATTTTCTTAACTGAACCAGTCAGAATGTCCTTTGTTTATTCCTGTCCATTTAGAGATTCTTTTTTTTTTTTTTTAAAACCTAACAATATTGCACAGATTCTCCATGATCAGTAACAACTGTGTTCAGTAAATACACTCTGTACAGAAGATGTGCAGTTTTGTATCTCTTCTGTCTTTTGAAGTGGGACAGAGCAAGAATGAGGAACCACACAGATAACTTTAAGTATTCTCAACAAATGCTTGTATGTTGCTACGTTATACTGCAGTCTTTTAACCTGACAATTTCCTGAATGTACTGAAGTAAATACTTAACTTTCAACATACAACAGATGATCACTCTAATTCTGGTGTTTTGATGACATACTGTGCAGAATAACAGTACAGAGGAGAAATTTGAGGAAATCTTTATGAGGGAGGTAGCCACGCTGGAATGATGCACTTTTCCACACAAAACTGGGAACTGATCATACTGAAGTCAAGATGAGATTTGCTCTAGCTGGGCATCTGGGTTACTGCACTATTTGACTTCTTTCGGTGTTGCTGATAGAAAAAGGCTCAACAGAAGTAAACCCTGATCCACACATTGCTTCAGAGATCTCACTCAGCATTTTGTTGCTCCCGGCAACATTTGCCATACATGCTTAAATGTTGCAAAGAACTGTGCAGGAGAATTTGGCCAATGAGTATGTCAACTTAAACATTAAAATAGCATTTGACATTAGGATTGTCTCTAGATGAGACTCCTCCCTACACTGAACCTTTTGACATCCACCTTAAAGGGAAAAGGAGAAACTACTATAGGCACGTTCTGTGATCACCATTCTAGTAGGCATAGATGAAATAAAAATTCATTTGCATGGATGTCCAGCAAACCAACGTCATTCTGGGTGGAAAACTGTCAGCAGGACAGTAATATATTATCAGCAGACAAGAAACATTTCAGCACGGCTATAGCCAACAATGTGAAGGGCAGGCAGGGGCTAAGACAGAATTGAGGAACTGGAAGACGTGTGCTGCTAGTACTGGATAAAGGCTACAGTGGAACATTAACTCAGGTATCTGAAAGTACCGAGATGCTTGCCATGCTCTAAAGTTACTGAAAAGTACAGCAAAACAAAGTGCATGCTTATTAATGAAGAATATCACAATGTTCCCTGAGTGCAGTTACTGCTCAGAAACCATTAGCAGTTCTCACAGCCAACCTTTCTGTTCAGTGTATTTCTCAGGTTTAATGCATGTATATACTGAAAAAAAAAAAAAAAAAAAAAAAATGTAGAACATGGTGATGAAGTAGAAAATAGTAGAAAACCTAGTAGAATGTAGAGAAATCAGAAAAAAAGCCGAAGAGAGTATGGTTCTTTCTGAGGATTTCAGAGCTATGATTCATCTGTTTGTTTGTTTTTCACACCCTACAGTCACACTTCACACTGACTGTAACAGGACTCATGAACAGGACTCCGCATTTGAGAGATTCTGAAGTACAAGTAAATGTTACACATAAAATGTTGTATTCTGTTTTCTACATTTCTCTCTCTCATGCACCTCTCTGGCACATTTTCCATAGGGCTTCTCACTTCAGTGGTTGAGAGGTGTTTATTGCTAGTATATTCAACTCTTATTTTTTCAAGCAGAAGAAATTGCCTGGACAAAAGGAAAAATCACGGAAGTGAAAAAGAAAAGAAAGGTTTTTCCAAAGAACTAGAAAGTCTCACTGATTAAAAACCTTGCAAAATAGAAAGGAATTGCCTAGCGAGAAAGATTGAAGAGCAAGCTGTTATGCTATAAATTCCCAGGTTATTACTTCAGTCTTTGTAAAAGTTATCCCTCTAGAGGCCAGCAAAGTATCAAAAACTACTTGCCATGAATTAGACTGTAATACTACGGTAGAACCAACTCTTACCCAATTATTAATATTTAAAACTACTTCCAGCTGTCTAAAGGCTGCCTTTTGTATTCAGACTGAACTGCTGCACAATTACAGCAAGAACATAAAGAACATGCTATAGTGTTACATTTATTATGATCTAAATTCTGTGTGTAGGATCATAGCTGTCAGTACAGAGTTCTCACTAAAACATATACTGCCCTCATTTGTGAAGGTAATATACATCTTGCCTCACAAAAGTGGTGCAAAGATTAATTACTGTAATCAATATGCAGAACAGCCTCAATAAAAAGTGCAACGGGAATGCAAATCAGTATAAGATTTGGCAAAAGAAAAAGGAATACTGTGCCTTAATTTTAGGGAAGAACATGCATGCTTATCTAATGCTTTCGTTTGGAGCAGGTCTTACTTCAAGGAATGATCCTGCAGCCCTCACACAGCCACAGTCCCACAAAAGTTTGCTTGAGGAAGGCCTTGAGATTCAGCTTTGTGTGTTTTGTCTCAGTGCCAGGAAATATTATCCCTTTAATTAGTGGTCCATTTCTTTGATAAGTGTTCAAGTGGCTTCACTACAATCTCATCCCTTCAGTTGTCATCCAGCACCGGGGAGGTAAGGAGAAGTGAAGCAAGCAATGAATTTTTCCATGATTTCTAAAAAGTTATATTTCTAAGACACTACTTGTGTGGCTGGGCAAATGGATGGATGGATAGACAGACGGAAAAGGGAGTTTCCTTTATGGGATTCCAATAATTGGTATGTGGTTTACATTCCATTCAACTGTAGGCCTCTGATTTTAATCAAAAACAGGCTTGAGCTACTAAACTACCCCTAGTGCTCAAAACATGCCCTGTTTTCAGCCAGTGACTTTTCTCACATGCACCTTTTCTCTGACACCCACAAGCCCCTAAGAGTAATGTGGTCATTTACCACCAAGAATTGTTTCAGGTCTGATAATAGGAGCTAGTTCAGAGCATTCCTCCTGGCAGAGGTTTTCTGATTGCTAGCTTCACAAGTAGGAATATTTCATAGTGCAGTATTTGAAACTGGCAATGATTTCATGAAGATGTTTTTTCTCCTTTTCTTATCCTAGGCTCATCCAACTCTGGGAAAACCTTGTCTGGACAATGTCATGGAGGTCAGCAGCACAGCTTAGTCTTATAGCCAGACACTAAAGCAGACAACTATCAAGAAAAGTCCCATATTCAGCAACTGAAACTGCTGTGCAGTAAGCACAAATGATTGAGGGGCTAACACCTTGTCCAGAACTTGTCAGACTAAATAAGCAACAACACAAGATATTTCAGCTTTAAAGCTGGTGGAAATGTGGAGAACTTCCACATCAACTGATGCTGTCTGAGGCCATGGTAAACATCCGACGACTTTTATACCACACTGCAGTACTATACTATTCAGAACGCTATTTGTACCATTTGTGATTGGTCTGCAGTAAACCTTAAACATTTCCTTGGACCCTGCCTTACACATTCAGCTAGCTTGTTAATTTTTACAGATCTGTTTAACCTTAAGTTTTAGTTAGATATTTTCTGAGCTCACACTGACTAGCCTGTCTAGGTCATAACTGCATAGACTTTGGAGATATCTGTACCAAGTGCTTCAAGTCTCATCTTCAGTGCTTGCTGCTTGGGCAGCCAACAAACACAGTGGAAGATGTGCTGCAGTATGACAAACTGTCTAACAAAGGAAGAGGAGCTTTGCAGTTCAGGGCTCTGGCAACCCTGCCCCAGTAAACATGCTGTTTGTTCACCTCATGCCTCAGTTTCCCCTTGGGGTGAAGACAACTGGAGACAGATGCAGATCAGACATCAAAGGGAAGGCTAAGCTCACCCTCTGCCTCCCACTGGGCAGTGCTGTGCTGTGGCCACAGACAAGTACTGCACAGTGTTACTTGTTCTTTCTTGCTTGTCACATCCTGTGAAGCCACAGGACATGGCTTTGGCAGTTCATCAGTTTTCAGCTTGCACTGGGAAAGTAAGAATTGTTCATATTCTGAAGGGAATGAAAACATCAAACACCTTTTCCTTCTCCCTTGTTCTTCAACAGTCTCTTGACATTCATTTCTCTACTGTTTATTCAGAAAATGAGACCTTTGGGACAGTCTTGTTCAATGAGTAACATACTGGATCTTTGATATAGGTTACTAGCAGTCACTAAGCAAACTCTAACAAGCCAAGACATTAGCACTGGCTGGTGAGAAGTATTCAAAGTTGCTCTTTGGATTGCACGAGTCTCAGCTAAATCCTCCACCTCCAGTCAAGTATTTCCCCTCTCATATCACAATGCAACAAGATTTCTCTCAGGCAAAAGCTGCTAGCACTGCACTCTAATTTAAGAGGTGAGTCCTGTTCAGGTCAAGAAGATAGCAGAGAATATTAAAGAATGGCTTGATTTGGAGAGAACTTCAAAGGTTCCTTCCTGCTATGGTCAGGGGCATATTCCACTAGATCAGTTCACCCAAAGCCCCATCCAGTCTTCTCTTGTATCAACTGCATATACTCAGCTCCACACTTGCTACTGGATACCTTGATCAAAATACATTACAATGTTTTGTCCTACACTTTTCACAGATCCTGATCTCAGTCTTGAAGACCACAATCTGAGGATTCACTTTGAAAGAGATTTTTCCAACTATCTTCAGAGAGATAATGCAGTTAATTCTATAAACACAGGAGTTGGGTAGTGATGGTGTTAGCAGCACTGTTGATTTAGAGTAAATCTATCAAAATCAGTGATAGTCTACAGGACTGAAAGCAGAATTTGCAGCTTTGAACTGGCTAAATCACTTCCAATTAGATGAATAGTAACATTTTGTGAGGCTTCCTGTTGTTGTCTGATCATTTAGGTTTCACCCACCCATAGCTGCTGATTTGGTTCATTAACATTGTAACCGCTTTTTTCTTCTTCTTTTTTTTTTTTTTTTTTTTTTTTTTCCTGCTATGAGAGAAACCATAATTTAATTTTGGATGCTGAGGTTCAGCACGGAAGTAGTCTTTGGTACTTTTCTGGTAGTAGTCTTTTGGTCTTTTCTGCTGAACACCTGGTTTTCGAGGGGTAGCACCATTTACTTACTTTGAACACCAAAACAGCCTGATACAGTCTTTGGATTTGTCTTTTTAGGCATAACTGTAGTAGATTTGCCCTACATTTGATTAGGGGAAGGTGAAATCCTGAAAAAAGCCATAACCAGCACACCACAGGGGACTCTGAGCAGTACAGTCAGTTCATTTATCCATGCCCCAGTGCTCTTCCCGGGCTGATCAGACAACATCTTTACACATCATGAACTATAATCCAGCCTTCAATGTTAATTAAGGTGTGACCACATAAACTTCTGCATTTTTTCCCCTTCTCTTCCCTTGGTTGGCCACAACTGTTCAAGTGTTGCTGAAAGTTATTATGTTTAAGCATTAAAAAATGCTTAGCTAAATAAGTTCGCTTATTTGCTTTTGCAGATAGTAGCAGTCCACCCACAGAGCCCTTTCAAATCTCTTCAGTGTTTTGGAAAGTGGATAAAGGACTTATTCAATGACGTGCAAGTTATGCCTGAGCCAGGAATGAAGCGTGCATTTCATGAAATGAGAAATAACCTCAGACCACACACACAGCATAATTTCTGAACTCCAACTTGTGCTCTCTTCCCCTTGTCTCTGAAAACACATACACACTCCTGCTAAAAAGCAAGATGATGACCGACATCCCTAAATCCTTTAAATATTCTTCTACAGCTAAAAACAGAGGGAGGTTTTCAGAGCTTAGGTGGTTCATTATTAGCAAAGAGCTGATGAAAGAATGGATTACTACAGTATGTTCATACCATGCCAAAAAGAAATAGTGAAAAGCGTATGCCATCTAAACACAGTTTCAGGAGGAGAAATGGCTGATGCAAACATCCTAAAGCTAATTTGACTGCACAGAGAGACGGCAGGAAGCCCTCCCCACAATTTTGTTGAAGAGTAATGTTGGTTATGACATGACTTGTTTAGTTCAGCTAAAACCAGTGGGTGTTTCAAACATTACTTTCCATTATAATCTGGTGAAGTAAAACAGAGAGAAAGTTTACTGCATACAAAAACGGCTCACATCCTTTCCTCTCCCAAGCACAAGGAAGGTGCTCACATGGCTGGTGAGAACAAACTACATACAGTGTAGGCAAATGGCAAACTTCTTTTGCAGTTGCAGTTTTGCATGCCACAGCTATTACTCTATTGCCATAATATCATCTTCTGAGTTTAATTTTGGGTTCCGAAGTGAGTGCTCTTAACCACGAACACAGTGGCCAAACCCATCTCAGTTCTCCTGAAATATGCTAGTCTGAAGGAAGCAGCTTCACTGTGGCCGGGTAGGGAGTTCTGGAGCTTTACAGCTGCAGCATGTCTACCAAACTGCAGAGCTTAAAGAGAGTCAGGAGAAGTGCTCACAGATCAACTTCTGTCTCCTAGTATCTCCTCTCGTATCTGCTCAATTGTCATGATACCCCGCTGCCTTGTATGCTGCTTCTGTGTGCATATTATATATATATATATATAATATATATAATATATATATAATATAAAATGCATGTAATGTATTTCTTATAAGTTATTGTTACTTCCACCAACAGTTCAATTTGCTTAACACTTTCCATTATAGGACCCTATTTTAGTTTATAACTCTAAATGTTCAAGCTCAAATTTCTCATGCTTGGTATCTGTGTCAGGCTAATCTTTTTTTCTGGTGAGTTTCAACTAAAATAGTGCAGCTGTTCTGAATACTGGGTTAAAGTAGAGCAATCTCCTTCTTCCCCATGTGCTGTTTGTTTTGTTTTGTTTGTTTTTAATCACAAAGCTATTGAGAAGCTATTTTCTCTACATACTTTGGGAGAAACACAGAGGAGGAAGAAGGGTTTCCTTACTGTAAGGGGTTGGACTGTCAGGGCCATGCCTGATATCAGCCTCTGGAAAATCTGCCAAATTTTGGCCAAGATAAAACCCGCTAAAACCTGTGCCTTGCCCATGCTCCAAATAAGCTTCCTAGAGAGTAGTACCATTATTTTTCAAATACTTTACTTAAATTTGATCTCACACACTTCCTCCATGTCTGCCACCAGACATCCCTCCCACAGATTTGGGGTGCTTTCAATTAGAGAAAGATGTATAGAGAGCACTTTGGGATGTTTTATGCAATTTGTAGTTCTGACTCCCAGGAGCTGCTGCGGCACCAGCCCTGAGCAGATAAATTCTGCCAATTGTACCATCAATACCCATTGGTAGTACCCATGCTGTGTATTTCAGAAAGCTGGTTAACTTGGAAACAAGCTGATGAGCTTGGGGTAACGAGAGAAATGGAAAAGCAAGGGAGATGCAATAGGATTGATGCAACAGAAGAGCAGAACAATCAGGGCATGATACATTGCATTTTAAATACAGAATGCAATCTCTCCAGATTGTAGAATAGAAACAATAATTCACAAATTTCAGCGCTCCTTTGTTTTCAGCTGTAATTAAGTCCTTTTTTCCTTTGAGTGGTTGGTCCATAGAAGAGACTGCAACCCACGAGTTACTGCTACTAGCCATTCCATTTGGACAAATGACAGAAACTGTGATTTTAGATGTCAGTGATAATTCATGAGGGAATCACTCACATCTGATTAATCAAATTGCTTTTCTGTTTTTTTTTTTCCTTAAAATTAAAAAAAAAAAAAAGAAAAAACTTCCTGTTAAAAAAAAAGCTTTTTCTTTCTTTCCCTTTCAGATTTGTAGCTCTTCCGTATGAACAATGCCAGAACAAAGACAAGGACAAAGAAATTCCAGTTTGCACCTCCAGATCATCTGCAGCCTCCATGGCTGTGAAGAGGCCACATCTGCAGAGCGGCTTCCATCTCAGCTCATCTAAGCCAAGCCACTAGGTGACTGTAATCTCTTCTAGTCCACAGTTCATTCCTGGTTCCCTACACAACCTACAATAAAGGTAAAACCAGACGCACATATCATGGATTTCATGTCTGTTATTCTATAGTCTAAGGCTAAAAATATTCAAGGCTTAAAATTTTGCTGCACTGGGCGGAACAGATTTACTGCAGCTTCCCAAAAATTCTGAACACCCACTTCTTCCCTCTAAAGGGCCAATATAGCAAAACACAAATCAGTGACATGCTTAACCTATAGTAACTCAATTAAGATGATCTTATGTGTTTAAAACTGTGATTATTTAAGCTGGGACAATATTCTTAGAACATATCCTAAGAAGATAATGGTATTTCTCTCTAGGAAACTTACACAGAGCACAGTTAAACAGTTTTTAGAGTTCAGCCAGAATTTCACAGGTTTTTAGAAGGTTCGTACCAGATATGGCCCAGACAGTTTGATCCCTTAGAGTAGAGAAATCCCTCTTCCCACCCTTTGTATCTTTCCCAAAGCATGCAGTCAAAATATTCCTCAATATTTCCTCCAATTACTGTTAAATCTTAAGTAGTGTATTGTAATTCAGTAATATGTATGTGCAGCTACAAAACCACGGAGGGCGGGCAGAGAGGCAAGAGGAGCCTAACCTGTTCTGTGCCAATACAATTTCTGCATGTAGAAAAGGAAGAAAAACCCAGTTTCGCATCTGAACCTACTGTGGGCATGGTAAGGCCAAAGAAGTAAAAAAGAGAAGTTCTACATAAACAGTTTTCTCAGAGTACACTAATTATATTCCAAATTAGACCACAGTATGAATTTGTTTTCTTTGTCATTGAATTATAAATCAAGACAATTAGGAACTGTGTTGGAACTTCCATCAGAGCCTTAATCATAGAGACCAGCAATGCCTACAGTTGTGAGCATTTATCTCAAACAACATAAACATACATTTGGTATTTGTTTTTAAAGTAATTGGCATAGAACGATTTTCAGAGTGATACAGAAGATCATGTTTACATGAACAGCCATTTGATGGAAACAACTTAGTATCAAATCATAGGGGAAGAAAATCCCTTTAGTATAAACAGTTCTGGTGAAGTAAAACACAGATTCTTTCTGAGTTGAGCTGGTATTTGTTTAGCATCTGAACTATCCACACTACTTCACCATTGTCTTTAAGAAAAGCAGTGGTAGGGATTGCTAGTGTTAATATCAAACATATTATCACTATTTAGCCATTGGTTCATGTTACTGTGGACTGGGGCAAAATCTAATGTAATTATGCTCTGTGTGTGCATTTTCAAAAACAATGCCTTAGAGCAGCAGGCCTGCACATGTTCCAATTTCTGTAAATTATAGGGTGTGCAAATTATTGGGTGTGCAATCTTAAGCCACACTGTGTGTAGACCCACAGACACGTGGTCAGACTGATCACTTGATTCCATCCTCTCAGCTCTAGAAAATAAAAAGAACTCTCAAGTATCATGTGTATAGGGAATGCTTACACACACTACTTCTTTCATTTTGGAGTAGGGTCTTCATTTGATCTTTGCAAAAAAGGCAAGTTAGCCTTTTGAATGCCAAGTAAACAACTCTGGAATGCCAACTGAACAACTCTGAAGCCTACCAATCATTTTGTTTAGATGTGCTTTCTTCTACTGTTATAATCGACTTCTGTGAAAAATCACACATAAGATACAGATAGCATTACAGGCTCCACACATGATCTATAGGAATAAGGATGTATGTCCAAAATTATCTGAAACTCTGTCTACCTCTCTCATTTGTCCAAACTATGTAGATGTCCCATCGAGATCTCAGAAATTGAATTGCATGAATGATCTTACGTTATCTTAGTGAGTGAGTTAATCAGTTAGATAGATTCTGGTGTAAAGACTACTTACACCATCATAACTCTTTTTTTACAAGGTACATTGAGTCAAGTTGTACTGAATCATAGAATGGCAAATACAAGAAGAACAAGTTTTCCTAAGAATTACCTAATTTGTTGCATCAGCTGGAAGGTATGCAGTGAGTAAAATAAGCACAGCACTGCTGGAGCAGAGAAAGGACTTAATAGCAAGGGTAGTAAAATGCTTCTTCGAAAGCACAGAATACTTTCCTCCTGCAGATTCTGAAGCATGTAACTTTTTTTTTCATATGTTGTAATTGTCTTCTCATCTTTGCAGTATCTAGTGATGTTTTTTAGACTATGATTGTGTTGTTAACCATTTTCCTTCCCTCCTATAAATGCTGCTCTCTGCTGCTGAAGCCATGGTGTTGGCAGCGCTATTTTTCAGTGCTTGAAGTCATGATCCAATAAAGCTGAAAAAATACATCATTTCAAATTACCTTATTGTGTTCATGAAATATCTGTATGCACACCCTGACACTCTTAAACATACTCATTATCTGAAATTACATCCTCCCAAGATCTGTTTAACACATGGCTGTTCCCAAATCTAGTTACAAGCGTAGCTACAATTTGAAAAACATGCTTAAGATCCCAGTGACACTTAAAATCAGATCCAAGATACATACAGTACTTTTAAGTAGGTCTAGTGACAGTTTTGTAAACAGTTTGCTGAATGAACAGCATTTGCTGCTGCAGGCAGAGCTAGATTTCTATTTCACCTGCATCGTACTTATTCCCCAAAGAATTTCCACTGAAGCCAATGGGAACCATTGATATCTTCTGTGTCAGGTCTGAGACCCAAAGCTAGAACTATAGGAGACCAACCGGCTACAAGAGCAAGGAAACTGCCATAAAGACCATTAAAAAACTAGCCACCTGCTTCCAACTGAAAGCAAGGATGAAAAAGAACTCTTCTTCTTGTGGCATACTTATGCAGAGATCAGGTGATCACAAAGTCATTTCCTTATGTGGGGGCTGTTAAAATTTCCCATGTCCCACTTCAGACATGTAGAAACCTATGAGTGAAAGACGTACAAACCTCACTCTATCATAATCTAAAGCTATCTTTATTGCTATTTTTTATGATACCTTCAAATTCATTCTTTTAGAATTAATTCATCTTTTGAAAAATGTACAACTTATTCATAACAAAAATATTTTGTACACATATTCTGAGTGCACTAAATTGCAATATTTATGCATTGTGTGATACTCCCTAGTAAAATAAGTTAAATTTGCACATTTGATTGAAGATGCAGAGTGACACAGATCTTACTTCACAACATCATTATGCAGCTCAGTTTAATTACAAATTTAAAAAAGAAGCATTTCCTCAAATAAACAAATAAACTAACTGCACTTGGTGTATATATGTGAATAAAACATACACTTCAATGGAAGTTTTGGCATACGCATCTCATCATCTTATAGATGAGAAACAATTTCCTCATTACTTTAAAAAAAAAAAAATCTTATAGAAAATACAGGAATCAGTCCTATATTTCATTCTTGTATCTGCATATTTCTACTGCATGAAATGTTCTCCTAGAAGTTAAAGAAATGGAAGGGAAAAGGGGAAGAAATCTTGACTTAATCTGATATTGTCCTCTCCAGTATCTGTTGGTTTAAAGAATGACTGAAAACCTAGTGGTGTTCTAGTACTCTGATATTAACCAAAATAAACAAGATTATTTAGCCTCACATGGCTCTCAGATTATTTCAGAAGATACCAGCTCTTCCCTCTATCCTGAAATAAGGCCAGTTGTATCTACGGAATTTCTAATGGATACACATCTCTCTCATATTTAGTGACCTCCCATATTGGTAGACCTCATTAAGCAACCTATTACATTTACTCTTAGAGAGCTGCCCCATTACCTAATTTATCTTCAGTGTAATCTAAGCCACTCAACTCTTGTCCTTTTATGACAGATATGAAGGAATGATGCCTCTCTGCAGCAGCCTTTCTATGTGTTTAAAGGGTATATTTTTTATCCACCTCCTCTTTAGGATAAGAAGCAGCAATTTGCCTCATTCACATAAGAATGCTCTAAAGAAAATCAGTATTACTGCCAACAAAAAAAAAAAACCAAAACATAATTTATGCCCTATTGAGTAACTTCAAGAAGGTCCAGATATTTTCTGTCTTTCGCTGACTTTCTTCAACTGTATATAATTCAAATGCACCAATGACTAACAGTTTTATGGCTTATTTATTTTCTTAGATGAGACTTTTTTTGAAACAGCTGCTCCAATTGACTATCTTGAATTTCATTTTGTATCTTAAATGCCACTGAGTATAATAAAATGGTAACAACACAGATTTAAGATGGGACAAATGATTAGGGAATACATTTATCTTATTCACATTAGTTGCTTCTAAGGACCAAGCTTCTTACTACTTTACCATGTATATTAAATATTGAGTTGCTTGCTCCAGATAGCTAAATCAGATTTCCCAGTAAGTTTTTAGATGACTTCCACTTACAATAAGCATGTAACAGTTAACTCAGGCAAAAGCAAAGCCTGCAACATCTTCCCATGACCTAAAGTAAAACCTGATCCAGATGAAATTTAAGCTTATTTTCAATGGGCAGTCATCCAGACCACAAAAACTACTACCATTCACAGACTGCTGCTGAGCAGCTTGAGTGTTCAAGGTTTTAAAATTTCATAACATTTACCATTTACATAAAACAACTTACAGAGTATAGTCAATGTAGAACTCTACACTAATACAGCATTAAATTTAAGATGTCGAAGCTTACAGGGATCAAAGATTAGGGTTAAGGTTTCCAGAGCAACACGAAGTTCTGGCCTCTTTTGGCTGTATGTTATGATAAGGTACTCCTTCATATGATACCAGAGTATCAAAAAATGTGGCAGACTATTTAGCAAATGACACACAATGTTACTTATCTTATCACCACTTCTACAATCTGTGAAAATGTTTTCATTTGGAGATTCTATTATCAACAGTCTCTTAGGAGTAAGATGACATCTTGTGGGCATGTAAAATTCTTCTTTCTCCATATATACACTTGCGTATTTTCAAAAACTGACACCATGGCCTCCTACTTTCTGAAATACGGATAGATTTCATATTGGAACAAAAAAGATCCAATGGCTTGTTTTCCTTAAATTACACCTATGGAAATATTAATAACATTTACAAAATTTACATTCTGCATATGTCATTGCATTTAAAGCCTACATAGCAGAGAAATCTGTTTACATAGCAGAAGTTGAAATCCCAGCATGGTACAAAGCACCATGGATTTTCCTCAAGTATACACAACCAAATAAGCCTCTTAAGCAGACCTTGCAGTAGAACCAACAGGCATGTTGTAAACAACAAGGTTCAGACATAAGCCACTAGGTACGGCTTATCTCATGGAAAGAGAATGCCATTCAGCATATATTTACAGCTGCCCCATTTTGCCTACTTGAAAACAGGCACAGAGGGTAACCAAGCTAAATGATGGGAAATGATCCAATTATGCACAGATTGTCTCACGTTTTCAGCAGTGAAGATATTAATGGCATGCACGCATTCATTCATACAATTTATTCCCTGAATCATCTGCATAGATGAAATAATGGTCTGTCATGAGATGAAGATCTGTCTTGAAAGTGTGACCAAAACTTCACAATCAAGCATGATGGATTTCTGGGAGCTCTCCTGGTGGCCGTTTTGGAGAGTTCTTGAAATTGCCTTAGGAAACTCCTACTGTCCAGTTCAATCTATGCACTTCAAATGTTTTAAGTAGCATTCTTGGAGGAGTCTCTCCAACTTCCTGCTACAGAAACAACTGTGTATCATATTGGTGTTGCACAGTGCTGTGCTCTAATTATCAGGGTGAGAGAAGAGATTCTTAGAAATATCCAGGGTAAGACTGAAACATAATAGGAGTTAATAACTTAATATACTTAATAATAATAACTTAATAGGATGAGTTTCAACAAGGCCAAATGCCGGGTCCTGCACTTAGGCCACAACAACCCCAGGCGACGCTACAGGCTTGGGGCGGTGTGGCTGGAGGACTGCGTAGAGGAAATGGACCTGGGGGTATTGATTGATGCTCGGCTGAACATGAGCCGACAGTGTGCCCAGGTGGCCAAGAAGGCCAATGGCATCCTGGCTTGCATCAGAAACAGTGTTGCAAGCAGGAGCAGAGAGGTGATTGTTCCCCTGTATTCAGCACTGGTGAGGCCGCACCTCGAGTACTGTGTCCAGTTTTGGGCCCCTCACTGCAAGAAAGATATTGAGGCCCTGGAACGTGTTCAAAGGAGGGCAACAAAGCTGGTGAGGGGTCTGGAACACAGGACATATGAGGAGAGGCTGAAGGAGCTGGGAATGTTCAGCCTGGAGAAGAGGAGGCTCAGGGGAGACCTCATTGCTCTCTATAACTTCCTGAAGGGAGGTTGTAGTGAGCTGGGGGTCGGCCTCTTCTCTCGTGTCATTAGTGATAGGACCAGGGGGAATGGCTTCAAGCTACGGCAGGGGAGATTCAGGCTGGACATGAGGAAGTATTACTTTTCAGAAAGGGTGGTCAGGCACTGGAATGGACTGCCCAGGGAGGTGGTGGAATCACCGACTCTGGGGGTGTTCAAGGAAAGACTGGATGTTGTGTTGATGGACATGGTTTAGTAGGAGCTATTGGGAATAGGTGAACGGTTGGACTGGGTGATCTTTTAGGTCTTTTCCAACCTTGGTGATTCTATGATTCTATGATTCTATAAGTGAGGTAAAATGTTGTGTGATCAGTTAAAGTTATACAGAAAGGAAAGGTCAGCGATTACTACGAATTAGAATCACAAAATCACAGAATACCTGGATTGAAAAGGACCACAGTGACCATGTAATTTCAACCTCCCTTCTATGTGCAGGGTTGCCAACCACCAGACCAAGCTGCCCAGAGCCACATCCAGCCTGGCCGTGAATGCCTTCAGGGATGGGGCATCCACAACCTCCTTGAGCAACCTGTTCAATGTGTCACCACTCTCTGTGTGATATTCCTCCTACTATCTAACCTAAACCTCTCCTGTCTTAGTTTAAAATCATTTCCCTCTGTCCCATCACTATCCACTCTCATAAACAGTTGTACCGCCTTCTGTTTACACTTCAAGTACTGGAAGGCCACAACGACATATTCTGGGAACCTTCTCCAAGCTAAACAAACCTAGTTCTCTCAACCTTTCCTCACAGGAGAAGTGCTCCAGCCCTCTGATCATCTTAGTGGCCCTTCACTGGACCCACTCCAAGTGCTCTGTGTCTTTCTTGTTCTGAAGGCCTCAGGCCTGGACACAGTACTCTAGATGGGGCCTCACAAGAGCAGAGTAGAAAGGCACAATCACCACCTTCTCCCTCCAGGCCACTCCTCCTTTAATCAGACCAGAACACAGTTGGTCATCTGGGCTGCAAGCGCACACTTTTAGCTCACGTTCAGCTTCTCATCCACCAGGAACCCCAAGTCCTTCTCTGCCAGGCTGCTCCCTTCCCTCAATTTGTATAAATACCTAAGATTGCACCCTGCACTTTGCCTCACTGAAACTCATTAGGTTCTCATGGGCCCACTTCTCCAGCCTGTCCAGGTCCCTCTAGATGGTTTCCCTTCCCTCCAATGTATCAATTGCACTGCTCAGCTTGGTGTCATCTGCATGCTTGCTGAGGGTGCACTTGATGCCATCGCCTATGTCACTGATAAACATGTTGAAGACCAGTGGTCCCAGGTCCGACCCCTCAGGGCCTCCACCCCGACTACAGAACCATTAACCACAACCCTTTGGCTGCATCCAACCAACCAATTCTTAATCGACCGAATAGTCCATCCTTCAAATCCATAGCTCTCCAATTTAGAGAAAGAGGGCAAACACAAAAGATAGGAAAGGAGCAAGAATTACATAAAGCATGGATAGTCATGGGGGAATCAAATGTTGTTTCTGCATTAGAATCGGATAATATAGTCAGTTCTTTTTTGGGAGTCTTTCTATTTTACTCGGAGGGGGTCTCTGATAGTTTACATCACTTATCCTCTAGACGAACCTTCCCCAGGAACGCACACTCTGTATGTAGGTGTATATATGTGTATTTTGCCATACACACTGCAGGAATATCCTGCACAAGATCAAACCAGAGAACCAGTCATGGCCTGCCCGAGGAAGTGCTTGAAGAGACATCGGAAGGCCTGGCATCACCTCTGCCCTGCCCCTCCCCAGTGCTCTTTAACAAAGACTTTGAAGAAAGTCACTGTATCAATATGACAAGAGCACTGAGATATCTTAGAAACAACAGGATGGCTGCTGACTGACACCAGATAACACACCAATTAACAAACGTAAACTTTGACAAGATTATGAACCTGGAGTATCCAGCCAATGGGAAACAGGGGAGGGGGATGGGCAAAGGGGGAAACAAGGCACAAAAAGCTGTCATTGTGTCCTTAGGGTGCTCCTGCTTGCAAGACACCCACTATTGCTTTTATCAGAGATACTGTCCTGACAAAAATTATTTGGATATTTCCAACAGTTACCACCAAGAATCCAGCAGTGTCCCACTGTGCGCCATTCTGACAGTCCAACACCAGTGCAGGAATAAGGGCACAGGGGGAGGCGGCAGCAGAATGGCTGGTCTTAGGCAGCAAGCAGATAAACAGTAGGCAACCAACAGTGGGTCCAGGAGAAACAGGCAGGTGTCAGGTAGCAGGCCCT
Organism: Centrocercus urophasianus; assembly: GCF_019232065.1. Classification (NCBI taxonomy): domain Eukaryota; kingdom Metazoa; phylum Chordata; class Aves; order Galliformes; family Phasianidae; genus Centrocercus; species Centrocercus urophasianus. The sequence goes on along the minus strand of NW_024884833.1, from coordinate 14,169,563 downwards.
GGAGAATCATGCAGCAGGCAAGTATCACATCACAAAAAATCTGATATTAGGCACGTGCCTTTTTTAATCCTCTTCCTCCACCAGCAACGCATTCCTGGCACTTAGGTTAGAGTCACAGGGAGCACCTGTGGGCATGCAAGTCCTCTGGACAGTTATCTCTCACTAGATGTGGCCACAAAAGGCTGCTCACCTGCCATGTAGCAGCTGCCAAAGGTTGCTTTTCCCTCCAGGAATCCCTGGCCTGCAAGCGTTCAGACAGAAGATTTCTTGGACTTGTCAAGACTTGTCTGAACTTGTCCACCATGTCATCCAACAGCAAGCTTTGACTTGCTCTCTGCAAAGACGCAGAGATAGTCTCTTACACACAGCAAGAATTATAATTACATAATTGTACTACACATAACATTACTGACAGAACTTTTGACTAGTGGCAGAATCTGAAAGGAAGCTGAAGTACACTTTTAGAGTAGTATTTAGTGTCAACAGCAAAATGAGTTCAACAGATTAACTTCCTCAAAAAGTTAATTCATTATGCTTTTAAAAGCACAAGCCTGAGTTTAAATAAAATAAAGAATCAGTCTGCGATGCAGTCTGATTTTAACTGCACATCAGTTACCAGATATGCAATCAGATATCATATTTAAATAAATTATTTTATTTACAATTAAAATTTTTTTCAGTATGCAATGCTCACAAAAGGAAACATGATTCATTTGTGCTGAGCAAGAAATCACAGTTTTCAAGAATAACTCATATTTACTTTTTATTTTTGTCCCAGCCATATACTCTCATACCGAATAGTCACATGTATAAAAAATAGAGGCAACAGTGAGCATGAACGGCACTAAGTTGTTCTTGTAACTTGCTAGAAAACACGCATTTAAAAATATAAACATTTTTACTTGCATATAAAAATTATTAACACTAAAGTATGTCCAGACCACACCTTCCAGTAAAGACATAACAATAGTCTATATAAATCAATAAAAGAGAGGAAGCGTAATGACAGATGAAATTTGACATGTGGCATCATTTAATATGCTGGAGATTTCACACCAAGAGACACAGGTAACAAGCAAAAATTGGTCATCCACATTAATTAAGGTGAAGAACTCACTGGCATACAATACCAAAAAAAAATTGGAAGCTTCACAGCTCTATAGTCAAACTGATCAAAATCATGTTAACATAGATTCTGACAGGATGTGTAAAGGCAGGAAATGTGAGTGAAGGAGGAAAACCGCTCAGTACTATTGCCAACCGAGGAATATCAGCAGGAATAATAAGATCTAGAATTATCATCATTCAATAAAGCAAGTTTACTCAAAACATTTAAAAATAATTTTATCTCAATTTAGTTTGTCATAGCTTTGTAATGATATATATAGTACAGGCAACGTGAAATGTAAATTGAGGTTATTATAAATAGGAATTCATCACTTTGCCTTCAAATTTATAGAGGTATCATGTTTCACAGCATATTGCTGAAGTTGTATATATTTTCATCTTCATTTAACTAATAAAATAATTCTGGCACAACTCATGTAGAAAACTATCATTTTACTACGTTAAAAGATGTAGCAGAAGATGGTTCATCTGAATCATCTGAACTGTATTTTCTCCATAAAAAGTTTTCATTTTTTTTCCAAAGAGAATTTTCACACATTTCTCTCTTTTCTGTCACTGGTGGATGAGGTGCTCTTTCACATAGCTCCTCTATAACTGTCATATCTGTGAGCTTTCTGAGGCTCTCCTCATTCTGCTCATTCAGCATGTCCCAGAAATCTTTTGGTCTCTCCTTTGATTTTTCTATTTGCCCTGAAGGGATTCTCCGTGGTGATCCTGTAGTTTTTTCCCCACTATTTCTGAAGAGAACATTGAGAATAGAGGTATCTCCAAGTAAGTCAAGAGAAGACTTTTTGTCAGCCTTAGCTCTTCTCTCCCTGTTTTCTGACAGAGACAGGGATCTTTTTCTTGGCAGCCCTGCTACTTCTGGGTCCTGCTGTCCTTCAGAGCTTTTTACAGACAGCACCTCAATTATTTTCGATTTCCTGTTTAATGAACCAGATGCTATAAAATCCTTGAATGTCTGATTGTTACTCCTCTTAGTATGCTGAGTTGCAACAATGGGTGATTGTTTATGTTTCACATCAACACACATAGTATCTTGCAAGCATGAGTCACTGCAAAGTTGCTCTACTTCACAGCTTCGCTGGTTCTGCAGTTCTGTAGTTCCACTCGGAAGAAATTCTTTAGCTGATGAAGGTCCAGACTTGCATCTTCCAGAATTAATGACACATTTTCTTTTCCTTGATTTTCTTGCAGCCGCACCTCCTTCTTCAGAGTCATGCGTAACTTCTGCTGGTACTTCCATTGGAAACAAACACTCAACTTCTGGATGCTTTGAAATGTAAAATTCCCTCAGCAACTTCTGCCGGGATTCTGATGTAGCCTTTGCAATATGTTCTGCAAGTTCTTCCATTGATCCCATTTTAAAGTGGGATACAATTTCCTCAAATTGTCTCCTGTAAGTAATCAGAAAGGAAAATGTTTTATTCTGACATCACAAATTAGGAAAAAAGAAGCTTTTAAGCAATTCATTACACTGTTCTATTTCACATATCCCAAAAAGCAATCATTAAAAGTAACTTCCTTATTAGGAGCCATATTTGTTTTTATTAGTGAAGAAAGAATAATGACTGTAGAACAACTAATTCTGAAACCCAAAATCTCAAGTGATTTTCTGAGCTTATGTTCTGAAGACACATCAACTTTCAGTGTAGGTAAGATTACGTGCCAAAGGGCCAGAATTCAGAAGGTACTTATCTGCTGAAAGAATTTAGATAGAGAAACAGTAGAATTCTGGGGGGGAGGGGAAGACAGCAGAACAGTTGTTAAAACTCCTTAAAAAAAAAACTTGCTAAATAACAGTTTGGTGAATACCATCAGATGAGGCAGAAACTGTCCCTGCCATTCCTTCTAGTTAGCTGTAAGTACTTGCCTTGTGCTCAGAAGCCAGTGTCTAACTATAGATTACTCTAATCAAATTTAGCCATAGTCTGGGGTCAAGCTACTTAGCTGGAAGGCTGGAGGTGTGAGTTTATGCCTCCTTGTCAGATACAGTATATGAAATGCTACCTTTCCTGCAAGAGGGCTCCAGCAGGTTGAGGACAATGAGATGTAATCCTCCTTAATCCCAAATACTGCTTTAGTGATTGGCTCCCACTACCTTCTTTATGCACAACCTCTGTACACAGTTTCCCAATCAATCTTGCAACTACAGCAGACCAAGCTGAGGAATCCTGTCATCTTAATTCATTATACAGAGGATTTAAAAGTATTAAGAAATCTAGCAGCAAGCTAGGTAGTAACATCTGACTCACTTAACATTTAAGACAGAATGTATTAAAGCTAGACTTGACTTAGCATTTTCTAAGAAATTCCTTAGTCTTTTCACTGCCTTTGAAAATTGTATCTCAATAAGTTACTGATAACAATGATTACAGTTTTGAATCTTTTTAGCAGAAAGAGTTCTTCTCTTCTTACCTCTTACATGTTTAAAATTTTCAGTACCTAAATCAGTCTGACACTTTATCAGTAATGGTTTGGGTAACTATGATCAGTTGGCTAATAGGAAGTTGAACAATATTATCTGAATACCAACTATCATAAGGTAATTTTCTTGGCAAAAAGACAATTTAAAAATATATACATCTCAGTTCTATAGGTTAGCCTAATTAACAACAGTTTTTTCCTTTCTTTTTCTGCATATCACCTGGTTATTGTTATTGAATTTCTATGTATGTACCAATGGAAATTAAGCATTAGTATTATTAATAGCAACCGCATGGGGAAAAAGGAAAAGTGAGGAGACAGAAAAACTCTTAATTTTCCAAGGGATATTATTAAATCTTATAAACTTATTTAAAAAGTATCAAAAACCATTAAGCTCCACATTAAAAAAAATAATGTTTAATCTTTTTACAGTCTTTTAACGAAAGTGATGAAATCTAGACAAAACCAGTAAGCTGTCAGAGGCTGCCACTATAAAACTTTGTTGTTTCTATACTGTTTAAGCATTAGCTCGTTATATTGCATGGTGCATATCCCATGAATACTGTGGTGACGACATATGCACAGCAATGTGTGACAGATCAAATCAACAACTGACTTGTGGGTTAAATTCATTTTGTTAATCAATTATGTTTCTTTCTGTAAAGTTAGAGTGGAAGTTTCGTATTAGTTCTGCTTACGCCCCCCCCAAAAACCAAAAACATCAGAATTCTCTGGGGAAGGTAGAAATACAGAGAACATTAATTTTTCAAGCTTAGAATTTTACTTTATCTTCATCAAAGTAGTCTCACCTGCGGATTTCTTTGGGTGTTTTTCCAACCAAGAAGGTGACTGAGCCCACTCTGTGTACTTCAGTGTTTCTTTGGATCACTGGATGCAAAATGTACAGGTTATGTCGGTTACTGTTCGCCATAATTCCATGCTCTGTCTTCATAATGTTCTTCTCTGCTATCACTTCACCTGGCTTTTCTTTAGCTTTCTAGCAAAATAAGAAATGCAAACTGTCAAAACAGCTGTGTCTGAAAGGATGATTTTATGACTGCTCCTGTCTTCACACGGACTTTACAGTTTGTGCACTAAGACTGGGATTCAGAGATTCACTGAAAGCTCCCTACTATACTACATGCTTCCTTGGGACAGTGAAGGGAAGTCTTAGTTCCCTAAGAGTAAGGCCTTTTTTTTTTTTTCCAAATAAGTTATGAAAGATCATTACGTTCTCTAAAGCATTAACTAGTGTTACAAAAATAATCTCAGAAGCTCTGAATACTATTGTAAAATAGAAAAGAAGTATGCGTCTGTAACTTGCACTCCAAGTAGATACATTGTATCTTCCTGGATTTATTTAGCAAAGTCTAGGATTATTTAAATTCACCACTTTCTGCTTAGTAATGTGTGTTTCACAATTTGTGCACATTACATAATCATAACTAATTGTAGCAATTTAACACTCAAAGAAAAACTGTAACCACAACACTACCAAATGAATATCACTAATAATATAAGGTGTACTATTATGTGTAATCACATAAATAATCGTATTGGTATCAAAGTTAAGATAAGAACATTTTTGTTAATATTGAAACCTCTAACAAAAATAGTGAGAATTGCAAAGATACCTTGGAAAGCATTACCATGCTTGCCTGAAAATGAAGAGGAAACAATTACACATGGTACTTACACTATGCTATAGATAAGATTAAAAGATACAGTAGCAGTTACAATGATTCCTAAATGGAGAAAGTCTATCCTAATCATAATGGCCATTAAGAGAATTCAAGAAGTCTGTGTTACATATTGACCCATCATACACTGACAGCCAATTCAGAAACACCTAAATCCTTGTAACCATTTCTCCACTCCCCAAAAGGACTATAACAGTGGGGCAAAACAGATTTTTTTTTTTTCCTCCAATAAAAAGTCAAGCAAAAAAAAAAGAACTGCTTAGCAATATCCTCTGTCCCCCTACAGATACTGTCCAAAAGACGAAAAAACAGTGTTCACACCTTGTCACTTCCAGTTCAAAATTTGCTTTTGGATCTACGATGTTTCTTTGCAATGTGTCTCTATTTGATTCACACCCACTTCTTTTAATTCCATGGGCTGTTCTTCTGCTTTAGGGTCTCACAGCTGTTCTCAATCCATTACTTTGGCAAATAACCTCAAACTAGCATAGAGAAAGACATTAAAACTAAGGGACCTACAGGCATAAATTCTCTCTGTTTAAGCTATATGAACAATTCCAAACATCACAATTTAATTGCAATATTAAATTATAGTAAACAAAACTGAAACCAAGTCTCCCATTAAGATTAAAAAAAAAAAAAAAATGTTGATCTTCCAGTGATGCTCTGATAATAGCAACAAAATTAACACTGAAATGGCAGATATCATCTACAGCCTACATTCTATAGTTACCTCGTAATTCTGCACACTATATAAACAACTTAAAAAAAATATTTGGATAATATAGATAGCATTGAACAAAGCAATGTGAGTTTTAAAATAAATATATTTTGTTGGAATTATTTAATAAAAAGTATTTTAAGCATTCAGACTTCAGTGTAACAAGATCTAGTGTACTTGTCACTCTTTCAGGAAATCAGGATTGTATCACTTTACTGTAGAATACAACCCTAATCATGTCAATGTCTGCCTTAGAAGTATTTTAAACCCCCCAAAAAGTACATTCATCTGTCTCTTATTAAACAAGACCAAAATATATAAGAGAGCATTACTTCAGCTTATATATCTGTTCAAATGCAGAAACTAAAAAGCACTTTGAGAAAAAAAAAAAAAAAAAAAAGACGTTTTGTTAACACAATATTAGTAATAAAATTAGTTATCTTCTAAAGAATCAAAAATACTATAAAAGTCTTGCTAATTACCAATCACTTCACAAATAACATATTCAATTCTGGAAGTACAAAACTTAAGTAGAGTGAACAGCATTGCTAAACCTGAGAAAACAACATCAAAATACAACTATATATACACAGTTTCCTTTCTTCTACCCAAATTAGCTGCTCACAGATTTTTCATGAAGGTAGAGAAGGCAAGTAGGAATAAATCACCTGATACAAGTTACAAGTGAACAAGAGGTGCAATAGTTAATGCTAGCGGCTCCTGTATTTTTACTTTACTTTTTGAAAATCTTATCACAGCTCTCTAAAACAAAAGCCAGTTACTTAAATAGTGCACAGGCTTAAATACAAATGACTCCACTGAACTTGAAAATGTTCTTGAAGATTTGCCCGTTTTGAAGATACAGCCCCAACCACTGTTTTTTTTTTATTTTTAAAAGATCACTGAGATGTCTCAGTGGTATCTTAAAGGTCCAATCTGAAGTTTGTTATTCTGAATAATACATGGTTAAGGCTCTAAGTATAGTTTAGGTTTCTGTGCCTCTAGATGAAAAAAAATTGTTTCCTTCTCCTAGCACTGTTGCTAAAGAAGTGGAAACTTCCAACACAGCGCTGTTTTGCTTTTGTTTGAATATGACATCATGTATCACTTGTTAACTCTGCACTGATTCTTCCCACTCAGAAGGCACTTTTTTTCCTATATCTCTGTCAGTGCCTGCTTTCTAACTTACCAATCCTATTTTATGATGAAAACTACTTTAAAATAGCTTTTCTCTACCAACAATTCTTTCTCTACCATCAAACCATTGTGTCTTCTATTATAGCAAAGCTCTTAGACAAAATTCTATCAACATAATATTCAGATTCATAAGCCCTGGTCTTGAGCACCTGTACTGTCACATATGTCATACACCTTAAGCAACTTTGCCATGACTGAAATTAATGGAAGTGGACTCAGGTAGGAACCCCAGACAACTGTTCTTACATCACTAATGGTAATACATTTGGCAACATATTTATACTTTTGAATAAGAGACCCTTTATTAATTAAAAAGACCAGAAGAATCAAGTGAAAGAAACAGAAATCCTTTCCAAAGGAAGCATTCTGTGCATTAGATGTGTGCCTTACCATTACTCAACTTCTAGTACTGTAAATTAATTAATTTACTACAAGTGTTATTGAACTTCTCAGAAGACCGTGCTACTGACGTAAAATCAGAAGACTGTGTTTTCAGGTCATTACTGGAAACCATGAAGACAATGATAATGGTCCATAAGCATATATCAGAAATGGAAATTAAATAGTTATTTAACAGAAAGTGTACAATTGGTAAGAACTTCTTTTCCCCCCTCTAAATCAATACAAGTAACTACAGAAAATGTAAACCATTGTAACACAAAGAAAGGAAGAACAACCAAAAAACTCAGACTGTAGAAATAGCAAGAGAAATTTTTGCTCCTGGAACAAAGGTTCCACTAGTACTCGAATGATAATACATATTTCTCTCACTTTAAAATGTAAGTATGTTTTAAATATACATGTTTTAAATGTAAGTAAAGTTTTAAATTTGGAATACACAACTATGGACAAGCTGCTCCAAATGACAACTAAAACCACAGTATAGAAGTCCAACATAATTCTTGCCAAACTTCATGTCAAACACAAACATACTGTATACTAAAAATGTGCTGTTTGCGTATTGCATTGCATATCTTCTGATTAGCCCTCTGTAATATATGCGATATAAACCTAAAGGAATTGAAATACCATACAATATGTGTTAAAGGTACTAAAAAAAAGGGATTGATAGCAGTAATGAAAGCAGTTTATCTTTATTGAATACTGAACAAAGACTATGTATTTGCAGTGCACACTCTGAAATTTCCACTGCTCCATGTGGATGTTTTCCTTAAACCTGAACACATAGTTTATCCAAAATCCAATAATTATGTGCATATACATATATAGAAATACCTGCATCTTTTATATATTACTGCATTGTTCACATTTTCTCCTTTCTGAGTTATTGGAAGGGAAAACAAATTCCATATAAAAAGACAGGATCTACCAATGAATTATATTGTATTACTAACTGTGATAATTTTACTGCTTTCTAGAAAACTTAGCAATTCCTCTTCCTCAAGAACATCTCCATGTGAAGTCCAGGAGAAATAGACAATTTATTTATATACATTATTTACAAATATAAGACATACAAAGGGCCAGAGATGCAAGTTATTTTGCAGAAGTAATGGTTACTGGATTAAAAAAATTACATGAAAAAAAATGTTATACTGAAGTAAATATCCCACTAAATATAAATAAATATAAATTAACAGTTAAAAGAAATACAGTAAAATGAAATTACAGAACACTATTGTAAACTAGGGAAATTAATGTCAAAAAGCACAGACATGTCTTTCCATCTTACACTTATTCTCTTATCATTTATTGCACTAGCTCTAAAGATGCTTCCACATAAGGCAACAGGACAGAAAACTGATCATTATGTCAATGCACGGAAAATACATAGTTATAAAAGTACTCAGAAAACCTCTGGACTTCCACCCCTCATGAAAGAACCTGCCAGAGAAAGCTTTCATTTCTACTTTCCAGGTTCCACGTAACTACTGAGTTTTCAATTTTAATCACAATATATCTATCTTTTCTTACAAAAGGTATTCTTCATTCCTTCTTCATTTGTCAGGTATGTCTTTTGTTCCTTAAACAATAGCGTTTTGGTTGTCAATAAAGAGTTCCCATTTCTTTAAGTTACATACAAGCTGTAATCAAGAGACCAGCATATATGGAAGCCTCTACATCTTAAGAATTCTATACCAGTACGCAATAAGATCCATTCTTCTCTAGTAGAATGGAGGCATGCAGTTGAAAATCAACCAGAAATTTAAGCAGTTACTGCTACTCCATCTTGAATCTGCAACAGCTCTTGAACCTGTTTGTTCTGTGTAGCTCCTGCTGCAGTTAAGAGTTTTTAGAGTAACATACATATATCCAAACTGATTCTTCTCTATCTTTGTTGGAACAATACTGCTTCATATGTTATTCATACTTAAGACATAAAAAGGCATCTTTATATTCTATGGCAATGAATAGAAATGTATGAGCATTCACACATGACTGGTCATGTTAAGTCTGTGACTTTCCTCTTCCTTTCTGCAGTCCCTTCAAGTAAAGCAACACAGAAGAACGATCACCTTCGTAAGTTCAATAAGACAAAAATGTGCGACAGAGCAGAAGAGCAGAGTCCAAGAATGAGATGAGTAAAGAGGTATAAACGTTCAGAGATTATACTTTTTTTCTTATGCCTGTAGCAATTCCTCAAGTCATCAGGCTTTGAAGACAATTAAGTTCCTTCAGAAATCTGAAAACGTTTGTGTAACTACTCCTCAACAGCAGTTGTATGGCTTCAGTAAGGCTTTGGGCACAGTCCTCCATAACAACCTTCTCTCCAAATTGGGAAGATAAGGATTTGACAGATGAACTGTCTGATGGATGAAGAGTTGCCTCTGAGATCACACCCAAGGAGTGGTGGCCAATGGCTCAATGTCTGCATGGAGATCAGTGATGAGTGGTGTCCAACAGGGGTCAGTGCTGGTATCAATACTCTTTAATACCTTCATCAGTGACATTGACGGGGGGGGGGGAGGGGGGGCAAGCGCATCCTCAGCAGGTTTGCTGATGACAACAAGCTGTGAGATGTGGTCAACACACCAGAAGGATGGGATGCAATCCAGACAGACTAGATAGGCTTGAGTAATGGCCCCAGGCAAACCTCATGAGGTTCAATAAATCGAAATGCAAGATCTTGCACCTGGGTCAAGGCAACCCTCACTACCAGTACAAGTCAGGGAATGAAAGGATTGAGTACAGCCCTGCTGAAAAAGACTTGGGGTACTGGTAGATGGGAAGCTGGACATGAGCCAGCAATGTGCCCTCACAGCCCAGAAAGCCAATCATATTCTGGGCTGCATCAAAAGAAATGTGGTCCAAGGAGGTGATTCTGCCTTTGTACCCTGCACTGGTGAGGCCTCAAGAGTATTGCATCTAGATGTGGACTCCTCAATACAACAGGACACGGATCTGTTAGAGCACATCCAGAGAAGGGCCACAGAAATGATCCAAGGGGAGGAACAACTCCCCAGTTTGGACAGATTGAGATAGCTGAAGAAACACAGCCTGGAGAGAAAAACGCTCTGGTAAGACCTGATAATGGCCTTTTGTTGTCTAGAAGGGGACTGTAAGAAAGAAAGGGACAGACTTCAGCAGAGTCTCTTGTGACAGGAGAAAGGGAAATAGTTTCAAACTATAAGGAAGATTTACATTGGATATAAGAAAAAAGGTGGGTTTTTGTTTTGTTTCATTTTTCATGATAAGTGTAGTGAGACTCTGGAACAGGTTGCCCAGAGACATAGTGGATGCCCTGTCCTTGGAGACATTCAAGACCAGGCTGGATCAAGCTCAGAGCAACCTGATCCAGCTGTGCATGTCCGTGTTCACTGCATGGGAGTTGGACTAAATGACCTTTAAAGGTCCCTTCTACCTTAAACAATTCTATGATATCTCAGTATCTTCCTCTTTTTCACTGCCTCATTCAAGTATTATTTTATGGTAGTATCTTGGCAGATACCAATTTTCAGCAGCAGTTTCCGTCTGACACACAACTGAAACAATTTTACTGTCTTTTCTCTACACATGAAATCACCACTACCAGATGTGCAGGATAGCATCCACTGCACATTTTCATTGTTTACTTTCATTCCTACAAACAAGAAAGGCCTTCTCAAAACTTCAGTTGCATTGCAGTTACCTGATTTACAAAAAAGTTTGAAAAAAATGAATTTAGTATAATTGTCCTTGAAAGTAACTCAGCTTGCAGCAACTAATAAAACTGTATGCCATAGTCTACTTTGTATTATTCCACTATCCTCAAAACTTGGGAAAATAGAAGACTTTTCAAATACATTGTTCCAGTAAGTATCACTAGGGCAATTATCATTACACTGACCAAGTGATTCTCACTCCATTTCAATGACATTGCCTATACTAGTTATAACGCTGTATTATTTCAGCTTATTTTTTTTCCCTTACAGACTTTTTTCCTTATACATTTCTGTGCTTTTTCCTGGGAGTGTTCTGGATAATATAATCTACATTATTATGACATTATATATATTATTATATATAAGCAGTTCTTGAACATATGCTATTTTTAGACACTGTTCTTATTTTGTTGGCATTTTCTATATGTGTCAGGTCATTTCATACATAAATACTCTGAAGTGCTTGTTATCTGACTGTTCAACCTTGGTCTCATCTTTTCTCTTCTACAGATACCCATATCAAACAAGAATTTATTCCTTAACTATTTTACCTATCAAGGAAAACAAAGTATAATAGTGTCTTTAAAAATGTCATGTAGCTTATCTAAAAATGAGGTCCTTAGTCAAAATCAAAGCTAGTCTATCTTGAAATTCTAAAATATTCTAGGACAATTATACTTTATGAACTGAACAAAACTACTCAGGACGCTGGCTGTGAATTCCATGACAAAGATATCAGCAGAATAATTGCTGAAATAACGTCCAAAACGTTAGGTTTATCCCATTTCCAACTACTTCTCCAAAATACTCTGCCAACACACAAAGCAGGGAATACTCCTTTATATTTACCGGTGTACACAGAGATTGAGTGTTAAGCTATGCCTGCTGATGAATTTACTGGAGTAATATGTAGTAAGTTTCCCTTGCTTGTCATGGTCAGCTTTTTTACTCATCTAAATGTAGAGTAAGGACTCAATGAATTCTATATTTTGCTTACTAGTGGAAAACAGACTACTACATCAGTTGAGGATGGATTGTTTTCTCTTTGTTCCGCTTTAACTTCTGAGTTACACTGTTTCTTCTCCAATCATTTAACTGTAAAATTTCTCACTGGAGCAATTCCATTTAACTTACTGACTTGTGAACCGAATAAAAATATATAAATCTTATCACCTTATTTTGCAACGAGCACCTTACCATAAATAAAAGTACTTGTTACTGTTGAGATGAAAAGAGATAGTGAGCCTGCCTCAGAATTCAAAGCTAAGGCAACCATTTATTCCAGCAGAAGTCTGGATTTCCTTTGTACTCCCACTCCTTTAAACAGCACCAAATCAAGAAGTCAGACAAACACACCACACAGATAATGCAACAACATTCTTCACGGAATATCACATATGAATTCATCCTATTTAAAAATACCTACTGAAAACTATACTGACATAGTTAATTCCATTGAACTGAAACAGTAATTTCAGTAAAGCAGCATTATAGCTCAGACATTTGGGAACAATTATTTTAAAGCTGAATAGACTTCCCTATCCCTGCCTAGAAGAGGCAGGATAAGGGAATGTTATCTCCTAAAAGCCTACTTATTTTAAACTATTATTTAAACATGTTGAATCTGAAAGCTGTACAAACTGCAATCAGAGTAACTATAACTGATACAGAGTCTTCATTTAAATAATCTACAAAATGTCAGTACAATACAGGTATGATAAATATATAACACAACTTAATAACACAACTTTTGTATTAACAGCATTCTCAACAGCACTTAAACCTGCGTTGCAAATACAAAGAGCATGTTTTTTCTTAGTCTGACAGCATTAGTTCTCTCATTTACACCACATTGCAATAACATATAGAAGGGTTTACCATTAATCCAGGTTTTACTACAAAGCATCTCTGTCAAACACTGGCAAGACTGCCAAACGTCTGTCATCTAACTCAGAGGATTAAGTCTTTTTTTATAGTGAGATTCTTGTACCAATTTACAAAAATACAGATATAGTTTCTTAGAGCTAGTCACAGTCTATATTTTGGCCTGAATTCATGCCACAGAGGTTGAATATGACAGCTGGCAGGAAGCAGAGGGGAGAATACATCCTCCCCCTTTCCAGTCACCACATTTCTGTTGCCATAGTGATTAATCCTCCATTGAATGGCTGTCTTTGTACATTTCTTTTCAGTAAAAACTGAGTAAACTTAAATTGAAAATATGCATTTGACTAAAATAAAAGACTCCACATATTCAACAGGTACAGTAAAAGTTCTATGTGACTAATAGTTTTTCACACATTAGGAAGTGCAAGTTAGCAGGATATAATCAATTTTTTCAAACTATTCAGTATGCCCAGTTTGTATTTTTGACTTTTTAATAAAATGACCAAGCCTTCTGTAAAATCTTCCCCATACTCCAGTGCCCTCCATGTCTGCCAGATTCCTACTGAAGAAATAATTCATAATTTCAGTTTTACAGGAAGTAAAGGAAGTCTACTTCAGACTTCTGCACCTCTGTAATATATTTCACACAGGTTGTTTTTGTCAATTAACACAAAAAATCTATAGGAAATTAAGGAATGCAGTCATTTAATTCTGCATAGACGAGAAACATTATAAGAAGATATTTAATCTTGGTCCTCAGAAGCTTCTACTTCTTAACGCATGCAAGAAAAAGCTTTTCAGAAAACAGTGTAAGTTACCTAAAAAACAAGGTAACAAGCTAAAAACTAGGTAACTGCTGCATGCAGTTTTATAGCCTGGAACACACTTGGAAAAAATACTCTCGAAATACCTAATAGATTATTAAGAATTTTTAGAAGATGATAAAACTTTCATTTTCATCCACAATATTAATAATGTCAGAAGAATTATTGAGAAAGTATCACAAGAATGACTTTTCAGGCCTTTTTGTTGTTATCGTTTTTTTTTGAAGATTAAAGTAACTTTACATCTACTCTAAAAATTGTATTGTGGCTTTAAAAGAACGTGAAGTCTGATCAACAGATTCACATTTTTTATTTTACAAGTTTTTGTTTCCAATATCTTTCTTCAGTACCTTGTAGTTATACAAGATAGCTGAACACCAAGCATTTTCTTAATAGATGAAGTGACAGAGAAACTCTCCCACTCATTTGATGAGAGTTTCTGACCAAGTCTATTTGCAGAGACTTATAAACAGATTTGAACTGAAACTTAAATGCAGAACAAAGATGACTGAATGTCATTCAATCAGCCTAAAAGCTACACAGAAAATGTGAGAAAACCAGGTTACTTACTCCAATATATATAATTTTCATCCTTACACTTCTACAGAAGATCACTTATTAGAAATAATTGTCTGTGAAACAGCAGATTAACTGTCTTCTGTGTCTTCATGTCAAATGAATAAGGAAGGAACAAAGACTACCTTTCAGTAATATCCACTGTCTGTCACATTAAACTACAGGCATTTTCTACTTTCAGGTGCTTTCAGAACGCTGAAAGCTGATGTGATACACTGTGCCAGATGGTACCAGACAGCTGACTTTCATTTCTGTCCTCAGTTTAGGACTACAAACTGCAACCTAAGAGATACATCTGACTGCTCAAAGACACTTAGGTTCTGAAATGTCCAATGTATTTTGAGAACTACAGAGGATAGATGTAGTGGAAATTACTTTAAATCCACTGTTATACTCTAATAAGGGATAATCTGTTCCTCCAAAATTTTTTCAGCTATCAGCCATATGTCTTCACAGAACAAAAATCTCTGGTTTTGTTTTGACTACTGAGGCTCTTTAACACCTCTGTCTAACAGGTGTCTGTTCAGTGATGCCCCAGCACCTTCCACATGAACAAAGCTATTAGAAACACCAGCTGTTTAGGGGAAATTATCATACAACAGCAAGTTCTACTCTTCTGTCTCTTCTTCCCAAAATCTACATTGATTGGACAGGGCCAGTTGTGGTTGACAGAATTTGGACAATTTTCAGACATGAGATAGTAGGTACGATTCATGGTAACAATATTTTAATGAAGAACTCATAATTCTAATTATTCCTTAAAGATAGAAAACTAACTATGGTAATATCATGTTTATCTAAAAAAATATAACTGTTAGTCTTTTAAGTACCCATCAAATTATTCTTGAAAAGTAAGGCTTTTATCCACTGCTACTGTACAACAAGACAACAGTCCCTCTCTTCTTTGAAAACGCCGCTACATTTCACCTTCAGCTACAGAAACCTATTCCATTCCTATGAATTCCCACAGAATTTGGTGGAAAAGGGAAGATATTTCCAAAAATACAACCGTTTATTCAAGAGCACGTGATTAAAAAGCATTGCCACATTCGCTGGCTGCCACAATCATCAGATACAATCTTCAAATAGTTATTCTTCCTGAATTCTGAACATGGACAGCATTGCCTTTGACAAGACATCCAATATATGGATATTTCTTGTGTCTAATTCACGCACACTCTATATTATTACATTTACTACTTTCACACTTTTTCTTATCTTTCACAGCTGACCTTAAGATCATGTTTTACTTCCAATGGCAAACTTTATATCTGATTGCTGTTACCTAACTGAATTTTCAGTGGTCATAATTGAGGATACCATATTATAAAAGTGAACATTCTAAGCTAATCAGTTTACACAATTCACTTGAAAACAAGCAGAAATTGAGAATATGTCTGCACTAATAACTCCGCAGAAAGAAGAGTGCCAAGTTTTACAGCAGACTGCCCTGGTTTCAGATTGAACAGGGCTGATTTTCTTCATCTGATTTGATGCTATGTCAACGGTTTATGGACTGGTCCGGCCCAGTTCCGTGACCAGCAGGGCGGAGGGATCTGCGGATCCGCGCCTCTGGGAAAGGGGAAGCAGGAGACCCCAAAATACTTGAAAACAACAGCAATAATCTGAGGTGGAACAAATGATTTTACTAAATATAGTATTAGTAAAATACAATGAGAGAGAGAGAGTCTGAATTGTATAGACCTCACCACAATGCTGGGGTGAGAAGTGCAGTCCAATTGAGTGAACAGACAGCGAAGTGCAGGCGGCGAAGCGCAGACAGCGAAGAAGAGGAATCAGGTGACCTTGCAAGGAGTTATTTCCCCTTGCTGACTGCAAAGCCTCCTGGGGAAATGTAGTTCTTCTCCGTCGGACGAACATTCGGCAGATATCAAACCCCACCCCCAGTGCATTACATGATGTTATGGTGTGGAATACTGATGACCAAAAATCATAAAACCATGACATGCTATGTTTTGGCTTCAGGAGAAAAACAATGCTGACTACCAGGAACTGGGCAGGGACAGAACCAGAACAGCTGCCCTAAGCTGGTCAAAAGGATATTCTAAACCATATGACATCATGACTAGAAAACTGCAGTAAGTAGAGAAGTGGTGCTGATTCTCACGGTCCGGCTTAGGCATTAGTTAGTGGCTGGTGAGTACTTCTGTTGTACATCACATAATTATCATTACTATTATTTTGCATCATTTTCTGTCTTAGCAATTTACCGCAATTTGTAGGTAACTTAACTTACTATATTAGTTTTCATGCTTCAGCAATAACAAATTAATGAATCTATGAAGGAATAATGGAGGAAGGGTCACGTCACTCCCATTAATAAGAAAGGGAGCAAGGAGGATCACGGGAACTATAGGCCGGTAAGTCTCACCTTTGTGCCTGGGAAGATCATGGAACAGATCATCCTGGATGACATGCCTGATCACATGAGGAATGAGTGTGTGATCCGAGACAGCCAGCACGGCTTCACCAGGGGAAGGTCATGCCTGACCAATCTGGTGGCCTTCTACAATGTAGTGACAGCATTGGAGGACAAGGGGAAGGCGACCGATGTCATTTACCTGGACTTGAGCAAGGCCTTTGACATGGACCCCAATCCCTTCCTTATCTCCAAATTGGAGAGATGTGGATTTGATGGGTGGGTCACTTGATGGGTAAGAAATTGGTTGAAAGGCTGCAGACAGAGGGTGGTCATCAATGGCTCTACGTTCAGGTGGAGGACACCCTGAGCAAGTTTGCTGACGACATCAAGCTGAGTGGTGGGGTTGACATGGTAGAAGGAAGGGATGCCATTCAGAGGGATCTCGACAGGTTGGAAAGGTGGGCCCAGGTGAACCTGATAAGGTTCAACATGGCAAAGTACAAAGCTTTGCACTTGGGCCAGAGGAATCCCAGGCATCTGTACAGACTGGAAGGTCCTTGAGAGCAGCCCTGCAGAGAAGAACCTGGGGGTCTTGACAGACGAAAAACTGAACATGAGCCAGCAGTGTGCTCTAGCAGCTCAAAAAGCAAATGGTATCCTGGGCTCCATCAGAAGAGGGGTGGCCAGAAGTGACAGGGAGTTGACTGTCCCCCGCTACTCTGCTCTTGTGAGGCCTCATCTGGAGTACTGCGTCCAGGTCTGGAGCCCCCAGTACAAGAAAGACAGGGAGCTGTTGGAGAGGGTCCAGATGAGGGCCACAAAGATGATCAGGGTGCGGGAGCATCTCCCCTACGAAGACAGGCTGAAGGAGCTGGGCTTGTTCAGCCTGGAGAAAGGAAGGCAGCCTTTCAATACCTGAAGGGCACATACAAACAGGACGGGTATCAACTCTTTGAAAGGGTAGATAACAGCAGGACAAGGCGAAATGGTTTTAAGTTGAGGGAGGGGAGATTTAAGTTGGATGTCAAGAGGAAATTCTTTACAGAGAGAGTGGTGAGATGCTGGAACAGGTTGCCCAGAGATGCTGTGGAAGTCCCGCCCCTGGAGATGTTCAAGGCCAGATTGGATAGGGCCTTAGGCAGTCTGGTCTACTATCGAATGTGGAGGCCAGTGGCCCTGGATGTGGCAGGGAGGTTGGAGATTCACGATCCTTGAGGTCCCTTCCAGCCCTGGTCATTCTGTGATTCTGTGAATCTACTTTATCTATTGCAGGTAGAAAACAAGATCGCTTTTTTTTTTAATTTTGCTTTCCAGCCTCTTAACTTTTCTGTTCTTATTCACCTTATTTCCACAATTTTGTTTGAGTTCTTTAGTTTCAATGGCTAAAGTGTAAAATGTCACAGGAATTTAGTGAAGCCAAAATGTAACTGCTCATTCAACACCAAGAATTTAACAAAATGTCAGTATTCTCAAATAAGGTTGTCTTAGTTGTTTATCACTCTTTTTTCTTATTACTTGTTATTATGTCACTTATTACTCCTGTCACTCTAGATTCATATGTAAGCAGAAACAAATGTTCCACCCAGTTTTCAAGATTCGCAGGAAAGACAGTATTTCCAAACATAAAACACATCCACATCACTGGAATACTTCATTGATTTTTAGCGTTGTTGCACCTCTTTCCCAGATACTATTACATGAAAAAAATGTATTTAAAGGCAACACATCTCATTACAAACAGACTGCAATAAAAAGCAGGAAGACAAAGTTGGGATAAACGACCTGCACAGCACAAAGGATATTATACTGTTGTCCAAAAGAGGCCTATCTATGAAATGAAAATATACTTTTGTGACCACTCCTACTGACAAATCAGACAATTTGATTATATATGCTTAAAATCAAATAAATATTATTAAAGCATCACTCATATGCTATAAAATACAATTTTGATATGCTAAGAAAATTATTTAAGAATGTGGTAATTCAAAGTGAACAATAATGGCTACACAACCATTTTAGACATATTAGAATAACGACACTAGAAAGCAAAATCAGTAAGAAATTTCAGCTGACAAAATTTTTTTTAAGAACTATCAGGTAACAGTTAACATTGCAGGGTTCAATAATATAATTTTTATTTTATTATATAATAATACAATAATTAATAATATAGTATTTCTCTAAGATAGTGATGTAATATTAAAGTGTAATTGTTTTAATTTCCATGTAATAACATTTTAATCTTTAAGTGTAATTTAAAAAAATATTTGAAATCAGTACTCTTTAAAGGACAAAACTATTAGCTGCTCAGATATGTTCCGCCTTAAACTGACGAGAAACAAGTGAAAAATTATGATGGCTGAAACAAAAACATTGATGTTTCTCTCAGAGTAATGTTTTTCAGAGAACATCTTCTGAAATTAACATAATGAAGAAAGAAAAATATTAGCAGTCGCTTTCTAGGTAGATAGTTTTTCAAAGATTTCTATGAGTCCGTAATGGCTATTTCTCAAAGCAGAGAACAACGAATTCCAAGATTCACATTTAAGAAAAGGCAGTGATTTAGGAATATTTCTAGAGTAATGCCTCTATGTCAAAGTAAGAAAAGCAAATGAAATCAAGAGGTAGACTTTTCCATAATTACTTATGTTTTTTTCTTGCCTAATTTGGTCTCCAAGAGAATTGCTGTTATTGTTGCTTCCAAAATGCCTTATACTGATCGACAAGTTAATCAAAATACATTAATTTACAATACTTGTAAGTCATACAAACTTTAGGTGACAGAACGTAAGTTACACAAACAACACAACTGAACTTGCACAAAATAGTTTTGGAGATAAATGGGTCAACAGACACTTGCAAAAAGCAGTGCCTTAAAAGTATTAGTTTATTTATATTGATTTTTATTTATGTTGACAGCCACTGTCATTAAGTAAGCATCTTTCCAGAGTATTCCTGAGTATTTTTGATCTGCTTTTCTGTTATTCTAATGCAAATGTGCTAGAACTGAAGAGGCTTCTCTTTCATTGGCCAGTCTGTCTGATCTTCCCAGTGTAAAAATCCCTGCTAATGGCTCAACTAACTACAGTACATCAGCAACACAGGAAGAAACTCTTCTAGCCACTGCAGATGTTCAACACTCCAAATGACAAAGTCTGTCATTTCTATAGTGATTGTCAGAATGTTTGCAAAGACTGAACTGCGTATCCATCAATTACTCATTCTATGTCGGTGGTTTAACTTGTGAATCATCCCAGAACACAGAAATATTTATCATAAGGCAAACAACAGCGAAGTGTCCAAATAATTAGAGTAGATTAAAAACATAATAAGAACAAAACCATACAAACTATACCTGAATATATTCCAGACTTTATGTATTCCACATGTAATTAAACCAAATATGTGACCAATGAAAAGCACAAAATACGTATTTTGCTGCAAGAGAGTACTCCCACTGAACTCCAGTTTTATGTTTCAGACATTAAGGACAGACTATAATGACCACTAACTTAACACATTATAGCAACCATGTTTCCAGCCTAAAAAAAGAAAAAGCTTCAATCTGACTTATGTTTGATTTTCTATGCCACTGAGATTCCCAGATGTGGTGTGGAAAGTGAAATTTTTGTTTACTCGGTCCAGTTAAAACTCAAGATCACATCAAGATCAAAACTCACATCACATCAAGATGGTACAGAATCTGATTACAAATACTCAGTCTTTACTCCTACCATTACTCTCACAAAAATCACACAGAGGATGCTATGCTGCACAATTCCCTGCTCTTTCAGAGCTGACTAATGTGAAAAACAAAACAAAACAAAAAAACCCACAAAGGTAATTGATTGGACCATTATTTGAGCCGCCTCCTCCTTCTCCAAGCCCAGTGACATTGAGCATTCATGGTGGTCATTAACAGACAAACAAGTTTGTTAGACTTTTTATGATGAAAAATGAGGATACAAATAGAATAAAAACATTTCCCAAACATTTATCTTTACCTTGGCACTACAGACTGCTATATTAGCAGGGAGCTGGGAAAACTGCTTCAACTCAAATACGTCTCGCATTGCCCACCGGCTCAAGTGATTCTCAGCCTTGCTTGATCCAACCACATTCTGATTTGAGTGCATATACGCTACTTCTTGAATCCCATCTAATACATCAGAAGAAAAAGATCATCAAAGATTTTGGTTATTCCAAAACTCTCAAGATACACAGTTACACTCAAGAAAGATACTGCAATTAATTAATTATTAATAATTAAGTTTTATTTGAAACTTGTAACTTCTGTTACAATTTCATTCAACACTAGGTTTCTCAGCTCTCTTAATAACAATCATCAGCTTTATCCAGATAGTTTAATGCTGCAGCTATTTCATTACGGGGCTTCTCTAGATAAAGAACAAATTTCAAAGCATCTATTGTTCAAATAGTTTTTGTTTACTTGTGTTTAAAGATAAGTCACTAATCAAATGAAATCTTGCACGTGGTACTTCAAACTCTCAAGTCACATATAATTAAAAACTTAGGAAAACAAAAAATCCAAACCATCCCAGTCCAGACTTTTACAGTTTAAGTATTTAAATTTGTGAATTCTTAATTAAACATCCATCTTAGCATCTTTCAACAGATAAGTAAACATTCAATAAAATATTACAGAGAAGCCCATTTCTTTGGAAAATAGAATAGTTAAGCTAACAGGTAAAAAGAGCAATAGAGACATTACTAAGTAAGTTAGCAGTGCATTTATTAGTGTATTTTAACAAAATCATATATAGAAGGAAGAACTTAATCTGCAGCAGAGACACTACTATTTAAGATAAAAAAAAAACACAAGAAGTTAAATGACTATTTACCTAAATATCTGTCCATTGATTCCACATTTTGATTCTGATGGTCAAACTGAGCTCTGCGCATAGAACTTCTATGCACATCATTATTGCTAGATGTCACCTGTGCAATAGAGCGCATTCCATACTGAACAGGATGGAGCATTTTAGATCTGACCTGAACTTTACATCTCTGGCTTTTACACTTACAGCTCTTTTCTTGGGTATGAATCTTTTCAACCTGTAAGTTATCTTCAGAGGATGAAAATTCATCTACATTCTGAGAATCACTTCCTCTTTCTTTCCTCCAAGGCTTCTCTTTCTGAGGCAGAGATTTTGAGAATCTGCCTAGTGCACTGCTTTGTGTATGCCTTTGTTTCCCTTTCATGAAGCTGAATGTTCTTAACTTTCCTGACTCGGAGTGACAGGGAATTTCAATGTCATCAGACTCATCACTTATGTCACTTGCGCTGTTTTTCATGTTTTTAAAAGACATGATTTTGCTGAAATTTGATTTGGTACTATGGAATCCAAACTGCCTACGTTCTTCCTTAAGTACAAACTCATTTTTTTCTTCTAGTGACTCTTCACAATTTTCAGATTCCGTCGTCTGTATTTCAATTTTTTTAGTATGCATTGCTTGGGGGCTTGCTGGAAATTGGGTAGGAAAGATGACATCACAATTTTCTTCAGAACTGCTTTCAGTTTCCATTACTACATCACTTTGCCTTGAAATGCATAAATCCTTATTTTCTCTGTCCACCTCTTCTTCAGAGTCTGACAAAACAAGACAATCTGCTCTATACATGTCTTGTTTATCAGTTACATTTGGTAACTGAGCAGTTTTCCTGTGCTCCAAAATATGCATATAGCTTTCACATTTCTGAACATCATCACACTTGCTGTTGACACATGTTCTTACAGCCTGACCATCAGAACTTGAATGGTAAGAGTCATTACTACCACTTCTTTTGGTAGCTTCAGTTTCTCTCTGCAACAAGTTAGAGAATCCACACTGCACTAAGGAAAGCTGTCTCTTTGCTATCATTAAATTATTTGCGCTGCAAGGCTTCTTCCTGTTATTTTTTTTCATGGAAATTTCCAGAATATCATCATCACTAAAATAATCATGAAAATTAGTTTCTTCTCTCTCTAACTGCGCCTTAGTGCTTGAATGACCTCTAGCTCCTCCATAATCTGGTTGTTCACACTGAAAAAAGAAGAAAAAGAAAATTACTTACACCAGGTAGATAGCGGAAAGTTTGGAAGATCTAAGTCTTAAGCAGAATAATAATGAAGATAACAATAAAAAAATATGTTTTCCAACAAAGTACGCTCCTGACTGCTAAAACAACTTTTGTTTTTCCAATCCACACCAGTATTTTTTTTTTTCAAAGCTTGCTGCATCCTTTCATCTTTTAAAAGTTTGAAAAGTGACCTCATGATGCACACATTAATACTATGCAAAGATAAACAATGGGCAAGCAGACAATAAAACATGGCAACTGCAGCCTCAGACAAAAGCATTACCAGCCTAGCAATATATTACTGCTACTGTTAAGACTACACAGATTTTCATGCTCTGCTTTGTATCCCACAAAGTATCTCACATTTTCTGAACTGCCATGAGGAGGTTCTTCTTTTAACCAAGTAGTCACTGTCATGACTCCAGCTTCTACTTGTCCTTCCCTCTAAAAGAATTAAAAAAAAATACGCATATAATTGAAACAGTACCTGTTCAAATTAATGAAGGAAGCCTACCAAAAAAAAAAAAAAGTAATTTTTACTACAGAGGTATAAGTATTAAAAGCACAATCACTAAACCTCAGAAAAGGTTTTGCATTTTGACAATTAATTTTCTGCTGTTTTAACCCAACCCATAAATTGCAGGACAACTTACATACTGCATAAATTGCATCTTATGCATACGCTGTTTTTACACTTTTTTTCCACAGCAGAACAGCTGTTACAGCTGAATTCAGTTTTGCTCCATATGCATTTCCATGTCAGACATCATCATTTTGTCAGACTTCCCCTTTGCTGCAATCTGCCACGTGGCAAAAAAATGTAACAAACTATCAGTGGGAAGGTTCAACTTCTACTGTCACAACACCAACATCCATCTCTAATATCATGAGCCAGCAAAGTAACATAGGAGGCATTACTTTCAGAGCAACCTCATAGTATAGGAACTGAACACTACGAGCGGATGGATAGAAAAAAGGCTAGAATAAAATTCCAAGAAGAAACTTTGTTGCAACAAAGATGCAGAATAGAAAGAAGTATATATAACACACACACTTAAATTGAATTTGCACTAGAACTGGGCCAATAGTCTTTAAAAAATAGAGTCTCAGTTGTACATCTCCTTCCTGTACTTTTTTTCTGACAATAAAGCCTTATAAAATATATTTTATTAAGCAGTTTTTGCTTAAATATAACAATACTTTGCAATGGGAATTGTTGCTTAAAAGGTCAGTTTAAGCTACTGATAAATAAAACTTATCCATGCATGAAGTTTTTACTGTTTGTTTCATGCAGAGAAGTTTTTCTGGTGTAAATCAGAGAGAAATTAGGAGGTCTATCTGTATAAGGCACTACACAGACAATTACTGTTTAAGTTTCACCATTCTGTTTTATAAAGTGCTTCCATTTGAAATTATGACAAAATACTTCAAATGGAAAGAAATAACATAAAAGAAATACTGAAAAGCAAAAGTGAAAGATTTCACACCTCCAGGATGTCTTTAGTAAGACAAGACCCATGAGCCCTAAGTTTGAAAAGGTTGTGGATGCCAAAAAGTTCTCCTTGATGTTCCTTTGATCCTTGCACTGCCTCGAAATATCGCTTAGCATTTTCACTTCCAACCACTGCACAGTGAAGTTGCTAAAACAGAGCAAAACAAGAGATTTCAGAAGTGTTTATTCCAATAATACATAAGAATTTCCTGGCATCCATGCCATATATGCATCCTCCGTTGAAGAAGGCAGAAATTCCTAAGAAAGGATATTTTGCTTTCATTTTTTTGGCAGATATTGATACAATAGATGGTGGTCGAGTATGAACATGCTTGGTTTTATAGTGTAAGAATAGTAAAGATACCTTTACAGTCTTTTACCTCACTGTTATATCAGAAATCTACTACAGAATCTACTAACAACTCTCTGTATCTTAACTACTTATCTTTCCTCAATACTAAATACTGATTTGAATAGTTTCTGAACTTTACCTGCTTGTAGACTTGCCGTAGGTACATTATCTCCTCCACAGTTCCCAAGGATATCAGTCTAAATACTTTAACATCTTTGCATTGGCCAATCCTGTAAGCTCTGCAGAAAAAGTGAATTAAAAAAAAAAAAGGATTATTAAAAATGGATTATCAAAAAGAAGTGGATTATTAAAAAACTATTAAAAATATATATTTTTTAATCAGTAAAGAACAAAAGAGAGCTAATGTAGTAAAATAAGAATCACTATTACAAGAAAACAGGAACACTCTAAATCATTTACGATTTAAAAAAAAAAAAGAAGATGCCTTTTTCCTTTTCCTCCACATTTTCCCAGTATTTTATTCTCTTTTCATTCTTCTGTAGTTTTCTGTTTTTCTTCTCAGGTCTATCTAGTTGCAAAGGGTTTCATGTCTTGTATCACAATGCCACAATACTTGTCTATTGAGAAAACCTCTAGTATTTCTTCAGTCTTTTTTTTTTTTTCCCTTCATCTGCATGTGGTTATTACTGCACCAGTTATTACAGCGTTTGCATTATATATACAAGTTATACCATGGATTACTTGCAGCAGTCTGTTCTTTCTCCAAAAACTTTGCAAGTTGCAACATCATAAAAACAACCAACAAACATGCAGCAGAGTATCTAAATAACGAATTCTGAGACTTCTAATAGATTATATTCAAAACCCCATTTTTAAAAATTCATGAGTCTCTTTTAATAGCAATTATTTCTGATATGTGAGTGCACATAAATGTCTCTTGAAGATCAGAAAAACTTGAAAGTAGAATTATATAATTGGATGGGACAGTATAAACAAGTTCATTTCTGCTCATGAAAAAAACATAGATCTACTGAATTTTGAAGGCTGTCAATATTCTTTTATTTCAGCAATTCAAATGTTTGTCCCGAACTCCTAGAGAATATCTTGTAGTCAGAGCCTGAAAAGAAACGCAGATTCCTAGAAATGTTCCAGAATGGCATAATTTCAGAGTGCTGGTAAAAGACTCATCTCCATAGGATTGAGGTAAAAAAATAAACAAATACTCTTCTTAATGGAATCTGAAATTCGTAACATCACTCAAACTAGGCTCAACTACAATGTACTTGCCCTGAAAAACATAGGAAAAATGTCATCTGGCTATATATATATACG
The DNA here is from genome assembly GCF_019232065.1 of Centrocercus urophasianus. Taxonomy (NCBI): domain Eukaryota; kingdom Metazoa; phylum Chordata; class Aves; order Galliformes; family Phasianidae; genus Centrocercus; species Centrocercus urophasianus. Next base: position 14,143,395 of record NW_024884833.1, on the reverse strand, counting down.
CACTTGCTCTTAAGAGATCAGAGAAAGTTACAATAACTATAAAATATTTTTTGGAACCCACTAAAAAGGTAAACAGAAACCCATAAAAAGGAAACAGAAAATAAGATGAAATTCAGGGTTAAAAATAAGAATATCAAAGCTAAAAAAACGAACTGGATAATCAGACCTTCCTTTAAGAAAATCTTAGTTGGACAACCAGGTTACATAAACAAAACAGAAGAAATGAACACAGACCAAGCTATGCACTTTGAGAACATACCTGTCAATAGCTTGAAGATCATTTGCTGGGTTCCACGTTGGATCAAAGAGTATAACAACATTGGCACCAACAAAATTAAGACCCAATCCACCAGCCCTAGTAACATAAAAATGATACAAAAATAAAGAAAAAAACAGTGTTTTTTTAGTGTATTACATACATACAAGCATACTCTTCTCTGACATAATAGAACAGCACAAAAATAGTGGGGTACAGCTTTGTGTTAATGGAGAGATGATAACAAACAAGCACTATTGTGAAATGCCAACTTCTCACCCAAGTAGCAAGATGACTGTGAACTACATGACTTAACAAGTCACAACCAACTGCCATTACCACCACTACAGTTGAGAATACTGAAATTCATAACCATTTTAATGCCAGTTAACATTATAGATGCATGACATAGAAGTATAGTTTAAATTAAGAGGGACTTAAGAGTCTGCATGACATTTTATTTCCTTTAATCCCAGCACACAGTTTTGAAAATAGCACCATATATCTTTCTCTACATTATGACCATTTTAATGAGTTGCATGTAGAAAAATAGACTTGTGACAGTTTATTTGTACGGTATTAACTGTTGAAAACACAGTTGTTCCCACAGTTATATGAGCAGTTCTTGTACAAGTAATCAATTTAAGAAAATTTACTACTGTGGGGTGAGAGTTGCAAAGGTACTAGTTACATCATACTCAAATATTCAACCCCTGCGGCATACTTACAGGTAAAGCCAGCAAGACAGCAAAGAATTTGAGCATATGCTTAAACTGAGGTAAGCACTTTATGCTCTTCATGAATCTAACAAAACTTCTCAATTACTTGATTTGTATGCACATAGCTGTACCATTTGATAGAAACCACAGTGAAGAAAATCCCATTTTCCAGTTGCAAAACAAGCAAATACTGTCAATTCTTTTATACTGGCTCAACTGGTATTAAAAAAAAATCCACATCCCTACAAAAAGACAAAAGCTCTTCTACAACTACACCCTAAATAATAGTATTTAACTTCTACACCAACTCCTTACACTGTCATAAGTGGCACTGATTTCCTAAGTGCTATTTTCTCCATTACATATGGCAAAACTGAGAAAGCCAACTCAATTTAATTTAGCAAGCAACTGTTTTTAATAGACTACTTTATATTCTGCTTATTTAAAGCAGTGGGAGAGGTAAAGTTTACAAGGAAGTGAATGAACAGAGACAGAATCCAAGACAGAACAGAGTCCCACCATCTCCTGGCTTTCATGGAATATATTTTTTTAATGCAAATACAGTTGTGGCTTATCCCTTCCACGTGTGCTTTAGTGTAGTGTTAACAAAATCTGAAAGGAGAATATAGAAACCTGACAATATTAATGGAGGTTTCTGGAAAACTAGTATTCTTGGTTTTAAACACTGAATAAAAATTGTTGTGTTTTTTCCAAATAACTTACTGTGTTTCGGAATTTTGGTGTATTTCTTTTTTAGTGCAGAATTTAGACTCCCACCTACCAACCCAACTCTGCAGCCAGACTGAAGAATAAGTCAACACAGTTTTCTGAACACTTTCACACACACACACACACACACACACACACACAAAACAAACAAACAAAAAAAACCCCCACAGTATTTGGAGCTAGAATTCTAATTAAATTTCAGTGAAAAGCCCTAGTGCAAGTAGAACAGACTCACTACAAAAATAACTAAATAGGATATTTAGTTTTATACGGACTTTATCTTTCAACACTTCTATGTATGCCACATAAATTCAATGCTTTGGAGCAATCTAGTGAGTCTTCTAATGCACAGATGCAGTAATTCCTCACTATCTTCAGGGACAAAGTGGAATTCACCAAGGTCTTAGGTAAGCTGATGGCCATAATCTGCAACTGAGTGAGGTTATAAGCAAAGTTGCATGACCAGCACCACAAATCACCTCAGAACGCTAACTACATGCTTCAGAGGGTATCCAAAGACAGTTCTAACACGTCCTTACACCGTTTTTTAGGACCATGTCTGACTTTTATTTGTATGGGGTTAATGTGGACCTTTCTACGTAACTCCCAACACACACACTTTCATCAAATGACAGAAATAGCAGTACAGATAAACACATGACTGCATGTTTCAGGGAGCTCCACTCACATTCTCCCTGGGCAGGAAGATACAAGTTTATCTTGGTTCTTTATACCTTTGCCTGGTACTTGACTTCATATAAGATGAAATATGGAGGTAACAATAACAAATCAATAAACAATAAAATCAAGTATCTGTGATCACGGTTCCATTAATTTCAGTAGAACATATTGCTCTGTGTCGAAGAGGAATTCTTATCTATCATAATTTTACAAGTAAATTCGATGGGTAAAAACATTTCTATCAAAAAATCTGTTGTGTGAAGTATTTTTGACAGACATATATTAATGAGCCAGATTAATAACTTTCAGCAACACTATGACGTAATTTTTAAATTCAATATAGTATTTTATATGGTTTTTGGTCTATGTTGTGGTTTTGAAGAGTTAATCTTTTGATAACTCCCTCCTCCTGGGAGAAGAGGGGAACGAAGAGCAAAAAAATCTGTCTGAGATAGGAGAAACTAATTTATTAAAATGAGATAATACAGAATAATTAAGAATAATAAATCAAGCAAACCAAAAATAAATGGGAAGGGAGAGATAGTCAGTCCAAGTCTTTTTCAGCAGGCCCTCATGGCTGGCCTCCCAGAAAAGAAGAGAGAGCTCCTCCCCATCACCTGGAATTGGAAATCATCTGGTACATCTCTGCTTCACACTTCTACTCAGAACAATAACGACACTGCATCAATGTTTTAGTTGTTGCTGGGTAGCGCTGGCACTGCCTCAAGATAATCTCAGCAACCCTCCCACCCCACAAAAGCCAGAAGGCTGGGGATGAGCAAAAGGGGAAAAGAAAGCATTGCCAAGACAGCTGATCTAAACTCACCGAAGGGAGATACCCTTGCTAATGACATGCTTAGCATGACACAAAAAGAGGGAAAGGGAAAGGAGAAAAGGGCGAGTTCTTGTTATGAAAGCATCTTCCCTTCTGAGCAACTGCTATGGGATTCACAATCTAATTCCCAAGATGCAACCATGCAACACTTGCTGATAGAAAGTAGAGAATAATTGTTTTCTCCATTTGCTTCCACACAGCATTTGCTTTTTTTTTTTTTTCTCCTCCCTTCTTCTTCTTTAATTAAACTATCCTCACCTCAAACAGTTGTTTGGTTTCTTTTTGTTGGCTTTTTTTTTTTTCATGTAATTAAACTACCTTTATCTCAACTTGTGATTTTTTTATTTATTTTTTTTTTGCCTGTGTTATCTTCTCCCTATTCTTGTGAAGGGGGAGGAGTGAGAAAGTGCCGTAGTGGAGTTTAGCTAGCTTTCAGTTTGAAGCCACCACACATTTATACTCGCTCATTCTACAAGTACGGTACAATAAAGTGAGACTGTCTACAGTAAAGTAAGTCTTTGGTGGAACATGATTTGAGTGTTTTCTAACTCCCTCAGCAATGGAAATTTGGAACTGTGATTTGGACAATATGCTTGTTTCAGATCTTAACCAGCAGAGGAGACAGGAAGGGTAGAAGTCTCTAGAAATTTGAAATGCCTCAGTTCACAGTAGTGGGTTCATGTTTGCCTGCAGATAAGAAAACAATTCACCCTCTCAAAAAAGTAATCCCCCACTGGATCATGAAGTAAAATGAAGAGCATCCAAACTTCTACGTAACAAAAAGGCAGAGGGAAATACAAAGAATCCATGTTAAGTTTTCTTACATTGTAGATACAAGACATATGTTAATTTCTTGAACTCTGTTGAATTCTCTTACAATTCTGATCCTATCTTCTGATTTTGTATTTCCATCAAGTCTTCGGAAATCTAGCCCAGACGCCATACAGTATTTCTCCAGCACATCCAGCAACTGGGTGGAAAAAAAGAAATCAAGTACTTATTGGTTTCTTTTCAATTAAATGTAATAATTTGGGGCACGTTTCTTAAATGTATTTTCTAATAAATAAAGAACTACAAGTAAGAGCAAATCTTCTCCATCTCAGAATCAACATCCTTGACTCTCTATTGTTGTGATTTCATAGCACTATAAGGTGATTAACACGGGTCTGCCACGGTCTCATTCTCTAGCCCTGACTGCTCACCCTACCTCTAAGTGATGCTGAATCAGTTAACCTAAATAAGTTGGTAGCAACTTAGAACGGTTTCCTACCATATTAACAAGTTAAACTGACTTAAGTATAGTAAACAAGCAGCAGAGCCAACACACAGAAACCGACTGGTATGCAAAGCAAGAGCTCATAAGGATGGAGTAAAAGAAACAAGTAACCAGCAGTCAGACTAGTCTTGAACACTGAACTACAGTTTAAATCATCTAAATACTGCAATCTTCCTTCAAGCCACAAAATGATTCAGAATTATCATTCACAGTATTCTAATAATTTTTTAAACAATACTATCATTTAGCTAAAGAAATCTATGTTACAGGCTGTTTCACTTCAGGAAACACACTATTCCAGAAAAAGAAAATCTCAGAGCGTCTTAGTCCAGCTCCTATTAAACAGCATTAAAGCTTGAACAAACTGATTTAGCAGTTTAGTCTCAAGGCTGAGATTTAAGGAAATGTTATGCTTTGCAGTGCTAATGTAACAGTTGTATACTTCTGTCATAATCTGCAGTGACACTGCTCTAAATGAAAACGCATCAAGTGAATTTGGTATGAGCCATATATATCTAAGTACTAAAACAACTATAAAAAGCTCTACAGAGGGAAGCAGAGCATTACATCTGTTCTACTACTACTATTTTCATCATGAGATAACATAATGTTTCAGCATGCTTCTGGAGTAATGCACACTTTTCCTCCCACCATCATTTCCTATACCACAGAAGGGAAACATGACTGACAGCTGTTTATGTCCTTAGTGCTTTATACTTCAGAACTTACTGCTGTGGTCAACTGAGAAAAGCCGTAAGGAGCTCACCTTCGTGGAAAAGGAGAAGAGAAGAACTTTATCTTTTTTCTTCCAGAAGTGATTCAGAAGTTGCTGAAGGACCTGTAAATGAACCACACAACGCAAACGAAGACATTTCATCTACAGGTCATTTCATGCACAGTCACTCATTTCTACAACATTTAAACAAGGCACATTAGCTAACTATTTGCAAAGCCAAACAGAGGTATAACATAATGATTCTTTTAAATTAACAAATATTTAAGGTAACAGAGTTGATCCATGTATTCATTTTCCAGTAGTCTCCACTGAAATCCCACTGCAACGAAGTAGTCCCTAACAAATAAACTCACAAACTGTTTCTATCAGTGGACAGACTGCAACAAAATGCTGTTTATGTCAAGGTACACCAGAATTAGAGAACCACAGAATAGTAGAGGCTGGAAGGAACACTTACCAGGCTGCCCAAACCCACATCCAGCCTGGCCGTGAATGCCTCCAGGGATGGGGCAACCACAACATCTACACTGTTCCAGCACGACACCACCCCTCTGTGTGAAAAACTTCCTCCTAATATCCAAACCTCCTAAACCTCCCCTGTAATAGTTTAAAACCATTTCCCCTTGTCCTTTCATTATCCACCCTCATAAACAGTTGTACTCCCTCCTGTTTATGTGTTCCCTTCAAGTACCAGAAGCCACAGTGAGGTCTCCCTGGAACCTTCTCTTCTCCAAGCTAAACAAGCCCAGTTCCTTCAACCTTTCTTCACAGGAGAGGTGCTCCAACTCTCTGATCATCTCAGTGGCCTTCCTCTGGACCCATTCCAAGAGCTCTGTCTTTCTTGTGCTGGGGACCCCGGGCCTGGACACAGTACTCCAGATGAGGCCTCACAAGAGCTGAGTAAACTGCTCCATGGTCAAAGAACCCAAAGTTTCTGTGGTGGCACCAGCCTTTCAGCCACTTAATCAAGCCTGTGTTTTCCCAGCCCACTCTGTATCCCTCACCACTCCCAAACGGGAGATATAAAAATACCACTCGCACTCCCACTCCTCCTCAAACCCCTAAACCCCTGAAACCACTTGATAGTTCACAGGCTTCCCTGAGTGACTTCATCAGTGCCTGCCTGAATGGGTAGTTATGAGACCCAGCTGTTTTTTGGTGATATTGCTGACCCAGGCCCCAGGGAGGCAGCACGCCTTCCTACAGGTTGGGTCAGGACTGCAAATGTAGCCCTCTGCTCCCCTGAGAAGGCAATCATCTACCACAGTTACCCTCCTGTCTTTCCTGGCAGAAGCAGTCTCAAGGTATGGGGATGATCACCTTGCTCTAGGTCCCCTCTTAGACAGATTCTCCCTCACCTCCCCTTCAATTTCCAGCTCCCCAAACTTATTTCTTAGGGGAACTTGGGGAAGCCGGGTAGGCAGGCTGGGAGTGCATCCATGGCGCTCAGAAGGGACATTTCTTCCAACCCTCATAATCTGTCAGGTCAACCTGAGTGTAACTAGGCAGGGGGTCCACCACTTTCAGGGAGTACCTCCCTTGCATCCTTCGCTTCAGCACACCAGTGAGTCACTTTACCAGTCGGTCTCCTGCTCACACTCCCAGATGATTAGCCTCTCTCCACCTCCTCCCTGATGTTCACCACCAGGCTAAGCAGCTCTTCCACCTGCTCACAGCTCATACAGGTGGAATTCCTGCCACCCTCCCCTGGCAGCAGCAGGTTCAGACACTCCCTGCAGCCAGAGGCCTGAACAGCCATATTTCTGGGCAGGCTCTCTGTCTGGGTCACCACTGCTTTCTTGGGGCAAGCCCGCTGTCAAGTGGAGACCATGTTTGTACCTATGGTCTCAGAGACTGCCAACAGGAGAATGGTCTCCTGAGCAAAGAGGGACAGCACTTCAGGTGCAGTTCAGGTTATGAGCATTTGTATTTTACAAATGAGCACAGCTCCCCTGAAAACAGGATGGTCCAAGTTTTCTGTACTACATCTGAGGTCAGAACTTCATGGAAGTTGTCTTAAAATAATTGGTGAGACATAAACCCCTCCCCTCTTCCATTCTCATTCTACGCCTGTGGAAACACTATACATGCTGTTTTTATAAAGAACTATTTCAAGTGTTTCGTCATTTAGAAACCCTTTGCACTTAGAAAAAATACAGAGCCACTCCTACCCACAATTTCAGCAAAACTACAGAAATAACTTTAATAACTTTAACTGCGTGTTCGATGGGATGATTTACCGCAACGGGGAGACGTTCCAGCCCAGCTGCAAGTACCAGTGCACCTGCTGGGACGGGCAGATCGGGTGCCTGCCCCGCTGCAACCTGGGCCTGCTGCTCCCCGGCCCCAAGTGCCCCTTCCCGCGGAAGATCGAAGTCCCCGGAGAGTGTTGCGAGAAGTGGGTCTGCGACCCCAGGGATGAAGTGCTCCTGGGAGGCTTTGCTATGGCTGGTGAGGAGCTAAAACTATCACAGCTGTTAGGAGGAGAGGATGATGTGATGGAAATGTCCCGGAGCTTGCAAAGTCTAAGATGCAGCTGCTTTGTGCTGTTTGGGCTGGGCTCGGGTGAACCTAAGGGCTGGGCTCGGGTGAACCTAATGAGGTTCAACACGGCAAAGTGCAAGGTTTTGCATTTGGGCCGGAAGAACCCCAGGCACCCGTACAGGCTGGGAGGAGTGGTCCTTGAGAGCAGCCCTGCAGAGAAGGACCTGGGGGTCCTGATGGACGAGAGACTGAACATGAGCCAGCAGTACGCTCTGGCAGCTCGAAAGGCAAATGGGATCCTGGGCTCCATCAGGAGAGGGGTGGTCAGCAGGGACAGGGAGGTGATTGTCCCTCTCTACTCGGCTCTTGTGAGGCCCCATCTGGAGTACTGTGTCCAGGTTTGGAGCCCTCAGTACAAGAAAGACATAGAGATTTTGAAGGGTCCAGAGGAGGGCGACTAAGATGATCGGGGGCTGGAGCACCTCCCCTATGAGGACAGGCTGAGGGAGTTGGGCTTGTTCAGCCTGGAGAAGAGAAGGCTGCGGGGTGACCTCATTGCAGCCTATCAATACCTGAAGGGAACCTACACCCACGAGGGGAGTAAACTCTTCGAAAAGGCTGACAACAGCAGGACTAGGGGAAATGGATCCAAGTTGAAGGAGGGAAGATTTAGGTTGGATGTTAGGGGGAAGTTCTTTACAAGGAGAGTGGTTAGGCCCTGGAACGGGCTGCCCAGGGAGGTTGTGGATGCCCCGTCCTTGGATGTGTTTAAGGCCAGGTTGGACGGGGTCCTGGGCAACCTGATCTGAATGTGTATGTTTGGTGGCCCTGCTAAGCAGGGGGGTTGGAACTACATGATCCTTGAGGTCCCTTCCAACCCGGGTGATTCTGTGAAATAATCAGATACAATAGTCATGAGAATTACTGCAGGCTTTAAAAATGGCTGTAAAAGGCTGTATCAAAAGGGTGGCCAGCAGGGCAAGAAAGGTGATCATTCAACTCTGCTCTACTCTTGTGAGGCTCCATCTGGTGTACTGTGTTCAGGTTTGGAGCTACCAGAAAAAGAAAAATGTGAAACTTTTGGAGTGGGTCCAGGGGAAGACCAGAAAGATGATCAAAGGACTGGAGCACTGTTCTTATGAAGAAAAGCTGAGATTACTGTTATGCCAGGAAATGGTGGGGAGAAACCTCTGAACTGTCCTGTAGTAATCTTTTGGGAACTGCTCAGATGAGGTAAGGTTACCAACGCCCCATCTGAAACCTTCTCATGACCCCCTGGGAACTAGTAGGGGAAAACTTCAGATTTCTTCTGGAGGTTTGAGGGAGGGCCCCTCTAGAAAAGTGGTGTGTCAAAAAGCCTAGCTGAATTGCCTTTACATAAATGCATGCACCATGTGAAACAGGAGCTGGAATGAGTGATGTACTTGGAAAATTATGATCTAGTTGCTAACACAAATGTGGCAGGACTACTCCCGTAACTGGAATACTACTGCAGAGGGGTATCGCATTTTCAGAAGGATTGGCTAGGCAGGAAGGGGGGCAGAGTTGCCCTGAACATTACATTAAAGACTGGATGGACTGTGAGGAGCTCCTTCTGAGAAATGGTGAGAAGCAGGTTGAAAGCCTGTGGCTTAGAATTAGGGATAGGACTAATAAAGCACATCTGTTGGTAGAGGTTTACCACAGGCGACCAAATCAAGAGGAGCCTGCTGACAGCACCTTCTTCCTTCAGTTGCAGGAGGCATCATGTTTACAGACACCTGTCTTGATTTAAATCACTCAGTTATCTGCTGGGAAAACCAAACAGCAAGCTGCAAGAGGTTTAGGGATCTCCTGGGGTCTATGGACAATAACTTTCTGGTTTGAGTACCAGACAGAAGAGGTGAAGTGCTGCTGAACCTAGTGCTCACCAATGCAGAAAAGAACATTAATGGCATTAACATTTGAGACAGCCTAGGCTGCAACAACCATGCCCTGGTTGAGTTTGTGATCTCGAGGAATGTGGGGCTGGCAAAGAGTGGGATCAGGATTCTGAACTTTGGGAGAGCGTGGAAGAAAGCTGGCTACTCCTCATCCATCAGAATAAGAAAGTGGGCATGGGAGGCAGGAAACTGGCATAGCTTGGCAATGACTTGATGGTCAAACTGAGGGAAAAGTACAGATTGTACCAGCTGTGAAAACAAGAGCATGTCACCTGGGGACAATACAGGGCCATTGTCTGGACTTGCAAAGAGGGAATTAGGAAAGCCAAGGCACAGATGGAACCAAACTTGATGAGGAATGTTAAAAACAAGAAGGGATTGTGTAGGTACATTGGCCAGAAAAGGCAGGCCGAAAAGAGCACACCTCCTTTGGTAACTGAAAAAGGAGAACCGGCTACAACAGATATGGAGAAGGCTGAGGTACTAAATGATTTTTTTCGCCTTGCTCTTCGCTGGTAGCCAGGATTCTTGTATTTCTCATATCCCTGACATTTGCATCCCTTAGTTTCTAGGTGGGAACTGGGGGAGCAAATCCTACCCTCGCTGCAAGGGGGCAGAGCAATTCTAAGACTGCCTCAAGTGACCACATACATACAAGTCTATGGGGCTGGATGACATGTATTCCAGGGCTGTAAAGGAGTTGGCTGATATGGCTGCTGAGCTGCTCTCCATCATATTTGAAAAGTCATGGCTGTTGGGTGAAGTCCCTGGGGAACAGAAAAAATGAAACATCACTCTCGTGTACAAGAAAGGGAGGACGGAGGACCTGCGGAACTACAGGCCAGTGAGCCTCACCTCTGTGTCTGGGAAGTCATGGAACAGATCATCCTAGAAGATACATTAAGACATCTAAGGGATGAGCAGCAGATCTGAGGAAGCCAGGATGGCTTTAGCAAGGGAACCTCATGCTTGACCAGTCTTGTGGCCTATGATGGAACGACGACACTGGTGGACAGAGGGAAGGTGACCAATGTCATCTATCTGGACTTGTGCAAGGCCTTTGACATGGTCCTCCACCACATCCTTATCTCTAAATTGGAGAGATATAGACTTGAGGGGTAGACTATTTGGTGAATAAGGAATTGGTTGGAAGGCCACAGACAGAGGGTTGTGGTGAATGGCACCATGTCTAGGTGAGGGCTGGTGACAAGCAGTTTCCCCCCAGGGATCTGTCTTGGGACTGGTGTTCTTCAACATCTTTATCAGTGACATTGATGATGGGCTTGAGCGCACCCTCAGCAAGTCTGCTAATGACACTAAGCCGAGCGGTGCAGCTGACATGCTAGAAGAGAGCCACGCAGAGGGACCTGGGTCAAAAAGTGGGCCTGCATCAACCTAATGACATTCAACATAGTAAAGTGTGTGATTTTGCACTTGGGTTGGAGTAATCCCAGACAAGTGTACAGACTGGGAGAACTCCTTGAGAGGAGCCCTGTGGAAGAAGGATGTGAGGGCCCCAGTGAACGAAAAGGTAGATATGAGCCAGCAGCATGCATCTGCAGTCAACAGTATCCTGAGTTGCATCAGAAGAGGGGTGACCAGTAGTGACAGGGAAGTGGTTGCCCCCTCTCTATTCTGTCTCTGAAAGGCCACATCTGGAGAATGGTATCCAGGCCTGGGGCTCCCAGGACATGAAGTCAGTGGAGTTGTTGGAGTGGGTCCAGAGGAGGACCACAAAGATGATCGAAGGACTGGAGCACCTTTCTATAACAGCAGGCTGTGGGAACAGGGCTTGTTCAATCTGGAGAAGGCTCAGGGTTGACCTCCTTGCAGTCTTCCATCATTGAAAAGGAGATTATAAAAAGGAAGGGAATCAACTTTTTACTTGGGTAGATAGTGATAGGACAAAAGGGAATTTCTCTTTTCTAGTCTTTGCAAGTTGGCATTCTGATTAAGAACAGCTTATCTCTGAAGTGCTACTTACCACTGTAAACAGAATTATTAAAACAAAACACCTAGTAGGCATGCATTTTCTTACATCCATATAATACAGCACATTTTACTATTAGTAATATTTATTTCTGTCTCTGAAGAATATATTTACCTTCATTTTTCCACTGTACTTTGGATCTGAAATTATTTCAAAGGCTGCGTCTTTGCTTAACTTCATAAAATCTGGAAAACTGGAAAACACCTCATTGCAAACTCGTTTGATATGTGTTTCCTGAAAGAAAGTTTTCAAAAGGCATTAAAAATCAGAATTACACTGGGTAATAGTAAAACTGAAACTGAAAGTTAGAAACTGAAATAGTAAAACATAAAACTGAAAGAAGTAATCTGCTGGAATAACTCAAATTTCATACATTTCATAGCCCAGCAGTTGTGTATCAGCATCTCTCTTGACCCCGTAGCATAACTGCATTTCTGGGAATCTTTTTTCTACAGTTCAATTGATATGACAAAAAACAATACGAGAAATGGATTTAAACTACTCAAAAGTCAAATAAAACTTTACTGCTAGAACTGCTAGAACTACGATGCAACCACACACTTTAAGTCTCCTTTTCCGGAAGAGCAGAAAATACCTCATCTGTTACCCAGGAATCACTCTGAAATATTTTTTACAGTAAAAACTACACATACAATACAGGAAAAAAAAAAAAAAACAAAAAAAAAAAACAGTGAAAACACTTGGGTATTTACAGTTTATGACCCTGGAGTCCTAGCAGTAAAGCTTCCTAAAAAGCAAAGTTCTTGTAATGGTTATTTGCCAGGAAAACAAGATAAATCAATACCGTTCTCCCTGTTCTACCAAAACATTTCCCATATTATTTAGAGAAACTCTGCTTTGAATATAGAATTCCAGAGGAAAAAAAAACAAACAAAACATGTTCTCATTGTTTATTATTTATTTGCACAAAAACTTACCTCTCACTTCTCAGAAATGCACTAAAAATGGGATTATTAAAAAAATCACTAAAAATGACTTTCTCCTAAAGCTCTCCATTGTCACGGCAAACCCCATTTTCAGATATTCATCAACTGGAACTAGAGATGCATTATATTTATATCTATTTAACAAGGGCTACATTCTCACTTACTGAACAAAAAAAGAATTTTCCAAATTATCTGAATTTCAGTAAGTTAAGGCTGAAAGAGAAGCCAACAGCAATTTTTATTCAAGAGCTTTAATCTAATTTTCCAAAGGTTCACTTTTTAAGTACTTCCAAAACTAACCTGCTGCTTGCTAGTGTTGTCTGTCTGCAGCAACGCAACATGATTTGCAACTTTCTGTAGGATTTTCAAGTAACTGAACTGCAATGACTTAATTGTTTCACCGTGGGAATTCATCTATAAAACAAAACAAAAAACAAGCAAAACCAACAAGTATTGCTAATACTTTCAAAAACAAACTTTCCTAAAAATAAGAAATACACTAAAATACTATTTCAAGAAGATTTAGTGCATTAGGAATTCAAATAGTACAAAAATTGATTTCAAATGATTTATTTCTAGCCAAACTGAGGCACGTTCTTCTTCTCAACATTATGACTCCATTAATAGGAAGCGAAGCAGCTTTTTAAACAACAAAAACAAACAAACAAACAAAAAAACAAACCACATTCTTGATAAACATTTCAGACAGTATGACATATACAGAAATTGTTACGATAATCAAGAGAATTCTTTGTTAAGAAAAGCAACTTTACAATTTAAATAAATGGAAAGCGAACTAGTGCTGTTTGAATGATTTCTTAACCTACAACTGCTTATTTACTTCAAAAATTTGTGGAGTCTCATAAACACCTCATTTAACATAAAGAACTTTAAACACTGAATAGTTGAATAGCAGCAACAGCTATTTTTCTGGTTGTAGTTGATTGATTTATCAATACTGGTTTCCTTTCCCTTCTCAAGTTAAATTTCATGTTTAACTTTGGAGTAAGACTGTCCATAAGAGCAACACAGGTATCCACTGGTCTGCATAGAGTGAACAAAACTCAACAGCACCTTCTTTCTACAAAACAATGATAACTAGAGCTTGCAAAGAGCTAATGCTAGTTTTCATAGCATATTTCAACAGGACGATAGATTGTTTTCAAATAAAGATGCATAAGACTAAATACACTACATTACTTCAGAAACAAGAAAGAAAAAAAAAACAGTATGCAACAACCTAAACAGTTTAGAAGTAAAAGAAAGAAAATATTTAAAAGGCATTCTGAGTCTACTAAGAGATATGGAGAAACAAAAACAAAGCTAAATCTATTAGCGTTAAAGGAGTCCAAAGAAGGAAGAAATCTGCAGAGCTGTTCCTAACGAATAACGTTCTACTTGCATTATAAAATAGTTGCTTTTACAGCTCTCCTTTCAAAGTAAATCAAAGCATGTTTTTAGGAGTGAAGACACAATCCAACTGTAATTACAAAACAACTATATCTCAGACAATCTGCTGGGTACAGGTCGTCTCTTATTTGCAGCTACTGTACTGACCATCTATGGTGCACAGTAACCGCATACCTGACAAGTATAAAATGTCCCAATGTAATACCCTTTCCAACACCAGGTGTATTTAATACAACACATTCCAAATACACTGTATTAATAATGACTTTTTGTTTAGGGCATGCCAAGCAGTTATGCTGTAGTCCTGAAGTGCCTGACTTCAGCATGACACAATGCTTTTAGTCAAGATTTCACAAACAGATGACTTAAGACCAGGCAGTCACTTCAAGCAGCTCCTCATGGGCAAGAGCATATTGAGAAATACCTACCCTCTGCTCAAACCAAAAAGTCTACATTATAAACTTCAGACAATTAAGTTCTTACTTTGTAACAACAATTCTTCCTTATACGGCCGCTGTTGCAGCTGCAGGGCTCTCCTGCTCTTAATACTAGGTTTACATCCTCTGTCTTCAGCACAGCCTGGTATACTGCTTTCTGGAATTCTGTCAGGGAACAGTACACCATCTGTAAAAATAAAAGTCCAAAAAAAATGCAGTTACATGCAGCATAAAATTAGAAACACAGAGCACTGCACCAAAACAAAACAAAATCAACAAAGCATGGAGCACTGCACATAAGGTAGAAAATAATAATATATTTGCACAAACATTGATAGAAAGTTATACTAATCATATTAAAAACAAAAACAAAACCACCTGTACGCTGACAAAAGTATTTGGAAATTATATACAAAATGAATGTAAACTTATTTTATCCCTTCCCAAAATTTTAGAAAGAGAATCAATATCAAGTTATAATAACCTGCTTTTAGGTTTCTACAAACCTCTCAGTTGGGTTTTCGTGGAAGACTAAGAGAACGAAGGAAGAGTGACAGACATAAATGCATAATTATAACACAGGATTCCCTCATTTTGCCAGTTGCTTAATTTGCCCTTTTTCTCTTCTTAGGCTCCAGCTATTTGCAGGGCAGTACCACAGGCAGGACAAACAGAAGAAGCACTGAGAATGCAGTGCTCTATACACAGCAATGGCTAAAACACTTATCCCTCCTCTAAGAGACCATGGGTGGCATCTCCATGACATCTTTAGTCTTAACCAGCAGGAGACAGATATCTGAATATCATTCCCTGACATAGGCCACCCACATTGCTACAGCACCATGCTGAGCTATAATAATATAGCAGTAACTTGAACATATACTCAGACTAACAAGAGAATGGAAATAAAACCTGCTAGATTTACAAAGACAACTGACTAATGTTTGTGTTAATATTACCTTTACAAGACAGCTTGGATGACATTATAATAATCTTAGGATGAAGAACACAGAATTTTGAATACAAACATCTGAAAATTAATGTGTTCATCTACTTAGAAGGAAACATGTCTAATAAGAGAAATCAATATTAGCCATAAAGAATTATTGATTTATGTGATGTTTACAATAGCACCAGATGAAAAAGATTACAGACTAAGATAATTATCTTTAACCTGGCGAGTTTCCCTCTACTTACTGATTGAAAATGAGAGTTAAAAAAAAGATTAAAAGCAAACTGTTCTATGTACAAAGTATCAAGCTGCAAATTCAAAAATCCTACATCAAATTTCAAGAGATTTACATACACTGAATTTGCATAGATACATGTGGCAAAGGGCACATGAAATGTGTAAATCACTAGCCAAAAGTTTAGCTGAGCATTTTCATGCTTAGATAACTATTTCAGTAAGCAATCATAGTAACTAAACCAACAGAGCACACAATCTTACGTGCATTCTTTTTAAGGCTCTAGTTTCTTCTTAATTTTGTAAGTCCAAGAAAAAATCATAAACTAGCAGAGGTATGATGAAAGAGAAAAAACAACAAAATCAACAAAAAAAGATATAATATATTCAAAATACAAAGGCGCTCTTACTCTGTCTTCTTTTTTTGGCAACTGATCACTGATAAGCACTTTTGTACGTCTCAGAAACCAGCCAGACATTTTTCTTGCCAGCTTCACCATCGCCTTACGACCCGTTGCTAGCTCTCTTTTAGTTGCAGTGTGCCTCTGGCCACGCTCCACTGGATCAGAAAATTTCCTCTTGAAATGCATTCTACTACCCAAAAGTCCTGGTAGGGCCCTATAAAAAGGAAACAAAATCAGCAAACAAACAAAAAAACACCAAAAAACCACAATAAAAATAAAAATAAAAATAAAAATAAAAATAAAAATAAAAACCACAATAAAAATAAAAATAAAAATAAAAACCA